>NC_090740.1:124457766-124592766 GCF_036898095.1 Palaemon carinicauda | reverse complement strand
GGTTCCTCCCCCCCTCCCCTCCCCCTCCATCCTCTCCTAACCATTAGCGGAAGAAAAAGAAAAGCTCTATTTTGAATGTCTTTTGTCTTTTGGAGAAGCAAAACAAATGAGAATCTAGGTCAATTAGGTGTCGGATGATTGTCAAGGGACTAGTTTTCTTTACCAGCCTTTGAGGGAAGATTAGTTTTACAACTCTATTTTTATGTTTATTTGAAGAAACAAACTGTTTACCGAAAAACGTTAATATTGCGGAAAATAAAATGTATGTGAGAAAAGGCCGCATTTTTCTTGAGAGATGTATCTATAACCAACCAATTAAAATCCCTTATATGTAACTACACATTGAATTATTCTTCATTTACTATATTCCACTTGCTGTTTATCTGCGAACCAGTCTAGTGACCCCAATAAATTATTCTTGTCCCACAAGATCACTTCTTTAAACTTTCTCATCTAACCCTCTCTGACTTTGTTAGTCATCCTAGATGTCTACAAATAGTAATAAATATGTCTTGAAGTAATGATTATGTAAATCCTTTTAATTTTGATTTAAAAAAATAAACCAAGAGAGAGAGAGAGAGAGAGAGAGAGAGAGAGAGAGAGAGAGAGAGAGAGAGAGAGAGAGAGAGATGTAAGATAAGTTATAGTGTTTATCTTATGGGTTTTGTGAACAGTTTTTCCTTTCAAATGCCATTGCTGTTTTCTTCTGGTTTCTGTGTTTATAGTACATACGAGAGAGAGAGAGAGAGAGAGAGAGAGAGAGAGAGAGAGAGAGAGAGAGAGAGAGAGAGAGAGAGAGAGATTTCCTTTTAGTTAAACCAGTTCAACTAAAGACCCCTGCTCCACATTTAATGTCATCAAACAAGTAACATGGAAGTTGAGATAGAAAGTCGTCATTTCTTTTAAACGGCAGAAATATTTAATCCCGTTTTCTTTGATGGTTTACCATTTCCTACTTCATTCCATTCTGGCGTACAAAAACATTTCTCGGTTTCTGTTCTTTAAAAAAAAAAGCTTATAAAGAAATAGAGAAAGGAAAACTTTTTCTTATGCTCATTCGAGCATTTATGTCAGAAATTAAATAATGGGAAACATTTTATGAGCGCTATTAAACTATCTTTTTTTTTTCTTTTTTCTTTACCTACTACTTACATCCTGCACTGGCGCTAGTTCAAGTTTTTTAGTTTTCCTTTACATGGTCTTGAGTTCGTTCATACACAATTTCATATGAATTCTCTTTTATTCGTTTAACTGTTTCTTTCCCTTAAGCTTAGTCATTTTATTTTTTGCCATTAGATACCCCCCCCCCCACACACACACACAGAACCAGTAGACCAACTGCCTTACGTACCTTCAGTCTTGTTTGAGTGTACACTCATAAATAATATTCTTTCTTATTTCTCTTCCTCTTGTTTTTATTTTTTTTTTTAAGTTTTTGTAGTTTACATATGAAAGATTTATTTTAATGTTATTACTGCTCTTGAAATTTTTTAATTGTTCATTACATTTCTTGTAATTTATTTATTTCCTTGTTTCCTTTCCTCACTGGGCTATTTTCCCTGTTGGAGTCCTTAGGCATAGCATTCTACTTTTCCAAATAGAGCTGTAGCTTAGCAAGTACTAATAATGATAGAAGGACCGGTTTGTCTTATCTGGTTTATCCAGCTGATTTACATACGACAATTATGATGAGTAAAATTAAAAAAGAAATAAAATGGAAAAGTGTTATTTCGTAAAGAATAATGACGAGTTAGGAAAGAATATAATATTCTTTAAGCATGTTTTAAATGTTTAAGGTTTGAGATAATTTGCATGGTTTCAAGGTAATTTCTAAGGTAATTCCAAGGTAATTTTGGGTTAACTATAGTCAACAGAGAAAAATATAGCCGCTGAAATCTTGAAAATTTTGGAAAAAATCGACCTTGTCAACCAAAAGACAATCTGAGTAAGCTTCAAGTTAATCCTATAGCTTCAAATTTAAGGAAATTTCAAAAGTTTTAAGGTAATCTAAGGTAAAAAGCAGCAACATCTAAGGTAATGGCCGCATGCTCAAGTTTAAACCCTGGTTTTAATGAAAGCCAAATTAACGGAAAGATCTGATAGCACACAGTTATTGGCATTTAGTGGACACTGCTTGCTCGCAGCTACATCTCTGACAATGCAACCGAACTGTGGAGAGTTGCCAGGTTGGCCTTTTTTTCAGGCCAAAAAAACTCAAATTTGGCCTTTTTGAAATTGGTTGGCCTTTCATAATATGAAAAAAAGTGGCCCTTAAATATTATATTTTTGGCCTATTTCTAATAATGGGTTGACCTTTTTAAAAGTGCAGTTGATTAGAAGATAGGCCTTTTCTCATTTAGCAAAACCTGGCAACAATTTTGGAGTCATTACTTTTACTTTCTTTGTCTAGCTCAAGATCTGTAACCTTTTGAGCGCCATGTCAAGAACGACTGACTCACTCTCACTTTTCGTCTTTTGTCGCTTCACAATATCTATTGCGAGCCTGCGTGCATATGTGTGCGCATGCGCGCATGACGTTTACGCTCAAATTTATTACTTAGCCAACGAAGTTAGGGGGAAGTTATGTTTTCGTCCCTGTTTGTCTGTTTGTTTGTGAACAACTTCCCTGGCACAATTTTACTCACAGAGTAGTGAAACTTTCAGGGATTAGTTATTAGCTTGAGACGTGGAAGTGATTCAATTTTGAAAGTCCTAGGTCAAAGGTCAAAGTCATGCAAAAGGTCGACCGAAATAAGCTGCCGTGGCGGAGGTCTGCACTCCCAGAGTGTTTTTCTAGTGTATCAATCAATTTGCTCATGTTAATAAACATCTAAAAGAAATATTTATGATTTTAACAAAAGAATCCTCACGAGAAAATATTATCCACACCGAATAATAGACATGTCTAGAGCCTGTGCGTGGATTATAATCTCGTTCCGCCAATAGTAAATTTGGTGAAAGGGCTTTTAGCTACTGTGCGCCTAGACATTACCATCTCATCCCCTCATTGTAAGGCTCTATTCACATCACCCCCTGTCACTTCTCAACTAATCTACCACTTAAAAAACTCTCTGCAGGGACCCTAGGGAGTAAAGGGTTGGACAACCCCACCTGCACAATTTTTCTCTAATCTTCAAAAGCCTTACACCCCCACTTTTCAAACTACCACTATCCGAGAAATGATGGCCCTCTACCACTACCACCATCATCCTTACCCTATCCACATCTTTTTCTACTACTAAAAACCTTTCAAATTTCCATTAATGCAACTACCTTATAAATTTTTACAGATCACCTACGGGCCAACCAAGGGAAAGGCCCGTGCCAACAACAAGTGTTGGCTTTAATACCCCAACAACAACAAGACATTATAATAAACTGCCAACTGAAATGAAGGATCTAAAGGGAGCAATTGAATTTAAGAAGAAACTAAAGACATTACTTTTCACAAGGTCATATGATTTGGAAGATGCTACAATCAAAGAATTGTATAAGTTATAATGAAAAGGTTTCGTTAGATGATTGATATGGACCCGCCCGAGAAGTAGTAGTTCACTCGACTTCAGTGGAGGGTTGGATTTAAACCCAAAACAAGTAAAACAAGTAAAGTTTATATATCGATCCTATAAAGGTTAAAGGTCCCTCATGAATGGCATTCAACATTTATGATTTTAATTGAATACTCTTATATTTTTTTTTATCATTTTTTTTTACCTTTTATTTTTGTATACATAAACTAAATGATATCGGCGTCAATGACCTTAGATGTCAGGATGCCTGAAAACTTTAAATCAATCAATCAATCATGAATGGCAGAGGCAAGGGAAAGTGACATTACCCTATCAAGCAGGACAATGCCCTAGAGACTGACTATATTACTTATGATCGGCACCCAAGCTCCCTCTTCACCCAAGCTAGGACCAAGGACGGCCAGGCAATAGACATATAGGCTCCCCCAAAACCCCCATCCCTAGCTCTTAGCTCACAAGGATGGTGATGTTGCAGCGACCAAAGGATCGAAGTTACAGAGACCAAAGGAACTAACGAGTTTGAGCAGGACTCGAAACCCAGACCGGCGATCACCAATCAGGGACGTTATCACATCGGCCACCACAACCCTGACAAAACTCGACTCTAATTTCGAAAGAAGAAAAATCTCGATAGTTCATTTCAACTGACAGTCATCAAAAAAGAAAAAAAAAAAAAGTCGCCCAGGAGATAATAATGCGGAACATTTTATTCTTATTCTTAATTGACTTCACTGAAAAGCATTTGCAAATCATTGCACATAAAAATTCCCAATTCGCCACAATTGATTCGAAAGTGCTATAAGAGAAATGACAATGATTGTCATGTTGATTATATCGACACAGATTTACGAACCGAATTTATAAGATAAAATGAAAAGAATAGCAAATGGGTTCCCCCCCCATTTTTTTTTCCTCTTTTACTGTACTTGCTTTTCATTCCAACCCCCATTACGTAATTATTTAATAAACTCATTTTATTCGTTTGATAAAAATAGTATTTAATTTTCGTACTGTCATTTTCTTGTAATTTAAAGATAGATGAATAATGAACCGTTAACCATAGTAAGAGTTCCGCTCAAGCTCGATAGTTTCTAATAGTATCTGCAACCTGACCATCCTTGTGAGCTAGGGATGAGGTGTTTTGGATACCCTATAGGTCTACCTGCTGAGTCATCAGCAGCTATTGCCTGGCCCTCCCTGGTCATAGCTTGGATGGAGAGGGGACTTTTTGCACACCTTTTAGCAATCACAGAGCTTCCCCCTAGCATGCTGAATTGTGGTCGTAAAACTCTCTCTCTCTCTCTCTCTCTCTCTCTCTCTCTCTCTCTCTCTCTCTCTCTCTCTCTCTCTCTCTCTCTCTCTCTCTCTCTGTTCTTAAAATGATATTTCATATCAATTGTTCTTCTCTTGTATTCTATTTATTTCCTTATTTCCTTTCCTCATTAGGCTATTTTTTCCCGTTGGAGCCCTTGGGCTTATAGCATCCTATTTTTCCAACTAGGGTTGTAGCTCAACTAATAATAACAATAATAATAATAATACATACATACATACATATACCAAGGGCACTTCCCCCAATTTTGAGGGGTAGCCTACATCAACAAATAATAATAATAATATGGTCAGTCTCTAGGGCACTGTTCTACAAGGGCATTGTCATGACCCCTTGCCTCTGCCATTCATGAGTGACCTTTAAACCTACAAAAGTCCGTAGTTTGGTTCTAAGATTGCAGCCTCAGTAGGCCTACCATTTTGGGGAGGAAATCCCATGGTGGTTAATTGAAAGCTCTATGTCTATGGTCTCCAAGAATGCAGGATATGGCATATCATATCTCTTCCGTCCATTGTTATCAGCCTTTAAATTATTATCACTTGTTTTTTTTTATTTCTTTCGACAAAATGCATTATCTTGAATCATCATCATCATCAGCCGTTACTAGTCCACTGCAGAGCAAAGGCCTCAGACATGTCCTTCCACTTGTGTCTGTTTATGGTTTTTCCATGACAGTCCACGCCTGCAATCTTTCTTAGTTCGTCATTTTATCGTCTTTTCTTCCTTCCCTTGCTTCTTTTACAATATCTAGGGACCCGTTCTGTTAGTCTTAATGCCCATATATTATCTGTCATTCTCATTATCTTAAATACTGTAGGTGGTGTTATATACCAAAATGAGTATTTGACAAATTAATATCAATTTAATTTATATTATTTGTAGACTATCATGTAGGGAAAATTTAGAAAAGTGGACAAATATGTAATACAATGTTAAACGAAATGTTCAATTCCACCGTATTCGACAACGCAACTGATATAACTTAATGCATATGGAAATGAAGAGTTAACATATTCCAATCATATTTCAACGATGGTTTTATTCACACATTATACATTTCGTCCATCTACAAGCCTATGCTATCTTATTCAATATTCAAATTTATTTTGACAAAAATACATTTCATAGAAGTTACATTATCATACAGTAATTGCCTTGATAAATCATTCATTGATCACAAACTGGTACCGAAAAAAAATCTCCTAATAAAATAAACCTTATTTAAGATAATGTAATTTTTCGCTGAAAAAAGGTAATCTGTAAATAACGTTAAAAGAAATTGCAAATAATGCCAATGTATGATAAGCCTATCATGCAATTTTTAAAATAATACACGCATGTATTCCCATAAATAACTACGAGATTTCATGAAATATGACAATGGAAACTACCCCTCCTTAAAGATAATGTAATATCTCGCTGAGAAAAAAGTTAATCTGTAAATAAAGTTAAAAGAAATTACAAGTAATACTAGGGTATTATAAGCCTGTCATGCAATTTTGAAGATAATACACACGCATGTATTCCCATAAATAACTACGAGATTTCATGAAATATGATAATGGAAACTACCTCTCCTTTAAGATAATGTAATTTCTCGCTGAAAAAAAAGTTAATCGGTAAATAACGTTAAAAGACACAAGTAATACTAATGTATTATAAGCCTATCATGCAATTTTTAGAATAATACACGCATGTATTCCCATAAATAACAACGAGATTTCATGAAATATGATAATGGAAACTACCGCTCCCCAATCGTATAACACCCCGAAGTTTTATTTTATTTTACCGGATTAAGAAAATGTCACGCACACATTTCCATCTCTTCAGTTTCGTTTCGATGTCTCTGTTTGTCTTTGTTTCTTTATTGTTATTTGTTGCTGATGATACATATTATTTTCTTTATTGTCATTTGTGATACACACACACATATATATATATATATATATATATATATATATATATATATATACATATATATGTATATATGTGTATATATATATATATATATATACATATATATGTATATATATATATATATATATATATATATATATATATATATGTATTTATATACATATATATGTATTTATATACGTATATATATATTTATATACATATATATGTAAATATGTTTATATATATATATATATATATATATATATATATATCATCCCTTCTTACTGATGCAAAGGGCCTCGGTTAGATTTCGCCAATCATCTCTATCTTGAGCTTTTAATTCAATACTTTTCCAATCATCATCCCCTATTTCGGGCGTCATAGTCCTCAGCCATGCAGGTCTGGGTCTTCCAACTCTTCTAGTGCCTCGTGGAACCTTGTGTGTGTCAGAGAGAGTATGTGTGTAATCAATGATTATGCACGTGTGTGTGTATGTTTGTGTGCATGCGATTGTATATGAAATTCGGATTTTTAGACACTTACAAGAACCTCTTAATTTCTCATTCATCAAATTTATATAATATTTACAGTAAAAGCATATATCTGAATAGGAAAGTAGTAAAGATAACATCACCTGTGGATTAGTTTGAACATGTAGTGTACATGTACAAATGTTCTACAGTGAATGTATGTTGTAACACATTACGTTAGGTAGTAGGTTGGCCAAGGCACCAGCCACCCGTTGAGATACTACCGCTAGATAGAGTTATAGGGTCCTATGACTGGCCAGAGAGTACTACATTGGATCCCTCCCTCTGTTTACGGCTCATTTTCCTTTTACTTACACATACACCGAATAGTCTGGCCTTTTTTTTTTTTTTTTTTTTTTTTTTTTTTTTTTTTTTTTTTTTTTTTTTTTACATATTCTCCTCTGTCCTCATACACCTGACAACACTGAGGTTATCAAACAGTTCTTCTTCGCCCAAGGAATTAACTACTGCACTATAAATGTTCAGTGGCCACTTTCCCCTTTCTAAGGGTAGAAGAGACTCTTTAGCTATGGTAAGCAGCTCTTCTAGGAGAAGGACACTCCAGAATCAAACCATTGTTTTCTAGTCTTGGGTAGTGCCATAGCCTCTGTACCATGGTCTTCCACTGTCTTGGGCTAGAGTTCTCGTGCTTGAGGGTACGCTCGGGCACACCGTTCTATCTATTTTTTCTTCCTCTTGTTTTGTTAAAGTATTTATAGCTTACATAGGATACATTTATTTTAATGTTGTTACTGTTCTTAAAATATTTTATTTTTCCTTGTTTCCTTTCCTCACTGGGCTATTTTCCCTGTTGGGGCCCCTGGGTTTATAGCATTCTGCTTTTCCAACTAGGGTTGTAGCTTACCAAGTAATAATAATAATAATAATAATAATAATAATAATAAACCAATCTAGTCTGGCTCATCTATTTACATATCTGCCAAAATAAGAGACATCATACTAAATATAACTAATCCGAAATCCATTAGTACTAAAGTATCATACTCTTTTCTATATCTATATACTTCTAATTAAATTTAAAAACACAATAACCATTGAAAAGGTATAAAACAATATCGCCAATGGGTTTAACTAAATCTGTTTTTTTTTTTTTTTTTTTTTTTTTTTTGTGGCAGGAATCAAATCCAGCCACGTAAATTGAGGCTTTTTCGTCTATTTCTTGCTTTGATAGGAGCTTGAAGTGAAAAGTGTTTCCAAAACTGTAGTTTAGACGCTAAAAGGACTTTGTGACTTGAAAAACACAGGCTATACCCTTCTGGTATATATATATATATATATAATATATATATATATATATATATATATATATATATATATATATATATGTATATATATATATATATATATATATATATATATATACATATATATATATATATATATATATATATGTGTGTGTGTGTGTGTATATATATATATATGTGTGTGTGTGTCTATATATATATGTGTGTGCGTGTGTGTAGTAGAGTTTACGCCATTTTTCTTTTTTCACTTCATAATCATTATTCTATTAACTACAAAATTGCTATACGCATTTATAGCTTCTTCGGCTGGGTAAATATGGATACGTGTTCATTGCGAATAATAATAATAATAATAATAATAGTAATAATAATAATAATAAACTTCTGCTTCAATTTTCTTCTTAAAACACTATATTTGAAGTGAATTATTAACGTCTGAAACATTTATTTTAATATGACTTCATTATGCACATATTCGTCTAAGGATTTCTGACAGTTCCAAAACTGAAATAAAGCAAATACTCACCACAACTGAAACTATTTACACTATGTCACTGACTCTGTAGTCTAAAAAAACAAACAAATAGTATTTCGATTCACTGGGTAAGACTCAAGGTACAAATTCACTCTGATTAGACCACAAGAGAATAGAAGTACTCTAAGCATAGACGTCCAGGTGCCTTGTGCTGGCTGCCTACCGAGGAACTTCGGTACGAAACATTCGGAAAATCAAGTTAAAAAGAAAAATGGAAAGAGAAAAGAAAGAGGAACGAAAAGATGACGACTGGGAAATATACACCGTTTGCACTGGCGCTGTTAGTTTGATTTTTCAATATCTCCTGGCGTTGTAACGAGAATGATGAGGCACTTTTTGCCAAATAATAAAGGCTCTCCTTCTCAAAAACCAGCCCTTTGCGTCAGGCTGCAAAACGAAAGTGATTTTTTTTTTTTTTTTTTTTTTTTTTTTTTTTTTTTTTTTTGCGCAAATCCAGCTGGATTCTTGAACTTCTGTGCGCTGCTCATTAAAGTAGATCTTTTAGAGGTAAACAGAATCGCGAGACAGTAAAAGATGAATCTGAGTTTTGGTGGGGTACGTCCAAGAAATCAAACTAACCCAGTTGCTCGTGAGAGAAATCTGATATCTTTCTATAACTGAGATTACCTTAAATGAAAAATAACCTTCTCGGAAAGAAAACAAAAGGGAGAAATTTACCGAGTCACGATTTTCGGGGGAAAGGTCCCTATTCGGCACTGAGAGACCTATCTGACATCGTTTCTCGTGTTGAGGGTGTAGCAGGGCGTGTCCGACTTGATATGAAAGTTTTCGTCGACTGGAGATATACCAAGATGGTTAGGTTTGTGAGTAGATCCAACAAAAACAACGCCTAAATATGTGTGCAGCCACCCGTCGAGATACTATCACTATAGAGTTATGGGGGGTCCTTCTTTCTGGTTACGGTTCATTTTCCCTTTGCCTACACATACACCGAATAGTCTGGCCTATTTTTTTTACAGATTTTCCTCTCTCCTCTTACACCTGACAACACTAAGATTACAAAACAAGTTTTCTTCAACTAAGGGGTTAACTACTACACTGTAATTGTTCAGTAGCCACTTTCCTCTTGGTAAGGGTAGAAGAGACTCTGTAGCTAAAATAAGCAGCTCTTCTAAGAGAAGGACACTCCAAAATCAAACTATTGTTCTCTAGTCTTGGGTAGTGCCATAGCCTCTGTACCATGGCTTTCCACTGTCTTGGGTTAGAGTTCTCTTGCTTGAGGGTATACCCGAGCTCGCAACTTTATCTTATTTCTCTTCCTCTTGTTTTGTTAGTGTTTAAAGTTTATATAGGAAATATATATTTTAATGTTACTCTTCTTAAAATATTTTATTTTTCCTTGTTTCCTTTCCTCACTGGGCTATTTGGGCTTATAGCATCTTGCTTTTCCAACTAGGGTTGTAGCTTGGCAAGAAATAATAATAATAATAATAATAATAATAATGAGCGCTGTGGACTTAGAATATAAAAGAGAGAGGGAGGGAAGGCATTATTCTATTGTGACTTTTTTTCTGTTAGGTCAACTATAAAAGCTGATGAAAATGAATTTTGATAAAGGAACTAAGGCTAATCGTTCAAATACAACTCTCTCTCTCTCTCTCTCTCTCTCTCTCTCTCTCTCTCTCTCTCTCTCTCTCTCTCTCTCTCTCTCTCTCTCTCTCTTCACATTTAAATACAACGATTAACACAACGAACTCTTAGCTCCTTGTTTTTTTATGCTATTCCTCTAAAAACCTTGAAATTGTTCTTGGGAAATTAAGTGAAGAAACATCCTTCACACCAGTTTTTTTATTAAGGTCAGTAAGAGAAATATCTACTTATACATTTTTATAGCAGAATCTAATCTTTCTGTGGAATCTTTTTAAAAATATCGAGAAATCAAAAGGGCAGAGCTCATTATGTCGAAATTTTCATCTCTCTCTCTCTCTCTCTCTCTCTCTCTCTCTCTCTCTCTCTCTCTCTCTCTCTCTCTCTCTAACTCACGAAAATTAGGCTACAGCGTGAAGGCTAAATATAATATAAACTTATATTCACATATCGCTTATTTTCCTATGCCAGTTTGTGGTCTTGAGAATGAACTCTGTGATTTCACCTTACATTTATTGTTCTTTCTTTCCTTACAAACAACATTCCCCCTCATTATTTCGTTATTATTCCAAGGGATTCATCATTTAACACCGTATATTACTCATTTATTGTCAAATCCACATTATCGAAACTTAAAAAATAAAAAGTCTTCAATTTCTTCTGGAAAACTTTTATATCCTGTCTTTCGGATGCCTAGTGGAAGCTTATTGTATAGCTTGGGCCCGTATATTTGAAAACTCTAGAATCTACAGTAGACATATATCTTGGTTCGAATAATTTGGAACCATCTGTAACAGATGTCAAGACGATTCGTTGTCTGCATAATCATCATGAACATCTCCTTCGTCTATTGACGCAAAGGGCCTCAGTTAGATTTCGGCAGTCATCTCTATCTTGGGCCTTTAGATAAATACTTCTCCATTTATCATCATCTGCTTCACGCTTCATAGTCCTCCGCAGTGCTGTAGGCCTGGGTCTTCCAACTCTTCTAGTGCCTTGTGTAACCCAGTTGAAAGTTTGGTGAAACTAATATCTCTTGGGGAGTGCTGCACAATATATAGCAATTCTCTTAGATATTTTTGACGTCCGGTTCTGATAACTTGATTCTTGAGAAATAGTAAATAGAAGTCTACGAGTTTTAATTAGATTGGGTAAGTAATGGACAAATTCATGTAAAAGTATCAAAACAAGAGTTGAAATTCGTGATAAAAGAATTACAAGATCTTAAAGTCGTGTCAGTTGGTTGCTGGTATACTCACAAACTTTACGGAGATTTAAAAAAAAAAAAAAAGGTTTACATTGTATCTAATGTTCCTCTCAAACATATGGGACTTCAAATTTACATTAGGCTTGGTGTGTGAACTAATTTTCACAGTATGTGATGCTTGATCTAAGTGCAGCATTTGATACTGTAGAACATACATATCTGATGGAAGACCTTAAAGCTGTGGGCATCGTAAAACGAGCATATGACTGGTTTGTGAGTTATCTTGAAAACCGCAAAGTTAAAGTAGTAATATCAAACGTTGAATCTGAGACAAGAAAACTAACCAAAGGGGTGCCTCAAGGCAGTGTACTAGGTCCTCTCCTGTTTGAAATTTACTCGATTGAACTGGCAAATATACTTGAAACTCACAGAGTTAAGTTTAAAATATACGCTGATGATACACAATTCTATTTCCCAATACAATCAGTTGATGAAGCTAAAAGAAAGATACATGAAATAATGAATGACATTAAGGCTTGGATGTTAACAAAAAAGCTCAAGCTCAATGAAGACAAAAGTGAATGTATTATTTTTGGAAATGAAAAAGATATAAAAAGAATCGAATGCTTCCAAAGAATTGAAATAGGTCAGTCGATCATTGACCTAAAGAAATCTGTCAGGAATCTTAGAGTAATCATGGATGATAGACTGATAATGAACGAACATATAAATAATATGGTAAGAAATTGTAACTATCATATTAGAAACATAGCATTTATTAGTAAATACTTAGATGAAAAATCTATGGCCATACTCATTAATCACCACATATTTTCAAGAATTGATTACTGCAACTCACTGTTCTATGGCTTACCAAATTATCAGCTGAAGAAAATTCAGAGAGTACAGAACAGAGCTGCTAGATTAATAAAAAGACTACACAATAGGGAAAAGTTACCCCTGCACTAATTAAATTACACTGGCTACCGGTAAAAGCGAGAATTGAATACAAGCTACTCTTACTAACGTTTAAGATACTGAACCAAAATGAACCAAAATATCTAAAAGAATGCCTGAATAAACTAGAACTAGAAACAAATGTTAACACAAGACACATGAGTGACAAACATAGGCTATCTGAACCAAGAACAAATAGTAAATTTGGTGAAAGGGCTTTTAGGTACTGTGCGCCTAGACATTATAATAAACTGCCAACTGAAATGAAGGACCTAAAGGGAGCAATTGAATTTAAGAAGAAACTAAAGACATTACTTTTCACAAGATCATATGATTTGGAAGATGCTACAATCAAAGAATTGTATAAGTTATAATGAAAATGTTTCGTTAAATGATTAATATGGACCCGCCCGAGAAGTAGTTCACTTGACTTCAGTGGAGGTTTGGATTTAAACACAAAACAAGTAAAACAAGTAAGTATTTGTCGTCATTCGTGGTATACCTTATACCTCTGTCCTACCAAAGCAACATTACCAGAGGGAACTAAAAGGTGCTAGAAAGGAATAATGAAATGTTAATTGAAAGAATAGTAAAAGAGTATTTTATATTCTTTCGGAACTACCCTCCTTTCCAACAATTCTTGTAAATTAGGAACTGTGACGATAATCCTAAACTCCACTTAACCCCAACTCATCTCTGAAATTGAATGAGTGTGGAAGACATCGATGATGGGAAGACTGGCGAATCACTTAACAGCAACTCGGAAAAATACTGAAATGGCAAGAACAGAGAAAGAATATAGTTACAGTAG
Source organism: Palaemon carinicauda (assembly GCF_036898095.1). Classification (NCBI taxonomy): domain Eukaryota; kingdom Metazoa; phylum Arthropoda; class Malacostraca; order Decapoda; family Palaemonidae; genus Palaemon; species Palaemon carinicauda. Next base: position 124,579,088 of record NC_090740.1, on the reverse strand, counting down.
TGTGTAATGTTTATTAAAATACCAGTAGATATCACGCACTACACTCAGCAATGCTAAATCCGCAAGGTAGTTCATATAGCCGACACATTTATTTCACGAGTTACCTTACAGTTGCTGCCATTACCCGTGACAGTGATATAATTTGTGGCACCAGCATGTCTTTGTATTCAGTGAAGACAATAATATAAAAAGTAATTGCTATACCACAAAATAAAAACGATAAAGTATCAGAACGCAGCTTAAAAACAGAATTAAGTAGCTGATGTGTGTTTGCAAAGGCAAGACTCGACGCGGATCGAGGCTCGAACATTATATGAAACTACTAATGTTGCTTTCGTGGCAAGTATAACAACTTGACAGACGCCATAGAGGAAGAAGGCTTTTTTTCACATTAGATCTGTTTTATATAAATAATTTCCTTGTACTTTCGTAAGATAAAAAATTTGTTTGTCCACAATGATATATAAATTATATTAATCAAATAATTACAATTGAAGAGTATAGCGTATACCTCAGTAACCCCAGTTTGTTTTCGGTGCAAGAACTACAATTTCTCCGTCAGGCGTATAATAAACAATATTCATACACATCAGTACTGAATTAACATGAAAAATATTAATCTACATAACTGGAGATAACTAATCTATTAACTCCTCACTACTGTGTATATCCAGTTGATTCTTAATGGTAGGGGGAATGACTGAAGGGCACTTTAGACAAAAGAATGTTATAGTTATCCTTTCTATTTGACAACAAACCCAAACATTGATGACACCTTGAAGTCCAAAGAAGACATCAGCCGACAAGATATTTTGGCTCTGATGATGGACTCTTTACAGGATAAACTGATGCCTGTGCAACTTTACGGCACATCATCACTTTGTTTTGATAAAGACAAATTTATGAAGGTAGGCTATGAATAGTTCAAACTGCCTTTATGTAGTTCACAGGTTAGGCTAGACTGTTTTGATTAGGGTTTTATGCATATCGGTGAGATGGTATAGTTTTAAATTGTCTTTACCTTAAACATGTCCTGGTAAACTAGAGATAGGTATTATGTAGAATGGCGGACATACATGCCAACTAGTCATGGTAGAGATAATTGGGGTTACGTTTGCAATCGGGGCATTTACCCCCCTCCCCATGGTAATGACACACCTAAAAGGTTAAAGGTGTCTTGTTTCACGTTCCAGGAGCCTTTGTATATCTGCGGCCAGGTCCTCCAGCATGCATAAAGAATGGACACCAACTAACCAAAACTTCTCAACCTAACCTACAAGCCTTGTACTTACCTAACGGGGGTCTTACGTCCCCCCTGCGACCCCTCTTACACTGCAGTATTCTTAGTCAACCATCATCATACTTACAGGTGGCTGCTATCATACATACACCCCCAGTTCCAGTTTCATCAAAATAGATGCTCACTATAATGTCAGCTGGGCAAGCGCAACCCCCCACTGTGGTTCCCAACCACAGCAGTGGCCTCCTTAGTAAACAGCTTAAACTCGCGGGGATTAATCTGGTGCCATGCGAATGCTAGGCAAACACGTTACCACTGTACTAGCATAGGAATGGTTAGATTGAGGTGTTCTTTGTTCACCCATATCTTTTTGATTCAGTAAAATGGAATTTAAAATCCCTATTTCTATGTCTGAGCTGACCTGTGTAAGGATATCAATTGGAAATGTCTTAGCCTATGGTGTTTCCACCTAACCTGACTTAGTTCGACGTGTCCTTACTCATCAGAAGGCTGTCACCCAAGTTATGGTCCATCTTGCATATATAAAATCTAAAGCTGAGAGGGACTTGGTCTTTTTCCCCTTCTTGAGCTGCCAAGAGAACAAATATGACTGAAGCTGCCACACACTAATTTTTCTTTGACATACCCCTAGCATTACCTTACAGTACCGAGTGTTTTGCTACTCAGTTTTCTTGATGATTATGTTATAGATGGAATTACTCAAGTTTTGGATCAGTTAGACTGGGCCAACTTTTTAGGTAATTCCATTGAGTTTCTCTTTCACTATTTCTGTGATCTTACTTTGTACTGGACCAGTTATTATACACATGGTTTTACTTCATTCATTTAGCTCTATTTAAAAGAGTATTCATGATAGTGAATTATTTTCTGTTACTAGATTTGATATGATTATTATATAAGAAAACAAAAACCCTGTAAGAATTTATAAGAAAGTTATCTGAAGGGTATCATCTCATTAACAAAATTTTGTGCTGTATTGATGCATTATTCATTTGTTTAAACAGTGTACTGTATAGCTCTCAGTTAAATATCCTGTCAAACAATATTACATTTACTAGGATCCTTAAAGCATTATATTTCCTATTGACTGGAAGTTACCTGGCTTTTATTTTCTCCGCAAATGTCATAGCTAGGTTACAGAATTTTGTGAATACTACTCTATGCTCTCAATTATTACTTTAAATTTTATTCAAAATCAGGCTCCTTGAAGATTTTCTAGCTTTACTAAAGTAATTTGAATACTGTCTATTTCTATGCCCATAAAAACCTTTTGTCCTTTAAATAGGGATATTGTTTCCAGCGTGAGCTGTAACGACTGTTAAAATCATTAACAAGGTAGTTGACGAGAGGTGGGGACCGAGGGCTAGAAGCCCCGTCACCTGAAGGAAGTTCTTGACTTCTTGTGTTGGTCGCGACAAATACAGATCTACTGTTGCATCCTTAATCAAACTTTTCATTTTCCTTTTCTTTCAAGAAGTGAATACTGGCTGTTGGTTGCATTGAATGTAAGACAAGAGATTCGTACCTGCTGGGAAAAGGGGGGACGTTAAACAGGTTTTTGTTAAACTGGCTGTAGATCCATTCTTAGTGCTTCCCTTAAGGGGCATGATTGTTTGCAATCATCCCAATGTGCTGAGGGCAAGTCATCATCCCTTGTGTAGTGACAAGCATATGCTTTGAGGAGAAGGAACAGAGCCGAGCCTTTTCCTGGGTCTGTTTGCAATGCCCAGGAATACACAGAATAAGTCTTTTTCTTCTTCCGACAACCCATTTAGTTTTACTGCTACTGCTTCTTCTGTATTTAAGCCCCTGGCTCGGTCCTTGATGATCATGAGTCAGGAGCAAGGAGCCATTGGAGCTGTGTCGGCAGGCTTTAAGATTTTTGTTGGATTTTGGGTTTACCCAATGTTTGCCTCACCCCTTTGGAGATTGGAGGCTCTTCATTATTTCTGTGGAAACTTCTCACGACGAGTTTGAGCTAAGGAAGGGTTGAACCTCCTCAGGTCTTTCAGGTAGGCCTTCTATAACTTGTCAAGGGAGCAGGTAGCTGAAGCTACTTCTCTCCCAGTGTTTCCAGTGCCAGCATTTCCCTTGGTGACACCAGTGGTGAAAGACGTGGTCAACATGTCCCAGTGTCAGTGACTCCAGTAATGCCCCCAGTGGTACTCCCTAAAGGAGAGTAAAGGCTTGTCCTGTGATATCGGTATTGGCCAGGAGCTTTGGCATTCGTAGGTGTCACACCTAAGGTTTAGCGTAAGTTGGCCTTGGGCTTAAAATGTATGTTGCCCCAGTGCCAGGTGTTTCCCCATGCATTACCCTTGACTTGGTCACGACTATATTTACCCCTTCCTCTGTGCCTGTCACACTATTCCTTGTGCCTTTAGGTCCAGGGCCTGTAACTCCCGCTCCCTCTGTGCCTGTGGCCCCACTTGTATCTACTGTATGTAGCAGGCTTCTGTAAGTGTGCTTACGTCAAACTACGTTCACAGCCCACTACTTACGAGAGGTAACCCACAGGAGCCTGGACACGTACTCCATAGGTCCTGTGGTGGATGCATAAAGCGTGATCAATAACGACTCAGCTCCTTAGTTGGAAAGTAGCAATCGGTTGAGGGCAGATGTTACCTGGATGTATGTCTAGTAGGATAGGCAAAGGACTGGCCTTTCACCATTCATATTCCCGTTTCTTGGGGTTTGAACAAACCGAGGAACTCTGCATGCTGATCCCCTCTGACTGTAGGTGGGCAGTGTCATCCCTTGTGTGTTCTAGTATATTAAATACATATATATTGTTACATGCCCGATCTCTCAGCGAGGTGGGAGTTGGGTAATGTCCAGGCAAGAAAAGCATAGCTCCAAGTAAAGTCTCAACTTGACGAGTCACATTGCTTAGTTGTCACACCTTCGCACAGTTGCTCTGGCCGTTTTCTCTCATTGAGTGTCAGCTAGGTGATAGGGTGTGCATTTCCACAGCTCTTACGAAACATAAGTGACACCCCGGGTCAGGCACCAGCCAGTTGGTCTTGGACTTACACCCATCTGAACATGAGTCTCCATACTAAAGAGCTGAGAGGTTTGTATTTAGTGCTGGAAGAAATGACAAATTGGAAATAATTTGTATTTTCCCTAATCATTCAAACCTAAAGCTCTTTACACATACTGCCCTGCCATTACGTACCCCTGGGAAGTCCTGCCTGCAATTGCAAAGTGGCTTGTGTTGGCTACTGTGTATGTGAGTGGAGTGGTGGGTCTACTTCTGCTACCCGCCCAACGAACCAGCGAAGGGGAGTAACACCTCGCTAAAAGGCTTAAACTAGTTTCAACTGTCGCCAAAATGTATCTCCTTAGTAAAGAGCTTCAGGAAAACTGCAAATTATTTTCAAATTAGTAATTTTTGTGAAAAAATACTTTGGTAACATAGGTGGGTTTTGTACTGAAATTAAAGGTATAAAGTATTGCATGTAAAAGAGTATGTAAGCTGTAAAACTTGATTAACAATATTCCATTCATTGTATAAGTTTTAATTTGCTCTAGATTAAGTTGGTAAGCTATCATGAGTGAAAATGGTTTTTTTTTCAAAACAGCATCTCAATACAGTAATGAAAATCAATATAGTACTGTATAATTAAAATTTTGTCGTATATAATTTCATTAATGAACCCAACACCATTTTCTTCCAGGATGATTTCACAGTCGATCAGTTTGTGCGTATTCACCAAGCTACTGGAAGTGGGGGCCTTGAAACTCTGCGAGATGATTTGGGCGTATACTTGAAGATTTTAAGATCAGCAATGATAGAGCTTATAAACAGAGATTATGCTGACTTTGTTAATCTTTCAACAAATCTTACTGGATTGGATAGACTGATAGAAGCCTTGAAAGTTCCTTTAGGCCAGTTACGAGAGGAAGTTCTGGTAATGTGGGGTTGTATTTTTCTCATGTATTTTTTTTTATACAAATAACAAATCAGTCTTTTATGGTTATTATTTTAGTTGATATTGAAAATTTCTATCTTTCCTTTTTATGAAACAATGGTTTTATATTCTCTGCATGAAAGAAAATGTACTGTAATACTGCACAGTATTTCAGACTACCTCCTCATTAATAGATAATTTGGTAAGTGAGGTTTCTGACTAATTATTCTTAAAAATTTGTAATCAATTTGAGCAACTCTTTTAAAAATATACAAGACTTTCCCCTTTCATGGACGTATTTCTCCCATCATTGAGTCGCATCAAATTCTTGCTAGGTTTTGATGAAGTTTTTTGTTTGTTCTATCAATAGTTTTGGTCTGTTCCAGTGTGTTTACAAACTTTTTGTCTCTTGAAAAGCAGAGCTGTTACAACTGTTGGAATTGTTAATGAGGTAGTTAACGACAGGTAGTATATGTAGGTTAGTAGCCCTGCCCTCTTTCCGTCTAAGACTCTTTGTTTTTGTTTTCGGTTGCAGTTAGTACAGATGTACTGTTGCCCCTTATACAGTGAAAGGCTTTTGATCTCTTTTCTTCCAATTTACAGATTGTATGGTGGATGGCTTTGTTTGATGATGTGAAGACAAAGCAGAAATTTTACAAATGTCCTGGAAAGGAGGGTTGATATAACAGTTTTCAATATTAAACTTACCCGATAATCATGTAGCTGTCAACTCCGTTGCCCGACAGAATTCTACGGAAGGGATACGCCAGCGATCGCTATACAAGAGGGGGGTGTACTCACAAGCGCCACCTGTGGCCAGGTACTGCAGTACTTCTTGTTGACACCACTTCAATTTTTCCTCTGTCGTGCTTCCGGCAAGACGTTCATGGATACGCTTATAATTTTGGAGTCTTGTTCACGGTTTTTGGTGAAGTATTGCTCTAAGATTTCAGCTTTCGCTATTCAGGAAGTTTTATTATTAGCTTAGCTAACTTTTGGAATTAATTTGATTATTTATGGTGACGAAGAGAGTATGAACTCTCTTTCACCTTTAAATGGCCGACCCTTCCCTTAGACGGAAGTGTTGGTGTCTAAGAGAGTATAGACTCTCTTTCTTAATTTTGCTTAACAAAAGTTATAGATTTATTTTATATCTCTCCGCCTTTTATAGGCCTCTTCGATTAACTTCCTTTTATTATAAACTTATTAAAATTAATTTTTATATTTGTTTATATTCGACCTTTCCTAATAGTAGGCGGTCTTTTCTTGGTACCGAAGTTAATTAACATTGAGCCCGTCATTTCGGTTTTACCTGTTAACATATTATGCTATTTTAATGTTTTTGAAAGAATTTCTTTGATAGTCTCGTACTGTTTTCAAAGTTGAACTAACGTTTTGTTTTGTCTCTGCAGTTGTTGACGTTCAGAACGTTCAACTTGCGCTCTATCGTTACGATAGAGAGAGAATTTTCACGGTGTCACGTTGCAGTAAGAGTAACCGTGTCTAGCGTTTTGTTCATTCTTTCTTAACTTAATGGTTTTAATTCTAATAAAGGAACTTTTCCTTTTTGGAAATATTTTCCTTTAACAATAATATGTTTTAACGATATATATGATTGGGCTCTTCTCTCAGGTTCTAAGTCAAGAGAGAGAGAGAGAGAGAGAGATAGAGACGGAGGGAGAAAGAGGAGGATAAACGTTTCGTTCAAGCGAGTAACGTTGTTATCGTTTTTGCTCTTCTCCCTAGTCTCTTTAGGGGAAGAAGGTAAACGTTTCTAGAGTTTTTTCTTGTTCTCAAGCTTTATGCGGTGAGAGATTTTAAACGTAGTTTATTTGATCTAGTGTTTAGTCTCTTTCCAGCCACTGAATTATTTATTTTTCAATATTAAACTTACCCGATAATCATGTAGCTGTCAACTCCGTTGCCCGACAGAATTCTACGGAAGGGATACGCCAGCGATCGCTATACAAGAGGGGGGTGTACTCACAAGCGCCACCTGTGGCCAGGTACTGCAGTACTTCTTGTTGACACCACTTCAATTTTTCCTCTGTCGTGCTTCCGGCAAGACGTTCATGGATACGCTTATAATTTTGGAGTCTTGTTCACGGTTTTTGGTGAAGTATTGCTCTAAGATTTCAGCTTTCGCTATTCAGGAAGTTTTATTATTAGCTTAGCTAACTTTTGGAATTAATTTGATTATTTATGGTGACGAAGAGAGTATGAACTCTCTTTCACCTTTAAATGGCCGACCCTTCCCTTAGACGGAAGTGTTGGTGTCTAAGAGAGTATAGACTCTCTTTCTTAATTTTGCTTAACAAAAGTTATAGATTTATTTTATATCTCTCCGCCTTTTATAGGCCTCTTCGATTAACTTCCTTTTATTATAAACTTATTAAAATTAATTTTTATATTTGTTTATATTCGACCTTTCCTAATAGTAGGCGGTCTTTTCTTGGTACCGAAGTTAATTAACATTGAGCCCGTCATTTCGGTTTTACCTGTTAACATATTATGCTATTTTAATGTTTTTGAAAGAATTTCTTTGATAGTCTCGTACTGTTTTCAAAGTTGAACTAACGTTTTGTTTTGTCTCTGCAGTTGTTGACGTTCAGAACGTTCAACTTGCGCTCTATCGTTACGATAGAGAGAGAATTTTCACGGTGTCACGTTGCAGTAAGAGTAACCGTGTCTAGCGTTTTGTTCATTCTTTCTTAACTTAATGGTTTTAATTCTAATAAAGGAACTTTTCCTTTTTGGAAATATTTTCCTTTAACAATAATATGTTTTAACGATATATATGATTGGGCTCTTCTCTCAGGTTCTAAGTCAAGAGAGAGAGAGAGAGAGAGAGAGATAGAGACGGAGGGAGAAAGAGGAGGATAAACGTTTCGTTCAAGCGAGTAACGTTGTTATCGTTTTTGCTCTTCTCCCTAGTCTCTTTAGGGGAAGAAGGTAAACGTTTCTAGAGTTTTTTCTTGTTCTCAAGCTTTATGCGGTGAGAGATTTTAAACGTAGTTTATTTGATCTAGTGTTTAGTCTCTTTCCAGCCACTGAATTATTTATCTTTCATTAGATTTTTCTGTTACATTGTAATTCTGTTTTCGCAATTACTAACTTTTGAGAAAGGATAGAATTGCGTGTTTCAGGTACAAACCACTTAAAGTTTCGAGTTCAGTGAAATAAGTGCAAACAGAAAATCAAAAGTGATAAGTGATTAGCGCAAAGTGTGTCAGTGTTGTGCGTGAGGGTACTTCTGTGCGTGCCAGTCGTCCTCCCAGTCCGGGACCTCTTGCAAGCTCCCAAGCCCAGGGGAGAAGCAATGTCGAAGGGCAAAAGGGTTCGGCAGGCCTTGATCGACGCACAGAAGTATCCTCGGTGGTTGCGGGCGTGTCTTACAGAGACCGTCACTCCCACCCGCAGACGATTGAGCCCTTATTTTGCTCGTCTGCAGAAGAAATTTCGGGGAGAAAACGCTGGTCTCAGGTCTCAAGACCTCTTAAACGTAAAGTCCAGACCTATGCCAGACGTACGAAGTTAGAGTTCAACAACCCGGATGCAGTCATTGGGTTAGCTCTGACTCTCCTCAGTCATCAGGTGACTGCACACCTCCTAAGAGAGGTAAGGCGATGCCTCAACAGACCTCATCTTCTATTAAGGCTTTGCCTCAACAGACCTTATCGTCTGTTGATCCCAAGACGACTTTGCTGCAGTCCATGCAGTCGCAGCTTGCGGTCTTAATGCGTGAGTTTCAGGCTGAGAAGGTTACACCTCCTCCTGCGAACGCTCCGCCTCTCCGCAGTCCAGTCTGCCAGACGTACGAAGTTGAGGTTCCTCAGGCTACCTTACCGCGTTCTGAGTTGCCAGTTACCAGCGGTGTGCAGCAACCTCCGCCTCCTCCTGCGAGAGCTCCGCCTCCCCGCAGTCCAGTCTGCCAGGCGTACGAAGTTGAGGTTCCTCAGGCTACCTTACCGCGTTCTGAGTTGCCAGTTACCAGCGTTGTGCAGCAACCTTAACCTTCCTTAAGGCAACCTCAGCAATGGGAGCAGGAGTCTTATGCCTTACTTCCTCCGCTTCCGCTTGCGGTTCCACCAGCGAGGCAACAATCTCTTGAGGTACGACAACCTCTTCCATCAATGAGGCAGCCACCTCAGCACTCGCTGCAGCGACCTAAACCCTCCTCAAGGCAAGAGTCTCAACTCCTTAGGCTAGCACCTCAGGAACCTCAACTCGCGAGACAAGAACTGCGTTCTGCGCAGCCGCTACCTCAACTCTCGCAGCTCACACCTCAGGAACCTTAACTCGTTCCTCAGGAACCTGCTACTGCGCATCCGCAACCCTTACAGCAAGCGCAACTCTTGAGGCAGCAACCTCATGCTATGAGTCAGCCACCTCAACGCATGCATCTGCCATTTTTTCCTCAACTTGAGCTTCTTCCCATTCAACTTGGGAATAACAATGACAATAATAACACCTCATTACTTTCATAACTTGCATTTGTAATCATATACATGTATGCCTACACAAACATTATGATAATGGAGGTTATTTGTATTACTTATATAAAAATATATATGTATTCCTTGCAATATATTTTTAACAAATCGCAAAATATGGCAAAAATATCTTCTAAACAAATGAATCATGAGTTATGAATGTAAGGTAATATTATGTTGATATTAAACCCCATGCAAGCATGCATGAAGTATGCAGTGTTGCCAACAGGGCGAGTTTCCCTTTCCTGAGGTGAAGTAGATTATAGTACATTTAGTGTAGCTTAATTCTACGATTATCATGCCGGCTATCAAATTCATCAACAAAACAGTCTAAATCAATTCCCTCGGCACGTGCACTTTCAATGGACGGTAATGCGATATTACTCACTCTAGCACTGGTCATGGAATTTCTGAGAAATGTTACACGCCATGCAACACGCTCTGCTTACCTTACAGCATGCTCTACATACAGCATGCTCTGCATACAGCATGCTCTGCATACAGCATGCTCTGCATGCAACATGCTCTGCATACCTTACCGCATGCTTCTCAGTCACACATCTTTGGTTGTTGCCAACTCACTAGACTGTCAAGCAGTTTCATAACGTTGCCTTCTAGTCTGCTGCTTTTGCACCAATGAAACCCTCACTGAGAGAACTTAGCTTTTCTCGGATATGGTCCCTGTAGATGAGAAAGTGCTTTTCTCCCTCCTTCTGATATTCCCTTGAGGACTCTGTCATTTGGAGAGGAGCCTTTAGCTGTGTAGCCTCCTATGGACTTTTATTTAAGCATAACATGCTCCCAGGGAAGGTAATGGTTCCACTTCAGTCGCTAACCCCGTCTGTTACCACACCTGCTCCCATAGACCTTGAGCTGTGTTGCAAGACATGCAGTCCAAGCTTAGTCCTTGTTAGAGGATTTTTTTGTTTACGGAGTCAGTGTGTCACTGGGAAGACGTTCAACAACCAGCAGAAGTGACTTGTTGTGACGCAGTGCGGCAACCTCAGCAACCCGATAAGGAGTTGTCTGTACGACCCAGACAGTCTAGACAGCTTCGGGTTGTCACTGTACTTCCTCGCTTCCCCATGGTTGACAGTTCACAGACTGTGCAGCAGTACCATGATCTTGTGTCCGGCACCGTCAGACGACTGGCTTTTAAGAGCTCCCACAAGTCGTCGCTGTCTGGAGATTCTCAGATGGACTATGGATCTGACCAAGGAACTGGGCCTCCTGGTCAATTTTGAGGAGTCTCAGCTCGTCCCATCCCAGACCATTGTCTCCCTGGGTATGGATCTTCAGAGTCGAGCTTTTCGGGCTTTTCCGTCGGCCCCAAGGAGAATGCATCCAGAGCATGCTGAGAAGGAACCGATGCTCAGTCAGGTAGTGGATGAGTCTAACAGGGACACTTTCATCGCTGGCCCTGTTCATCGTGTTAGGGAGACTCCACCTCCCCCCCTTCAGTATCATCTAGCTGCTCACTGGATAAAGGACATGACGCTAGAGACGGTCTCAGTTCCTGTTTCCGAAGAGAGGAGGTCTTCTCTCGCGTGGTGTAAGAACAGCTTTCTTCTCAAGGAAGTCTATCTTTGGCTGTTCAGAAACCCGACCGCCTTCTCCTCTCGGACGCATCAGACACGGGCTGGGGTGCGACTTTGGACGGACAGGAATGCTCGGGAACATGGAATCAGGAACAAAGGACACTTCACATCAATTGCAAGGAGTTGTTGGCGGTTCTTCTGGCCTTGATAAACTTCAAGTCCCTCCAGCTTAACAAAGTGGTGGAGGTGGACTCTGACAACACCACAGCCCTGGCTTACATCTTCAAGCAGGGAGGGACTCTTTCGTGAAGTTGTTCTAGATCGCAAGGGACCTCCTCATCTGGTCTAAAGATCGAAAGCTCACGCTGGTAACGAGGTTCATTCAGGGCGGTATGAATGTCATGGCAGATCACCTCAGCCGGAAGGGTCAGGTCATCCCCACAGAGTGGACCCTTCACAAGAATGTTTGCAGCAGACTTTGGGCCCTGTGGGGTCAGCCAACCATAGATCTGTTCGCTACCTCGATAACCTAGAGACTCCTGTTGTATTGTTCTCCGATTCCAGACCCAGCAGCAGTTCACGTGGATGCTTTTCTGCTGGATTGGTTCCATCTCGACCTGTATGCATTCCCGCCGTTCAAGATTGTCAACAGGGTACTTCAGAAGTTCTCCTCTCGCAAAGGGACACGGCTGACGTTGGTTGGCTCCGCTCTGGCCCGCGAGAGAATGGTTCTTAGAGGTACTGCAATGGCTGGTCGACATTCCCAGGACTCTTCCTCTAGGAGTGAACCTTCTACGTCTACCTCACGTAAAGAAGGTACACCCAAACCTCCACGCTCTTCGTCTGACTGCCTTCAGACTTTCGAAAGACTCTCAAGAGCTAGGGGCTTTTCGAAGGAGGCAGCCAGAGCGATTGCCAAAGCAAGGAGAACATCCACTCTCAGAATCTATCAGTCTCAAGAGGAAGTCTTCCGTAGCTGGTACAAGACCAATGCAGTTTCCTCAACCAGTACCACTGTAACCCAGATTGCTGACTTCCTGTTATATCTAAGGAAAGTAAGATCCCTTTCAGCTCCTACGATCTAGGGTTACAGAAGTATGTTGGCAGCGGTTTTCCGCCACAGAGGCTTGGATCTTTCCACCAACAAAGATCTACAGGACCTCCCTAGGTCTTTTGAGACCTCAAAGGAACGTCGGTTGTCCACTCCAGGCTGGAATCTAGACGTGGTCCTAAGGTTCCTCAAGATTTGAACCTCTCCAATCAGCCTCTTTTTAGGACCTCACATTAAAAACTCTTTTCCTCGTGTGCTTGACAACAGCTAAAAGAGTAAGTGAGATCCACACCTTCAGCAGGATCATTGTTTTCACATCTGAAACGGCTACATGTTCCTTGCAGCTCGGTTTTTGATAAACGAGCTTCCTTCACGTCCTTGGCCTAAGTCGTTCGAGATCCCAAGCCTGTCCAACTTGGTGGGGAATGAACTGGAGAGAGTACTTTGCCCAGTTAGAGCTCTTAGGTACTATCTAAAAAGGTCTTAACCTTTACGAGGACAATCAGAAGCCTTATGGTGTGCTATCAAGAAACCTTCTTTTCCAAGTTCTAAGAACTCAGTTTCTTACTATTCAGGCTTCTGATTAGAGAAGCACATTCTCATCTGAAGGAAGAAGACCTTGCTTTGCTGAAGGTAAGGACACATGAAGTGAGAGCTGTGGCTACTTCAGTGGCCTTCAAACAGAGCCATTCTCTGCAGAGTGTTATGGATGCAACCTATTGGAGAAGCAAGTCAGTGTTCGCATCATTCTATCTCAAAGATGTCCAGTCTCTTTACGAGTACTGCTACACCCTGGGACCATTCGTAGCAACGAATGCAGTAGTAGGCGAGGGCTCAGCCACTACATTCCCATAATCCCATAACCTTTTAACCTTTCTCTTGAATACTTTTTATGGGTTGTACGGTCGGCTAAGAAGCCTTCCACATCCTTGTTGATTTGGCGGGTGGTCAATTCTTTCTTGAGAAGCGCCGAGGTTAAAGGTTGTGATGAGGTCCTTTAGTATGGATTGCAGCCCTTGATACTTCAGCACCTTAGAGTTGTTCAGCCTCCTAAGAGGAACGCTGCGCTCAGTAAGGAAGACGAACTTATTTAAGGCAGAGTAATGGCTCAAGTCGACTTCCTTACCAGGTACTTGTAATTTCATTGTTATTTTGAATAACTGATAATATGAAATACGGGATACTTAGCTTCTTGATATACATGTACACTGGTTTTCACCCACCTCCCTGGGTGTGAATCAGCTACATGATTATCGGGTAAGTTTAATATTGAAAAATGTTATTTTCATTAGTAAAATAAATTTTTGAATATACTTACCCGATAATCATGATTTAATTGACCCACCCTTCCTCCCCATAGAACCAGTGGACCGAGGAAAAATTGAAGTGGTGTCAACAAGAAGTACTGCAGTACCTGGCCACAGGTGGCGCTTGTGAGTACACCCCCTTCTTGTATAGCGATCGCTGGCGTATCCCTTCCGTAGAATTCTGTCGGGCAACGGAGTTGACAGCTACATGATTATCGGGTAAGTATATTCAAAAATTTATTTTACTAATGAAAATAACATCTTTCATTAGATTTTTCTGTTACATTGTAATTCTGTTTTCGCAATTACTAACTTTTGAGAAAGGATAGAATTGCGTGTTTCAGGTACAAACCACTTAAAGTTTCGAGTTCAGTGAAATAAGTGCAAACAGAAAATCAAAAGTGATAAGTGATTAGCGCAAAGTGTGTCAGTGTTGTGCGTGAGGGTACTTCTGTGCGTGCCAGTCGTCCTCCCAGTCCGGGACCTCTTGCAAGCTCCCAAGCCCAGGGGAGAAGCAATGTCGAAGGGCAAAAGGGTTCGGCAGGCCTTGATCGACGCACAGAAGTATCCTCGGTGGTTGCGGGCGTGTCTTACAGAGACCGTCACTCCCACCCGCAGACGATTGAGCCCTTATTTTGCTCGTCTGTAGAAGAAATTTCGGGGAGAAAACGCTGGTCTCAGGTCTCAAGACCTCTTAAACGTAAAGTCCAGACCTATGCCAGACGTACGAAGTTAGAGTTCAACAACCCGGATGCAGTCATTGGGTTAGCTCTGACTCTCCTCAGTCATCAGGTGACTGCACACCTCCTAAGAGAGGTAAGGCGATGCCTCAACAGACCTCATCTTCTATTAAGGCTTTGCCTCAACAGACCTTATCGTCTGTTGATCCCAAGACGACTTTGCTGCAGTCCATGCAGTCGCAGCTTGCGGTCTTAATGCGTGAGTTTCAGGCTGAGAAGGTTACACCTCCTCCTGCGAACGCTCCGCCTCTCCGCAGTCCAGTCTGCCAGACGTACGAAGTTGAGGTTCCTCAGGCTACCTTACCGCGTTCTGAGTTGCCAGTTACCAGCGGTGTGCAGCAACCTCCGCCTCCTCCTGCGAGAGCTCCGCCTCCCCGCAGTCCAGTCTGCCAGGCGTACGAAGTTGAGGTTCCTCAGGCTACCTTACCGCGTTCTGAGTTGCCAGTTACCAGCGTTGTGCAGCAACCTTAACCTTCCTTAAGGCAACCTCAGCAATGGGAGCAGGAGTCTTATGCCTTACTTCCTCCGCTTCCGCTTGCGGTTCCACCAGCGAGGCAACAATCTCTTGAGGTACGACAACCTCTTCCATCAATGAGGCAGCCACCTCAGCACTCGCTGCAGCGACCTAAACCCTCCTCAAGGCAAGAGTCTCAACTCCTTAGGCTAGCACCTCAGGAACCTCAACTCGCGAGACAAGAACTGCGTTCTGCGCAGCCGCTACCTCAACTCTCGCAGCTCACACCTCAGGAACCTTAACTCGTTCCTCAGGAACCTGCTACTGCGCATCCGCAACCCTTACAGCAAGCGCAACTCTTGAGGCAGCAACCTCATGCTATGAGTCAGCCACCTCAACGCATGCATCTGCCATTTTTTCCTCAACTTGAGCTTCTTCCCATTCAACTTGGGAATAACAATGACAATAATAACACCTCATTACTTTCATAACTTGCATTTGTAATCATATACATGTATGCCTACACAAACATTATGATAATGGAGGTTATTTGTATTACTTATATAAAAATATATATGTATTCCTTGCAATATATTTTTAACAAATCGCAAAATATGGCAAAAATATCTTCTAAACAAATGAATCATGAGTTATGAATGTAAGGTAATATTATGTTGATATTAAACCCCATGCAAGCATGCATGAAGTATGCAGTGTTGCCAACAGGGCGAGTTTCCCTTTCCTGAGGTGAAGTAGATTATAGTACATTTAGTGTAGCTTAATTCTACGATTATCATGCCGGCTATCAAATTCATCAACAAAACAGTCTAAATCAATTCCCTCGGCACGTGCACTTTCAATGGACGGTAATGCGATATTACTCACTCTAGCACTGGTCATGGAATTTCTGAGAAATGTTACACGCCATGCAACACGCTCTGCTTACCTTACAGCATGCTCTACATACAGCATGCTCTGCATACAGCATGCTCTGCATACAGCATGCTCTGCATACAACATGCTCTGCATACCTTACCGCATGCTTCTCAGTCACACATCTTTGGTTGTTGCCAACTCACTAGACTGTCAAGCAGTTTCATAACGTTGCCTTCTAGTCTGCTGCTTTTGCACCAATGAAACCCTCACTGAGAGAACTTAGCTTTTCTCGGATATGGTCCCTGTAGATGAGAAAGTGCTTTTCTCCCTCCTTCTGATATTCCCTTGAGGACTCTGTCATTTGGAGAGGAGCCTTTAGCTGCGTAGCCTCCTATGGACTTTTATTTAAGCATAACATGCTCCCAGGGAAGGTAATGGTTCCACTTCAGTCGCTAACCCCGTCTGTTACCACACCTGCTCCCATAGACCTTGAGCTGTGTTGCAAGACATGCAGTCCAAGCTTAGTCCTTGTTAGAGGATTTTTTTGTTTACGGAGTCAGTGTGTCACTGGGAAGACGTTCAACAACCAGCAGAAGTGACTTGTTGTGACGCAGTGCGGCAACCTCAGCAACCCGATAAGGAGTTGTCTGTACGACCCAGACAGTCTAGACAGCTTCGGGTTGTCACTGTACTTCCTCGCTTCCCCATGGTTGACAGTTCACAGACTGTGCAGCAGTACCATGATCTTGTGTCCGGCACCGTCAGACGACTGGCTTTTAAGAGCTCCCACAAGTCGTCGCTGTCTGGAGATTCTCAGATGGACTATGGATCTGACCAAGGAACTGGGCCTCCTGGTCAATTTTGAGGAGTCTCAGCTCGTCCCATCCCAGACCATTGTCTCCCTGGGTATGGATCTTCAGAGTCGAGCTTTTCGGGCTTTTCCGTCGGCCCCAAGGAGAATGCATCCAGAGCATGCTGAGAAGGAACCGATGCTCAGTCAGGTAGTGGATGAGTCTAACAGGGACACTTTCATCGCTGGCCCTGTTCATCGTGTTAGGGAGACTCCACCTCCCCCCCTTCAGTATCATCTAGCTGCTCACTGGATAAAGGACATGACGCTAGAGACGGTCTCAGTTCCTGTTTCCGAAGAGAGGAGGTCTTCTCTCGCGTGGTGTAAGAACAGCTTTCTTCTCAAGGAAGTCTATCTTTGGCTGTTCAGAAACCCGACCGCCTTCTCCTCTCGGACGCATCAGACACGGGCTGGGGTGCGACTTTGGACGGACAGGAATGCTCGGGAACATGGAATCAGGAACAAAGGACACTTCACATCAATTGCAAGGAGTTGTTGGCGGTTCTTCTGGCCTTGATAAACTTCAAGTCCCTCCAGCTTAACAAAGTGGTGGAGGTGGACTCTGACAACACCACAGCCCTGGCTTACATCTTCAAGCAGGGAGGGACTCTTTCGTGAAGTTGTTCTAGATCGCAAGGGACCTCCTCATCTGGTCTAAAGATCGAAAGCTCACGCTGGTAACGAGGTTCATTCAGGGCGGTATGAATGTCATGGCAGATCACCTCAGCCGGAAGGGTCAGGTCATCCCCACAGAGTGGACCCTTCACAAGAATGTTTGCAGCAGACTTTGGGCCCTGTGGGGTCAGCCAACCATAGATCTGTTCGCTACCTCGATAACCTAGAGACTCCTGTTGTATTGTTCTCCGATTCCAGACCCAGCAGCAGTTCACGTGGATGCTTTTCTGCTGGATTGGTTCCATCTCGACCTGTATGCATTCCCGCCGTTCAAGATTGTCAACAGGGTACTTCAGAAGTTCTCCTCTCGCAAAGGGACACGGCTGACGTTGGTTGGCTCCGCTCTGGCCCGCGAGAGAATGGTTCTTAGAGGTACTGCAATGGCTGGTCGACATTCCCAGGACTCTTCCTCTAGGAGTGAACCTTCTACGTCTACCTCACGTAAAGAAGGTACACCCAAACCTCCACGCTCTTCGTCTGACTGCCTTCAGACTTTCGAAAGACTCTCAAGAGCTAGGGGCTTTTCGAAGGAGGCAGCCAGAGCGATTGCCAAAGCAAGGAGAACATCCACTCTCAGAATCTATCAGTCTCAAGAGGAAGTCTTCCGTAGCTGGTACAAGACCAATGCAGTTTCCTCAACCAGTACCACTGTAACCCAGATTGCTGACTTCCTGTTATATCTAAGGAAAGTAAGATCCCTTTCAGCTCCTACGATCTAGGGTTACAGAAGTATGTTGGCAGCGGTTTTCCGCCACAGAGGCTTGGATCTTTCCACCAACAAAGATCTACAGGACCTCCCTAGGTCTTTTGAGACCTCAAAGGAACGTCGGTTGTCCACTCCAGGCTGGAATCTAGACGTGGTCCTAAGGTTCCTTATGTCATCAAGATTTGAACCTCTCCAATCAGCCTCTTTTTAGGACCTCACATTAAAAACTCTTTTCCTCGTGTGCTTGACAACAGCTAAAAGAGTAAGTGAGATCCACACCTTCAGCAGGATCATTGTTTTCACATCTGAAACGGCTACATGTTCCTTGCAGCTCGGTTTTTGATAAACGAGCTTCCTTCACGTCCTTGGCCTAAGTCGTTCGAGATCCCAAGCCTGTCCAACTTGGTGGGGAATGAACTGGAGAGAGTACTTTGCCCAGTTAGAGCTCTTAGGTACTATCTAAAAAGGTCTTAACCTTTACGAGGACAATCAGAAGCCTTATGGTGTGCTATCAAGAAACCTTCTTTTCCAAGTTCTAAGAACTCAGTTTCTTACTATTCAGGCTTCTGATTAGAGAAGCACATTCTCATCTGAAGGAAGAAGACCTTGCTTTGCTGAAGGTAAGGACACATGAAGTGAGAGCTGTGGCTACTTCAGTGGCCTTCAAACAGAGCCATTCTCTGCAGAGTGTTATGGATGCAACCTATTGGAGAAGCAAGTCAGTGTTCGCATCATTCTATCTCAAAGATGTCCAGTCTCTTTACGAGTACTGCTACACCCTGGGACCATTCGTAGCAACGAATGCAGTAGTAGGCGAGGGCTCAGCCACTACATTCCCATAATCCCATAACCTTTTAACCTTTCTCTTGAATACTTTTTATGGGTTGTACGGTCGGCTAAGAAGCCTTCCACATCCTTGTTGATTTGGCGGGTGGTCAATTCTTTCTTGAGAAGCGCCGAGGTTAAAGGTTGTGATGAGGTCCTTTAGTATGGGTTGCAGCCCTTGATACTTCAGCACCTTAGAGTTGTTCAGCCTCCTAAGAGGAATGCTGCGCTCAGTAAGGAAGACGAACTTATTTAAGGCAGAGTAATGGCTCAAGTCGACTTCCTTACCAGGTACTTGTAATTTCATTGTTATTTTGAATAACTGATAATATGAAATACGGGATACTTAGCTTCTTGATATACATGTACACTGGTTTTCACCCACCTCCCTGGGTGTGAATCAGCTACATGATTATCGGGTAAGTTTAATATTGAAAAATGTTATTTTCATTAGTAAAATAAATTTTTGAATATACTTACCCGATAATCATGATTTAATTGACCCACCCTTCCTCCCCATAGAACCAGTGGACCGAGGAAAAATTGAAGTGGTGTCAACAAGAAGTACTGCAGTACCTGGCCACAGGTGGCGCTTGTGAGTACACCCCCCTCTTGTATAGCGATCGCTGGCGTATCCCTTCCGTAGAATTCTGTCGGGCAACGGAGTTGACAGCTACATGATTATCGGGTAAGTATATTCAAAAATTTATTTTACTAATGAAAATAACATGTTTATACCAAAGTTTGCTCTAGATCCTAATACTGTAATCTATATCAAGTGCAAGGACTGGCCTCCTGTTCAGTGGCAATCACTCTGGTTGAAGAAGGAAAGGAAGCCTAAGGACTCATTGGTATCAACTTTGGCAGCATCTAAGTTAATGCCGAAGAACCGCTATACTGTACCTTCATCATCTCTCCTTCGAGTTGATAAACCACGGAGAGTTCTTCCAATGCGTCCCTGGCTTTGTTTTAAAGAAGTATGGATGAGACATAAGGAGACATCGAAACTGCATCAGTGAGAGGTTTAGGTCTTAGTGGTGTGGGGTTCCTCCTGATAACAATACCCCTGTACACTTGAGAATGTTTTGAAGGCTCTCCAGCTGCCTTGCAGACCATTAACAATGAGTTTGACCTGAAGAAACTGTGGCCTTCTTCAAGCCTTATAGGTAGAATCTACATAACCTTGGTGAAGGAGCTTTTAATCTACTTCTGTCCAGGTGTCTTCAGTGCCAGTGAGGCATGTGAAAGAGTGTCTACATTGCCAGTCCCTGTGCCTATGACCCTGATCCCTGTGACGCCTTCTCTAAGGCCGTGTTGGTGTCCCTAGTGCCAATGAAAGTTGCCTACTGTTCTCCTGGGGCCAGTAACTGTAGTGTTATGGATTCTGTTGGAGGAATCCCTGTGGTTTCTCCCCCCTGTGAGAAGTTCATTATTGAGCGTCGCTCCAGATCTTGGCTACCCTGCAAGCAGAGTCTGTGTGGAATTCAGGTAACGCGAAGAAGGGAGTTTGTCCGTCGTTCTTCACTTCCTCTCCTTCTGATTCTGGTTCTTCTCTTGAGAAGAAGTAAAAAAACTGTAGGTCGTTCAATCCAAGAAGTCCCGTGTGACTTTGAGCAATCTTGCCTCACTTACTAGAGAGGTAGATAGTTTTCAACTGGTACCTAACCCCATGTCAGTCAGTGGTACAGCTTAAGCAAATCGAAGGTGCTTGGCCACATTCAGGGCCAAGCACCCATACCGTGGGTAGGAATTGGTAGAACTTGATTACCCTCTGGCCCTTCATACCTGAATGGGAGACTAAGGTCACTTCTCTTTCTGCGGAGACACTTTGTTACCTTCGACAAAAGAAGTGCAAGTGGCTGTGCACTCTCGGTTTAGCAATTTTGTTTTATTACTTATTATACCCAATAATCATAGCCATATGCACTTCTCCAATTTTAGTGTGTTCTTCCTGGTTGGTTCCCATCAAATATAAAGGATTGAATTCTTTACTTTTGAGGAAAGTGAGGAGGGTCAAAATTGTCTTCTTGCTTGGGCAGCTACCATGGCAGGATATTAAGGATTATTCTTTCTTTCTGTTCTGTTTAAAGCTTTTCACTTTGAAGGCATATCTCATGAATTTGGGGTTACAGTACTGTAATTAATGAAATGATTTATTTAATTTTTTATAATTCAAGAGTTTGTGCTGTAAGGAACAACCCTATTCCTATGTAAAAAAAAAAAAAAAATACTGCTGTTCTTGGTAAAGAAATGGATATCCTTAATCCATGACAAGGGAGTGGCCACATCACTCAATGTTTTTAGAATTTTTTTTTGATAAAGTCATAGGGGCTTCTTATAATGATCTCATTCTTCATAATAAATCAGGATGGAATATTCTCGGTAAAGATGTAATTCTGTATTTTTATCCTTCTGTTTGAAGGATGCCTAAGCTGTGTTGTACTCGTTTTGTGAATATTAGCTTAAACGTAAGGAAGTTTGTACCTGTCCCTTATCCTTCATACAGTTTCCATCATGTGAAGCTTGGGCACGTATCCTTCTGCCTAGGCCTACCATTACAGAAAACAGGAGTAGGATAAACTACACAAAACTCTGGTCGGTTGAGAGGAGGTTCCAGGTAACTCCTAAGAAAGTAGTTCGAGGTAAGTATGTTAGTGAAAATACAAATGACTAATAATTTGTGATTTTGCTAGGCCATCCTTTGTTGTAGATCAAAGTCCCAGTAACTAGGAAGATTACCCATATTGAAGATATTAGCAATAAGCCTCATCTACAAAGCTTCTTGTGTCTTGCAATAAGAGAAGAAATACCAAGTTCATCAATATCCTCAAGCTACAACAAGGAAAGGCAGCAGAAGATAGATCTATAGGAAAGAAGCATTTGAGTAACTTTCCCATTGTTTCTCAATCTACTATATACAGTATGTTAAACAGCATATGAATATTGGGAAGATTAATTGAAATAATGCGAACTCTTATAATAAGATTTATTATTTGATTTCTTAAACAGTATTCATATACAGTACTAAGTACACTAGTGAAGATATTTATAAACAAATTCTAATTAATGACACCTGGTGACAAGAAGGGGTAAACTCCTTTCCAGGTTTATTAAGATCTAGGAAAATTCTTATTTCTATTGATTTTTCTCACCAAGCTTGCACTTGAAGCATATAGCATATGGATATTGGGTAATTATTGAAATAAGTTTTCTTATAAACGTTATCATATCGCTCTGATTCCTTAATCATAAAGCATTGATAGAAAAATAGAAATGGGCAAAATTTAAACTTGGCAAGCGAAGTCTTGGAAAAAAGGGAAAGCTGCGATGGCAGAGGGGTCAGAAGCCTGGACGCCCTACTCATCCAGCAAGTAAAGCCTGTCATAGGAACACCACGCAACGAGTCGAAAACATTAACGAAGACTCTCCCGGCAACTGCCTCAGCCAATCAGAAAGCAGCTCGGAGCACACGGGACCTGAGATCTGAGCGGCAGAACGGCTTCTCTGATGCAAAACCTTGCTCAGGCAGCATGTTAGACAATCAGTGCGCAGTACTTGGAGCTCTGCGCAGGCCTACCCAGACTCAGACCCCGCCTAGCTTCAACAGCCGTGAGTGGTGAAGCATTCTGACTGTGGTGGATCCCCTTCCGGTGAGCACGTCAGCCAATGGGAGAAAACCTCCATCACAGACTAGGTATAGGCTTCGCCCATGAGGACCAAGCAGTGTCCAATGCCCGACTTGACAAACTTACCGAGCCATATAAATAGAGCTAGTCCTGCTTACTTCCATCCACTTCATGCCTGAAGATAGCAGGAGACACCCAGCATCCTCTCGTATTGTATAGCAGCCGAACTTTTTTATACTTATTGTGACAGTTTACTTTTAGTAAAGTATAGAACTTTTCTATGCATTTTGTTCTCCCCCTACTGATGACCAACATAGCACAGTTACTGGCAGTATGCAGTACTGAATAAAGAAGAAAAATATAAGCAATTGAGAAGCTCAACTGCAAGATAAATGTCCCTGAGGCAGCTATCATTATTAATGAAACCTGCATAAAAGAGGGTCTTCTTCTAAAATAAGATAATAACCGTAGTAAATATGTCCCATCACGACCACAGTAGTTTGGAAAATGTATAATACAAAGAAATATTAATCTTTCATGTCACAAAGTTAGATTTTACTATAGGTCAAATTTTTTCCTATTCACATACAGAAGATTATTACAGATTGTTTGAATATGGTATTATTATAGCTATAATGTGGTTTACAAATGTTTTCCAATGTGTCATAAGTTTCATTTTTTTTAGAATGTGGAGAAACTCATCGATGATGCTATTTCAGCAACATCAAAAGATCTTGAAAAACGTCAGACATACATGAAGCAAAAGGCAATACTACATAGACTCACACAAATATCAAATAGGTAAGTTTAATAGTAATCAGTTATGTACAGTGTTATAAACAACATGATTTTAATTTTTCCTAAATGAAAATACCGTAAAGGAATTGAACTTAAGCTGTCAGAATTTTTCAGTGTACCTTGCAGCCATAAGCTTACTGGATAACTAAATGATGCAAATTTAGAGTTTTCCAAGAAGTTTAAAAAGAAAAGAAAAGAAAAATGGAAGTTCCTACTTGAAAAACACAGTACTCTACTTTTATGCGTAGATTGTGTGTATGTTTTTTATCGTTTTTTGTGAATCCCCATAGTTCTTAAAGTTGTCAGAGGAAGGAATTCTAAACTCATCGTTGAATAGTAACTAAACATTAAAAGTTTTTAACTGTTTATCCCAATCCCATTAATTTATACTCAACTAGTCCTACAGTCATCAGCTCTCTAGACACACTCCAAACGAACAAGAACCACCATACCTATGTATTGCCTTTAGTGGCAATATTTGTAGTCAAATTATTATCTGTGTTTTCGAAAAGCAAAGAGTGCCTTGTAGTCCTTGCTCCCTGATATTGTTATGTACATGCTAAAATGTTTCTCATTTTTTCATGCTTTATCCATGTTTTGTTTGAAATATGAGTATATTTATCCTGTGTTCATGGTTTGCACATGATTTTCCCAAATTCTTTATGTACATACATATACCAAGGCACTTCCCCCATTTTTTGGGGGAAGCCGACATCAACAAAGAAACAAAAACAAAAAGGGGACCTCTACTCTCTACGTTCCTCCCAGCCTAACAGGGGACTCAACCGAGTTCAGCTGGTACTGCTAGGGTGTCACAGCCCACCCTCCCACATTATCCACCACAGATGAAGCTTCATAATGCTGAATCCCCTACTGCTGCTACCTCCGCGGTCATCTAAGGCATCGGAGGCAGCAGCAGGGCCTACCGGAACTGCGTCACAATCGCTCGCCATTCATTCCTATTTCTAGCACGCTCTCTTGCCTCGCTCACATCTATCCTCCTATCACCCAGAGCTTCCTTTACTCCATCCATCCACCCAAACCTTGGCCTTCCTCTCGTACTTCTCCCATCAACTCTTGCATTCATCACCTTCTTTAGCAGACAGCCATTTTCTTTATGTACTAGTGTTTATTGTTCTATCAAAAACACATAACTGTACTGCAGCCTCGATTGTGAACCAGATAATTCTCAGAAAAATTCCAAATTTGCAATCTGCACATCCCAGTTCCAAAGCACCTTTCATTAGCATAGTCATTCCAAATATTTATGTCAATTTGAACACACCTGTTTGTTTTTCTCTCAGATTTTCAATTTCAGACATTTATGTTGCAGTTGTCTTTTCAATTATTTGATTATTTGCTTTTTCAAATTCTCTTTTGTTTATGTTTTATGCTATATTTTTGCGGGGTTTGGCAGCGACCCTTTTTACTTTGCCTACACATACACCGAATAGTCTCGCCTTTTCTTTCCACATTCTCCTGTCCTCATACACCTGACGACAATGAAATTCCCAAACAATTTGTCTTTGCTCAAGGGGTTAACTACTGCACTGTAATTGTTCAGTGGCTACTCTCCCCTTCGTAAGAATAGAAGAGACTTTAGTTATAGTAAGCAGCTCTTCTAGGAGAAGGCACTCCAAAATCAAACCATTGTTCTCTAGTCTTGGGTAGTGCCATAGCCTGTTTACCAATATCTTCCACTTTCTTGGGATAGAGTTCTCTTGCTTAAGGGTACACATTCTGAGAGTATTTTATTAATTGTTCATTATTTCTCTTGCAGTTTATTTCCTTTCCTCTTTGAGCTGTTTTTCTCTATTGGAGCCCTTGGGCTTATAGCATCCTACTTTTCCAACTAGGGTTGTAGCTTACCTAGTAATAATAATAATAATAATAATAATAGTAATAATAATAATAATGATAATAATAATAATAAGCTGCAATCAGATATAAATGGAGAGAGTTTATAAATTTCACTCTTGTCATGAAAGAGTTTCTCAAGTTACCCAAGGCCGAGATCTTTCCTGTTAAAAGTAAACCATGATTATCTGCTCTAGATTGGCTGGAGGAATTCTCAGTTTGGCCTTCCAATGAGATTTAATCAGACCTAGCCAGGTGGCAAGACCAGTGCAACTTGCAATAAAAGCTCCTCTTCCATTACCTTTAAATATTTTACTATTTATTGGCAGTGGTGAAGGATGTGTTCTCTTTCTGTATGTCAAGATAATAACAATGTTTTAGGACCTCCTGTCTAACAAAGATAGGTCTCAATCTTACTTGCGGGTATCATGTCAGACACTGATTACCTTGTATTTTTCTGGTAATCAAAATTAGCTAGTTAACTGTTCTAGCAAACTGGAACATGCCTTACCCACCAATGGTTGTTTGAAAGGTTTAAAGGTTACTCGTGAGTGGCCAAGGCAGTGGACAGGTCATAACGCTGTTGCACATTGTTCTTGAGCTCAAACATTTACACATGAGATTAATATACAGTATTGAAGCCCTCTCTACACCCAAACTAGGACCATGGAGGATCAGGCAGTGTCAGACAATGACTTGCAGGTAGAGGTAGATCTTTAGAACTCCACAGGGATGGTAATCACACTGTTGATATACAGTATGTTGCAAAGAACATCTCATGAATTCTGGAATTAGTCTTAACTTTCAGAAACAAAGGGATTAATATCTTTATAAAACAGTTCATTTTTTTCAGGACAAAAAAGATTTAATTGATTATTAAATTTTCTCAATTTTTTCCTTCCATTTCTGTAATTTTTACTCTTCTTATTTATGTAATTCTATCATTTATTTTTTATGGGAGCTTTGAGATTTGAAATTTTTTATATTTTTTCAGATTGGAAAGACTTGAAACTTTGTTAAAGTCTGGAGGAAAAGACTCGGAATATGCAAGAGTTTGCTTTAATAAAGATAAAGAGGGCCAAGATGTGGGTACTTCTGGTGAGGGAGGTTTAGTTGATCGGTTAGCTGCTGAGATCAATCATCTGAATTTCCTGGTTTCTCATTGTGAAGGTGCTGCACTGTTGAGCGTATTCAAACCGGTATGAGCCCGTTTTTCTTTATAGTTTGAATTTTATAGCTTAAAAAGTTTTCATGCAAACCCACACTAGATGTTTATCGGTTGGATCTTTTAGGTGTACTATATATATATAATCAAGAATCTTGTTTATTACTGATGATTGCAAATCCTATTGCAGATAATTATAATAAGTGAAATGAAAATTTCTTGGTGGCTCCAACTGTAATGGAAGAGTCCATATGTATGATATGAAATGTTAAAATGTTTATGTTGATATATACGTTAATTTTCTGTTTCAACAGAGAGTTGCAGAGGTTTGTCAGTTTGTTGAACATGGTCTTGAACGTGGTCTGCGTGAGGGTGTTCTTAACAAAGACCTTCACATACTAAGAAGAACATTGCAGACATATGCTAGTTTAGGCAGTGTTAATCATGCTCATCAGATTGTCAAGGAGCTCGTGAGAAAAGGACTTGAGGATGTAACGTATCTTTCAGTTTATTTTTTATTTAGAATTATTGAACGAGTTGATGTTTAGCTATTTTTAATCATAAAATTATTATTTATTGCTCACCTGAAATTAATTGAAAGCCATACCAGTAGTGGTTTTAGATTTCTTGGAAAGTTGGTTGAAATATCATTGATAAAGTAATTTTTTTACTTGTGAGGCTGGTAAGAGGGGAGGGTACACCATGGTGTTACACAATAGCATTATAGCAGCTCTCCCTCGCTGTGACAGCTACTGCGCGAAGTTAGGGACAATTATTTTTGCTTATGTTTGTTCTTGAGTTTCTCTTTCCATGAAGGAAAGAGAACATTAATCTTGGTAAATGTTGAAATAACTCATTTGGTACAAAATTTGGTTACTTATAGGTCATCAGTGATGCTGCCCTTCGTTCGGATCCAAGAGGTCTTGCAGGGATGTATTCTAATACATTTAAAGCTATTAGAAACATCTGTCAACCACTGTTAATGGTCACCTCTGGTAGTGGGTAAGTATCTACAGTATATGATCTACTGTACCTTAAATATTTATGTGATTACAGTATATACTGAATAAAAGAGGTTCTGTGACTTTATATTGGAATATGAGTGATTGCCTTATTTCTTGCTTCTACAATCATGATTTCTGAAATTGTGCAGTTTTTTTGAAATTTTTTACTAAAGTACAAAGATGTATGTGATATGGTGTGCTAGTGGTTTTGGCATACAGTAATATCCCGCCCTACGTCATCAATTGGTCGGATTTTCTCCCCATAAAGTGACTTAAATGTTCCCTATACATGTTCTGAACTGGAAAAACTACTTGCCACCTGCTATCATTTCATAAAACCTGATGCATCAATAAGGTTCTAGGTGAAGTACAGTTATGTACGTCATAGTACTTGATTGTTATTTTATGACTTATAGGCCAATGTAAGGTTGGGTGAAATGACTTAAGTTGGATTTTATTGCTTTACTTTATATTTAAGAAGAGCGACGTAAACTCAGAACTAACGTAAAGACGGGTATCACTCTATATAGAATTTCATTAAAAGAAATTAAGTTTTAATCTTTTATTAGGCTAAACCAACAAGATAAGATGGAAATTCCAGAAGAGATGTTTGGATAAGACTACCTAATCTGATGCTATTGTTTTGATGATGTCAGTTTTCAAGTGATGTTAGTATAGTCTCTGCTAAGGAAGTTGATGACACAGTAACAAATTTTGCAATGTAAATTTCTCATACTTATTTGACATTTTTTTTAGGCCATATAGGCTTAGTTTTTAAATATTTAACTTAGCCGGTGAATATATAATAGCTGCAACTCTGTTGCTCGACAGACACATACATAAAAAACTCGCGAGCGATCGCTATGCAGGTTGCGGGTGTGCCCACCAGCTCCAACTGTCGGCCAGATACCACTCTCGGATGTAAACAAAACCTTCAATTTCTTCTCTGTCGACGTGTCGACAAGACGTACTTTTACTCGCTGTTGAACCTGGAGTTTTTCCCATCATATTTGGTGAAGTACTTTAATTTGGTTTGAGCTTTCGCAGTACAGGTGTTTTTCTTCAAATAAATCCTTGAACTCGTTTTTGGATAGATTTAATTTTTGATGACAAAGAGAGTATGGACTTTCTTTGACTTTTAAATGGCCGACCCTTCCCTTAGACGGAAGTGTGTTTAGGCTTTTAGCAATTATCTTATCACGTTATAAATTAATTATAGATTTTCCTCTATATATTTTATATCTCACCGCCTTTATTAGGCCTCTTCGATTAACTTTCCATTTATAATAAACATAAAAATAAATTTTAATGATTTGTTTATATGCGACCTTTCCTGAGAGTAGGCGGTCCTAACTTGGAAACCGAAGTTAAACAACGTTGAGCCCTTTCAATCGTAAATAGCTTTTAAAGAGCTAATGATTTAAAACTTTTTAAATGAATATTTTTTAATAGATATTTTATGAAAGATTTTCTTTGAATAGTCTTCGTACTGTTTCAAAGATGAACTAACGTTTAGTTTATTTATGCTACGCAGTTTGCGCTCTATCGTTACGATAGAGAGAGAGAGTATCACGGTTTCACTTTGCAGAAAGAGTAAATCGATTCTGACGTTTTGTTCATTCTTCTTTCAAAGCTTAAATGTTTTAAATTCTATTTTAAAGGAACTTTTTAATTGAAAAACCTTTCAGTTTTTTCCTTTGGTCAAATAACATGTTTTTTTGACGAAACGTAAGTGGGCTCTTCTCTTAGGTGCGAAATCAAGAGAGAGAGAGAGAGAAAGATAGAGACGGAGGGAGAGAGAGGAGAGAAAACGTTCCGTTCAAGCGGGTAACGTTGTTCTCGAGTTACTCTCGTCCCTAGTCTCTGTACGGGGAGAAAGGATAAAACGTTTTTAGTTTTTTATTCTCGTCCCCAGGCAATGTACGGTGAGAGATTGAAAACGTAGTTTTGAATGAACTAGTGTTTAGTCTCTTCCCCACCCACTGAATTTTTTATCTTAAAATATGTTTACTGTTTTTTGCTGGTATTAATATGCTTGCATTATACGACTGATTTCGCAATTACTACCTTTTGATGAGGGTAGAATTGCGTGCTTCAGGTAGAAATCAGTAAAAGTTTCGATTTCAGTGAAATAAGTGCAAAACAGAAAATCGTAGTGATAAAGTGATATTGCGCAAAGTGTTATCAGTGTTGCGACCGAGGGTTCGTCTGTTCGTGCCTGTCGTTCGCCTAGTCCGGGACCTCTTGCAAGCTCCCAAGCCCAGGGGAGAAGTAATGTCGTACGACTTATGG
This sequence comes from Palaemon carinicauda, assembly GCF_036898095.1. Taxonomy (NCBI): domain Eukaryota; kingdom Metazoa; phylum Arthropoda; class Malacostraca; order Decapoda; family Palaemonidae; genus Palaemon; species Palaemon carinicauda. The sequence goes on along the minus strand of NC_090740.1, from coordinate 124,549,656 downwards.
GTTCGAGAGGCCTTGATCAGCGAACAGACGTTCCCTCTATGGTATCGGGTGTATCTTACCAAGATCACCCCTACCATAAGGCGAGAGAGACGATTTTCTCCTCGTCATCCGAAGGCTTTTCGCATAAGAAACCTGAAACAAGGTTTCGAGGCCCTTAAGCGAAAGTCAGTCCTTTCAGGACAGGTCCAGCATCCTGGTTGTAGCCATTAGGACAGCTCTGACCCTATGCAGTCATCGGAAGACTGCTCGCCGCCTAACAAAAGCGTAACACAGACTCCGAGAGTCTTTTTGTTGGCAAGGTTTTGCGGTCACAGACGTTACCCTCGTCTCTTACCGCAACCATTTCCGTTGATCCTAAATGGGTTGTATGGCAAGACATGCAGAATAAGCTTGCCTCCCTTATGGAAGACTATTCTGCCGATAAGTCCGTTGAGCCTAGCCGTTTATCGCATCGAGATCCTGGCTTTCAGCCACCCTAACGTTCCTTTGTGCGTCCTGTTGACGTTGGCGTAGCTAAGTCACGTCAGTCAGGTTGTTTAGAACCACACTCGATGCGGTCTCGTGTGGATTTTCAGCCACATTTGGACGTTAGGCCACTTGCTGATGCTCCTGTTGACGTTCAGGACGTTCGCTAACAATCGGAGTTGACTTGTTTTGACGCTGAGCGTCAACCTCCGCATTCTAGAGTTGTTTTGACTGCTCAGTCTAGGCGGTCAAAGCAGTCTCGAGTGGACGCTGTGCGTCCTTACGCACCTGTTGTTGTTGACAGTTCACAGACTGTCAAGCAGTTACATGACGTTGCGTCCTGGTCTCTCGCACCTGTTGTTGTTGACAGTTCACAGACTGTCAAGCAGTTACATGACGTTGCGTCCTGGTCCGCTACTAATGCACCAGTGCGTGTGGACTCTGCTTATAAAGCATTGCCACCACGGTAGGTCTCTCCCTTGCTTGAGACTCAGCTATTATCGGACAAGGTTCCTTCAGATGAGGAAGTTGCTGTTCCCCCTCCTACTGATATTCCCTTGAGGACTCTGTCAGACGGAGAGGAGCCTAAAGCTGCTTAGCCCTCTATGGACTTTAAATAAATCATGCTGATTTTTAAGGATCTTTGTCCGGATCTTTTTGTAACTGCTGCTCCTCGTTCGCCTAAACGTCAGAGTTTACACTAGGCCTAGCTACTTCGAAGCCGTTGTTTTATAAGCTAGTGCTCTCTCGCTCTCCTAGAGAGCTTTACGTTTGCTAGGCGACTGGTTTATCACCAGGAGGAGTTTGGGGGATACAGCCTTTGCTTTCCCTTCTTTTAAACTGGCTTATAGAGCGAGAGTCTGATATGACACGAGAGAAGTTTTCGGCTTGGGAGTTCCTGCCTCTGCCCAGATAGACTTCTCAAACCTCATAGACTCTCCCTGGCGCCTGGCCATGAGACGCTCCAAGATTTTACAGGTCAACTTCACAGCTGTTTTCGAGCCTTTGAAGTTTTGCTGTACAATTATGTCATGCATAAACAAGGCTTTCAGGGATGGCTCCAATGATCTGACAGCCACGTTCTCTGCAGGAACAAGTCCCTCAGGGATGGCTCCATGATTTGGCAGCCATGTTCACTGCAGGAGTACGTAAGAGGCAAGTGCGCTCAATGTGTTCATTGTCAAGACAAACTTCACGATGAAGTCTTCCAGGCTGTCTTGACAGCATTTATGGAAGGCGACTGGATGGTCTCTCTCGACCTTCAGGAGGCATACTTCCACATTCCTATACACCCGGATTCCCAACCGTTTCTGAGGTTTGTTTACAGGAATGTGGGGTACCAGTTTCGAGCTATCGGGGATCCGAGCCTCCCTGTACTTGGACGACTAGCTTCTCAGAGCATCGTCCAGCCTTCACTGTCTGCAGGATCTACATTGGACGTTGAGTCTGGCCAGGGAGTTGGGACTTGTGGTCAACCTAAAAGTCCCAACTGATCCCATCCCAGATTATTCTATTTTTGGGGATGGAGATTCGCAGTCAAGCCCTGCTCGAAGTCCAACTAATGCTGAAAAGAAAACGTTTATTCAGTCAGGAGTTGGAACAGTCTCGTAGGGACTCTCTCATCCCTGGAGCAGTTTGTCTCACTAGGGAGACTACCCCTTCTGCCTCTCCGGTTCCATCTAGCCTCTCACTGGAACTAGGACAAGACATTAGAGACGGTATCATTCCCAGTCTCCGAACCAATAAAGGCATGCCTGAAATGGTGGGACAGCAATATCAGTCTGAGAGAGGGACTATCCCTAGCAGTCAAGAACCCAAACCACGTGTTGTCCTCAGACGCGTCGGGTTTGGGTTGGGTGCGACCCTGGACGGTCGGGAATGCGCTGGTCTGTGGACCTCAAGTCAGAAGAGCATGCACATCAACGGCAAGGAGCTATTAGCAGTCCACTTGGCCTTGATGATATTAGGAAGCGTCTTCGAATCTAAGTGGTAGAGGTCAACTCAGACAACACCACAACTTTGGCGTACATCTCCAAGCAAGGAGGCACACACTCCTTCACGCTGCTCGAGATCGCAAGGGACCTTCTCTTATGGTCTAGAATTCGAGCCATCTCCCTGTTGACGAGATTCATCCAGGGGGACTTGAACGTCTTGGCAGACTGTCTCAGTCGGAGGGGTCAGGTGATACCCACGGAATGGACCCTCCACAAGGACGTGGGCAAGAGTCTTTGGGCTTCTTGGGGTCAACCAACCATAGACCTCTTTGCCTCCTCGTTGACCAAAAGGTTACCAATCTTTTGCTCTCCAGTCCTAGATACAGAAGCAATCTACATAGACGCATTTCTACTGGATTGGTCTTTTATGGACTTATATGCATTCCCACCATTCAAGATAGTCAACAAGGTACTGCAGAAGTTCGCCTCTCACGGAGGGACAAGGTTGACGTTGGTTGCTACCCTCTGGCCCGCGAGAGAGTGGTTCACCGAGGTACTTCAATGGCTGGTAGACTTTCCAAGAAGTCTTCCTCTAAGGGTAGATCTGTTACGTCAGCCCCACGTAAAGAATGTCCATCAAAGCCTCCCCGCTCTTCGTCTGACTTCCTTCACACTATCGAAAGACTCTCAAGAGCTAGAGGTTTTTCGAAGGAGGCAGTCAGTGCGATTGCAAGAGCTAGGAGAGCTTCTACCATTAGAGTATACCAGTCGAAGTGGGAAGTCTTTCGAGACTGGTGCAAGTCAGCATCTGTGTCCTCGTCCAGTACCTCTGTAGCCCAAATCGCAGATTTTCTTTTTACATCTGATTAAGGTTCGCTCCCTTTCAGCTCCCACGATTAAGGGCTACAGGAGCATGTTGGCTTCGGTCTTTCGACATAGAGGCTTAGATCTTTCCAACAATAAAGATCTCCAAGATCTCCTTAAGTCTTTCGAGACCTCTAAGGAACGTCGTTTGGCAACTCCTGGATGGAACTTAGACGTGGTCCTAAGGTTCCTCATGTCAGACAGGTTTGAGCCATTACATTCAGCCTCCCTGAAGGATCTCACCCTCAAGACACTTTTCCTAGTGTGCTTGGCTTCGGCTAAAAGGGTCAGTGAACTTCATGCCTTCAGTAAGAACATCGGCTTTTCTACAGAAAAAAGCCACTTGTTCACTTCAACTTGGTTTCCTGGCCAAAAATGAACTGCCTTCTCGTCCTTGGCCTAAATCTTTTGATATTCCTTGCTTATCAGAGATCATAGGCAACGAACTGGAAAGAGTATTATGTCCTGTTAGAGCTCTTAAGTTCGATTTAGCTCGTACTAAGTCATTACGAGGGAAATCTGAGGCATTATGGTGCTCAGTTAAGAAACCTTCATTGCCTATGTCAAAGAATTCTTTGTCATATTTTATCAAATTTTTTTTTTTAATACGAGAAGCTCATTCTCACTTGAATGAGAAAGACCGATGTTTGCTTAAGGTTAAGACGCACGAAGTTAGAGATATAGCAACCTCCGTGGCCTTCAAGCAAAATAAATCTCTGCAAAGTATTATGGACGCGACTTCTTGGAGAAACAAGTCAGTGTTCGCGTCATTTTACTTAAAAGATGTCCAGACTCTTTACGAGGACTGCTACACACTGGGTCCATTCGTTGCAGCGAGTGCAGTAGTGGGTGAGGGTTCTACCACTACACTTCCCTAATTCCAATATCCTTTTAATCTGTCTCTTGAAATGTTTTTAATATTGTTTTATGGGTTGTTCGGAAGGCTAAGAAGCCTTTCGCATCCTGATTGATTTGGCGGGTGGTCAAAGTCATTTCTTGAGAGCGCCCAGATTAGGGGTTTGATGAGGTCCTGTTGTATGGGTTGCAGCCCTTGATACTTCAGCTCCTGGGAGTCTGTCAGCATCCTAAGAGGATCGCTGGGCTCCGTGAGGAAGACAGACTTACAAGGCAGAGTAATCGTCTAAGTCAACTTCCTCACCAGGTACCTATTTATTTTGGTTTTGTTATATTGATAACTGCCAAAATGAAAAAACTCTTAGCTTATACGCTGTAAACGTAAATAACTCTGGTCTCTACCCACCTCCTTGGGTGTGAATCAGCTATTATATATTCACCGGCTAAGTTAAATATTTAAAAATGATATTTTAATTATAAAATAAATTTTTGAATATACTTACCCGGTGAATATATAAATTAAATGACCCTCCCTTCCTCCCCAATAGAGACGCAGTGGGATGAGAAGAAATTGAAGGTTTTGTTTACATCCGAGAGTGGTATCTGGCCGACAGTTGGCGCTGGTGGGCACACCCGCAACCTGCATAGCGATCGCTCGCGAGTTTTTTATGTATGTGTCTGTCGAGCAACAGAGTTGCAGCTATTATATATTCACCGGGTAAGTATATTCAAAAATTTATTTTATAATTAAAATATCATTTTATTTTTAAGCAATTTCTTGCAGTGTTTTGCAAAGTTTTTTTTGTTGTTTCCCAAAATTTTTTGGCTTTATCAGCTGAAGTTACGGAAATAGGTACTAGATTAAATCCTCCTTATATAGCAACTACTGTATTAGTTACTGTCCTGTGTTTGTGATGTAATACTTCCATGTCACATCACAAGAGTTTTGATTTTCATATTTTATATCAGACCAAGTAAGACAAATAGATGCATTTTGTATGCTCCTGTAAACAGACCAGCATCTTTAGTAAGATTGTATATAAACAGGTTAATTTGAAGACACCTGTCTACTTGTATATATTGAAATTAAAAGGTTGCATGTGACTTCAATGGCAATATTAAAAGGTCAGTGGGAATCATTGGTAGAGATAATATCATTGAGAGGTAAATGTAAAGACTGTAGAAACAACAGAATGGTCAGACATATCTTCTCTGAGAAGACAGCGATGAAGATCTTTGCATGGGAAGGCGTTTCACTAAAAGTTTTCTTGGACTTATAGTGGTATTTAAGATATGTGAATTATAAAACTTATGCCTTCTGAAACCTGCAATATAGAGAGAAGTTCACGATATAGATTTACATATAATGTGTTTAAAAAGGCCACAAAGTACTGAAGGAGCGATAAGTGAACCGTGATATGGCGAGGGATTACTGTACCTGCTTAACTTGAATATCTATTCATGGTTTTTACTAAAGTGCAAGATGAATCTGAAAATATTCCAGTCTATTTTGGCTTTAGGGCTATCAACTTGCTGTACTTTGGCAATAATTTTTTCTTGTTCTTGTCTGATTCTATGTTTAGTAAATCTAAGAGTATTTGATGAGAGAGATTCCTCCTCTGTTGAATCTGTATTGCAGTCATAAACTCTGTCTCAACAGGTGAAGCATGTCTTGTACGAGTTGAACTTGCGCTCTTACATATACCAAGTCTTATTACTGTGCTTCTTTTACAATACATACCTTAAATTTTTCAATATTAATCTTACCCGATAATCATGTAGCTGTCAACTCTGTTGCCGACAGAAATCTACGGTCGGGATACGCCAGCGATCGCTATACAGGTGGGGGTGAACACCACAGCGCCATCTGTGGTCAGGTACTCCAGTACTTCTTGTCAACACCACCTCAATTTTTCCTCTGTCGTGCCTCCGGCTAGACCTACATGGATACGCTGTTGATTCTGGAGTTATTGCTCACGATTTGGTGATGTATTTGCTCTAGAGTTTAGCCTTCGCTATTCAGGAAGCTATATCATTAGCTTAGCAAGTTTTTGGAATTAATTTGATTTAATTTTTTATTTAATTTTGGTACGAAGAGAGTATGAACTCTCTTTCACTTTTAAATGGCCGACCCTTCCCTTAGACGGAAGTGTTGGTGTCGAAGAGAGTATAGACTCTCTTAATTTTGCTTAACAAAGTTATAGATTTATTTTATATCTCTCCGCCTTTTATAGGCCTCTTTGATTAACTTCCTTTTATTATAAACTTATTAAAATTAATTTTTATATTTGTTTATATTCGACCTTTCCTAATAGTAGGCGGTCTTTTCTTGGAACCGAAGTTAATTAACATTGAGCCCGTCATTTCGTTTTTACCTGTTAACATATTATGCTATTTTAATGTTTTTGAAAGAATTTCTTTGATAGTCTTGTACTGTTTTCAAAGTTGAACTAACGTTTTGTTTTGTCTCTGCAGTTGTTGACGTTCAGAACGTTCAACTTGCGCTCTATCGTTACGATAGAGAGAGAGTCTATCACGGTGTCACGTTCCAGTAAGAGTAAACCGATTCTTGCGTTTTGTTCATTCTTTCTTAGCTTAAATGGTTTTAATTCTAATAAAGGAACTTTTTATTTGGGAAATCTTTCAGTTTTTTTCCTTTAACAATAATATGTTTTAACGATATATATAATTGGGCTCTTCTCTCAGGTGCTAAGTCAAGAGAGAGAGAGAGAGAGATAGAGACGGAGGGAGAGAGAGGAGGATAAACGTTTCGTTCAAGCGGGTAACGTCGTTATCGTTTTTGCTCTTCTCCCTAGTCTCTTTAGGGGAAGAAGGTAAACGTTTCTAGAGTTTTATTCTTGTTCTCAGGCTTTATGCGGTGAGAGATTTTAAACGTAGTTTATTTGATCTAGTGTTTAGTCTCTTTTCCAGCCACTGAATTATTTATCTTTCATTATGTTTTTCTGTTACATTGTAATACTGTTTTCGCAATTACTAACTTTTAATGAAGGATAGAATTGCGTGTTTCAGGTATAAACCACTTAAAGTTTCGAGTTCAGTGAAATAAGTGCAAACAGAAAATCAAGTGATAAAGTGATAAGCGCAAAGTGTTACAGTGTTGCGTTCGAGGGTTCGTCTGTTCGTGCCAGTTGTTCGCCTAGTCTGGGACCTCTTACAAGCTCCCAAGCCCAGGGGAGAAGTAATGTCGAAGGACTTATGGGTTCAGCAGGCCTTGATCGACGAACAGACGTTTCCCTCCGTGGTTTCGGGTGTTACCAACTCACGTAGCCGACGTGATCACCCCACCCACACAAAGACGAGAGAGCCCTTTTATTCCTCGTCTGCGGAAGAGGTTTCTCGCAGAAACCATGGACCAAATCTTGCAGCTTTTAAGTGCAAGTCGGTCCCTTCCGCGCAAGTCCAACTCCTAGGTGGTGCCATTAGCACTGGGTCAGTTCGGACTTGCTGCAGTACGACAACTGCACACCTCCCAGAGAGGCAAGGTGGTATCGCAACAGACAGTAACTCCGTCTGTTGCCGCACCAGCTGTTTTAGACCCTCAGTTTCAACGGACAGTAGCTCCGTTTGTTGTTGTCTTTCTTAAACTCTAGTGGTCTATGCTGCTGACAATGCAGTCTCAGCTTGCGGTGTTGATGCAGGAGTTTCAGGCAGAGAAGGTTAGCACACCTCCTCCTGCGAGCGCTCATGAGGCAGCCGCCTCAACTCCACCTCTGCGCAGTCCACCCTGCCAGACGTATGATGTTGAGGTTCCTCAACCTACCTCCACGCGTGAGCTGCCGCATTGGGAGTTGCCAGATACCAGCGCTGTGCAGCAACCTCCACTTTCCTTGAGGCAGGAGCCTCTTGCTATGCGGCAACCTCCTCAACACTTGAGGCAGGAGCCTTATGCTTTGCAGCAACCTCCTCTACCCTTGAGGCAGGAGCTTCATGTGTTGCGACAACCTCCTCCATCCTCGAGGCAGCAACCTCTTGCGTTGCGGCAACCTCCACCATCCTTGAGGCAGCAACCTCAACTCTTGCGGCAGCCACCTCCACTCTTGAGGCAAGAACCTCAACTCTTGAGGCAAGAGCCTCAACTCTTGAGGAACCTCATGCTATGAGGCAGCCGCCTCAACGCATGCAGCAACCGCATTCTTCACAGCATGAGCCTCTCTCTGCGCAGCTACCTCCTCAACCCTTGAGGCAGACGCAACTCTTGAGGCAGGAACCTCTCAGGAGCCTCATGCTATGCGGCATCCTCCTCAAACCATGAGGCAGGAGCCTCATGCTATGCGGCATCCTCCTCAACCCATGAGGCAGGAGCCTCATGCTATGCGACATCCTCCTCTACCCATGAGGCAGCCTCATGCTATGCGGCATCCTCCTCAACCCATGAGGCAGGAGCCTCATGCTATGCGGCATCCTCCTCAACCCATGAGGCAGGAGTCTCATGCTATGAGGAGCCTCATGCTATGCGGCATCCTCCTCAAACCATGAGGCAGGAGCCTCATGCTATGCGGCAACCGCCTCAACCCATGAGGCAGGAGCCTCATACTATGCGGCATCCTCCTCAACGCATGCGGCATAAGCCTCATCCCTTGCAGCTTGAGCCTCATCCCATGCAGCATGAGTCTCATACCATGCAGCATGAGCCTCATCCCATGCAGCATGAGCCTCATCCCATGCAGCATAAGCCGCACGCCATGCAACATGCTCTGCTTACCTTACAGCATGCTCTACATACAGCATGCTCTGCATACAGCATGCTCTGCATACCTTACCGCATGCTTCTCAGTCACACATCTTTGGTTGTTGCCAACTCACTAGACTGTCAAGCAGTTTCATAACGTTGCCTTCTAGTCTGCTGCTTTTGCACCAGTGAAACCCTCACTGAGAGAACTTAGCTTTTCTCGGATATGGTTCCTGTAGATGAGAAAGTGCTATTCTCCCTCCTTCTGATTTTCCCTTGAGGACTCTGTCATTTGGAGAGGAGCCTTTAGCTGCTTAGCCTCCTATGGACTTTTATTTAAGCATAGCATGCTTCCAGGGAGGGTAATGGTTCCACTTCAGTCGCTAACCCCGTCTGTTACCACACCTGCTCCCATAGACCTTGAGCTGTGTTGCAAGACATGCAGTCCAAGCTTAGTCCTTGTTAGAGGATTTTTTGTTTACGGAGTCAGTGTGTCACTGGGAAGACGTTCAACAACCAGCAGAAGTGACTTGTTGTGACGCAGTGCGGCAACCTCAGCAACCCGATAAGGAGTTGTATGTACGACCCAGACAGTCTAGACAGCTTCGGGTTGTCACTGTACTTCCTCGCTTCCCCATGGTTGACAGTTCACAGACTGTGCAGCAGTACCATGATCTTGTGTCCGGCTCCGTCAGACGACTAGCTTTTAAGAGCTCCCACAAGTCGTCGCTGTCTGGAGATTCTCAGATGGACTATGGATCTGACCAAGGAACTGGGCCTCCTGGTCAATTTTGAGGAGTCCCAGCTCGTCCCATCCCAGACCATTGTCTACCTGGGTATGGATCTTCAGAGTCGAGCTTTTCGGGCTTTTCCGTCGGCCCCAAAGATATACTAAGCCCTAGATTGCATCCAGAGCATGCTGAGAAGGAACCGATGCTCAGTCAGGTAGTGGATGAGTCTAACAGGGACACTTTCATCGCTGGCCCTGTTCATCGAGTTAGGGAGACCCCACCTCCCCCCCTTCAGTATCATCTAGCGGCTCACTGGATAAAGGACATGACGCTAGAGACGATCTCAGTTCCTGTTTCCGAAGAGAGGAGGTCTACTCTCACGTGGTGAAAGAACAGCTTTCTTCTCAAGGAAGTCTACCTTTGGCTGTTCAGAAACCCGACCGCCGTCTCTTCTCTGACGCATCAGACACGGGCTGGGGTGCGACTTTGGACGGACAGGAATGCTCGGGAACATGGAATCAGGAGCTAAGGACACTTCACATCTATTGCAAGGAGCTGTTGGCGGTTCATCTGGCCTTGATAAACTTCAAGTCCCTCCAGCTTAACAAGGTGGTGGAGGTGGACTCTGACAACACCACAGCCTTGGCTTACATCTCCAAGCAGGGAGGGACTCATTCGTGGAAGTTGTTCTAGATCGCAAGGGACCTCCTCATCTGGTTAAAAGATCGAAAGCTCACGCTGGTAACGAGGTTCATTCAGGGCGATATGAATGTCATGGCAGATCGCCTTAGCCGGAAGGGTCAGGTCATCCCCACAGAGTGGACCCTTCACAAGAATGTTTGCAGCAGACTTTGGGCCCTGTGGGGTCAGCCAACCATAGATCTGTTCGCTACCTCGATAACCTAGAGGCTCCCGTTGTATTGTTCTCCGATTCCAGACCCAGCAGCAGTTCACGTGGATGCTTTTCTGCTGGATTGGTCCCATCTCGACCTGTATGCATTCCCGCCGTTCAAGATCGTCAACAGGGTACTTCAGTAGTTCGCCTCTCGCAAAGGGACACGGCTGACGTTGGTTGGCTCCGCTCTGGCCCGCGAGAGAATGGTTCATAGAGGTACTGCAATGGCTGGTCGACATTCCCAGGACTCTTCCTCTAGGAGTGGACCTTCTACGTCTACCTCACGTAAAGAAGGTACATCCAAACCTCCACGCTCTTCGTCTGACTGCCTTCAGACTTTCGAAAGACTCTCAAGAGCTAGGGGCTTTTCGAAGGAGGCAGCCAGAGCGATTGCCAGAGCAAGGAGGACATCCACTCTCAGAGTCTATCAGTCTAAAGGGGAAGTCTTCCGAAGCTGGTACAAGGCCAATGCAGTTTCCTCATCCAGTACCACTGTAACCCAGATTGCTGACTTCCTGTTACATCTAAGGAACGTAAGATCCCTTTCAGCTCCTACGATTAAGGGTTACAGAAGTATGTTGGCAGCGGTTTTCTGCCACAGAGGCTTGGATCTTTCCACCAACAAAGATCTACAGGACCTCCTTAGGTCTTTTAAGACCTCAAAGGAACGTCGGTTGTCCACTCCAGGCTGGAATCTAGACGTGGTCCTAAGGTTCCTTATGTCATCAAGCTTTGAACCTCTCCAATCAGCCTCTTTTAAGGACCTCACATTTAAAAACTCTTTTCCTCGTGTGCTTGACAACAGCTAAAAGAGTAAGTGAGATCCACGCCTTCAGAAGGAACATAGTTTTCACATCTGAAACGGCTACATGTTCCTTGCAGCTCGGTTTTTTGCTAAAACGAGCTTCCTTCACGTCCTTGGCCTAAGTCGTTCGAGATCCCAAGCCTGTCCAACTTGGTGGGGGACGAACTGGAGAGAGTACTTTGCCCAGTTAGAGCTCTTAGGTACTATCTAAAAAGGTCATAACCTTTACGAGGACAATCAGAAGCCTTATGGTGTGCTATCAAGAAGCCTTCTCTTCCAAGGTCTAAGAACTCAGTTTCTTACCTATTCAGGCTCCTGATTAGGGAAGCACATTCTCATCTGAAGGAAGAAGACCTTGCTTTGCTGAAGGTAAGGACACATGAAGTGAGAGCTGTGGCTACTTCAGTGGCCCTCAAACAGAACCGTTCTCTGCAGAGTGTTATGGATGCAACCTATTGGAGAAGCAAGTCAGTGTTCGCATCATTCTATCTCAAAGATGTCCAGTCTCTTTACGAGAACTGCTACACCCTGGGACCATTCGTAGCAACGAATGCAGTAGTAGGCGGGGGCTCAGCCACTACATTCCCATAATCCCATAACCTTTTTAACCTTTCTCTTGAATACTTTTTATGGGTTGTACGGTCGGCTAAGAAGCCTTCCACATCCTTGTTGATTTGGCGGGTGGTCAATTCTTTCTTGAGAAGCGCCGAGGTTAAAGGTTGTGATGAGGTCCTTTAGTATGGGTTGCAGCCCTTTATACTTCAGCACCTAAGAGTCGTTCAGCATCCTAAGAAGACCGCTACGCTCAGTAAGAAAGACGTACTTAATAAAGGCAGAGTAATGGTTCAAGTCGTCTTCCTTACCAGGTACTTATTTATTTTATGTTATTTTTGAATAACTAATAAAATAAAATACGGGATACTTAGCTTCTTTGTTAACATGTATGCTGGTCTCCACCCACCACCCTGGATGTGAATCAGCTACATGATTATCGGGTAAGATTAATATTGAAAAATGTTATTTTCATTAGTAAAATAAATTTTTGAATATACTTACCCGATAATCATGATTTAATTGACCCACCCTTCCTCCCCATAGAGAACCAGTGGACCGAGGAAAAAATTGAGGTGGTGTTGACAAGAAGTACTGGAGTACCTGACCACAGATGGCGCTGTGGTGTTCACCCCCACCTGTATAGCGATCGCTGGCGTATCCCGACCGTAGATTTCTGTCGGCAACAGAGTTGACAGCTACATGATTATCGGGTAAGTATATTCAAAAATTTATTTTACTAATGAAAATAACATATTAAGTATAAAAATCAATATAACTACACTACTGTTATAAGTCCTGATAACTGGAGTGAAAAGAATCCTTTGAATAAAACTAGCCCTCCAAATGAGATGTCAATATGGAGGTTTCAATATGGCTGCCGTTTATTGTAGTAGTTCTTAAGGTATAAGATAGGAAATCTGGTCTTTGATACCCACTGCTAGTCCTCAAGTTTTTATTTTGTCAATCAAGCGGTGCTTGCAAAATGTATATCACAATGAATGTTGGTATGATTTATTGAAATAAAAAAATTGCTTATTTTAAAGTTTTATTTTAATTGTTTCTCACTGAAAATTTGATTTCAGCTCTGAGGTTGTGACTGGTTACAGTTTTCTTGAACGTGCTGCATGGCCAGAAATTGTTACAGCACTAGAAACAGGAACCCCTCATATATTCAATCCTGGCAACCCTGCATATTTTCATCAGGTAACATATTTTCTGGGCCTATTAAATGTGGGCTTACTACAACTAGTTCAAAGATGGAACCTTTATAAAGTAAATTGCCAAAAAAAAAATTATTTGGTGTTATTCAGGAGAGGAATTTGTAAATAATACATCTGAAATCTTAGTAAGTTAGCATAAACTTAATCACTGCCAATATGGTTATGGATGTTGGTAAATATTTTAGTTTAACTGTCCTTTCAATTTGATTTGAAAAGAACATTTGTGCTAATCATCCTTCATTTTTTATTAGAAATATTGTCCAAATATTTTATAGAAGTATTTTATTAGATTACATTTGGCAGCAGCTATTTATAAGATGGCACTCTAGCTCGGTGTAGCCTTAGTTGTTCATATGTGTGTACAAACCTTTCGTCCTTTAGAATAGGGATATATCTTCTGCTTCGCTGGAGTGGCCATTGAATTGTTAACAAAGTACTGTAGTTGTTTAATGACAGGTGGTGCAAGAGGGAATCCCAACTACTCCCCTGTCATAGAATAGGCAAATTTGTCTTTAGTCACACTGGATCTTTTCTTATGTTAATTTTTGAAGTTTTGTTGTTTGTTTATATTAGCAGTCTCACTTGTAAGCTGAAGCCCACAGAAAAGTGAGCACATGAGGGAATTCTGTTTCTTTGAAGATACAAACCTTTGAAATCCCATGTGTTGTATACCTATGCATGGGAGTGACTGTAAGTAGGCCCCCCTCCGTTTTGGAGTGTTATTTTCGCTCTTCAAATCAGTAAGATGATGATCATAGTGCATTACTGTACTCATTCCTCATAACGGAAGTTTCTTTGCCTCGTAAGAGGGTTGCCTGTTTCTTACTGAGTTTGCCCTACCTACATGCCCAATGGTGAAAGTTTATCTTTAGGCAGGCTCACCTGGAGCCAACAATGTTCCCTGGATGGTGATCTGTGTATTACAGTGTCAGTGAATGTTCCCAGTGCTCCTCTTGTGACAAAACCTCCAGTATATTGGTTTATGTTGTAGCAGATGAAGCTCTTGTAGCTCGCTTCTCAGAGAGAGCACAGTTATTATTGGTTGTCCAGATCATAATTCCACTAGTCCACTATTAAGGAAGAATGGTTGAGAAGGTGGAAGGAAAGTTCACCCTCTCTCATACTCCTCTACTAAACTCTTCTCCCTCCTCCATTCGTTGGACATTTCTTCCTTTAGAGGATGATGATGGAGAGTAGGTGAATGATCATACTCGTGCCAAACTTCAGCGCGGTAGGCCAGGGGAGGAAGCTTCATTCCTCTTACAAGATGGAGGATTGTTCCTTACCTTTTTGCACACTCGTACATACCATACGTCACTCACCTGCTGACTAGTAATTTTTCCTTTTACTCGCATCAGCAAACTCAGAGATATCTGGTCAATAGGAATTACTGAATCCTGATCAGTAAGAAAACAGCTGAATCCTGATCAGTAAGAACTGCTGAACCACTCATAGTAGCAAGGCGAACTGGTGGAAAGGAGGGAAGAGTGAGTTTGCTCTCTTCTTCCTTCTCTATCAACTCCTCCTTCCCCTCATATTCTCTTTTTCAGTGACTCTTTTTTTATTGAAAGAAAAATCAGCTGTAGTAATTGTGCAAAAGGCCTCTTGTAAAGTTTCTCCTTTGGGAGGGAGTGATAGATTTTACCCACTGACTTCTCCTTAAGGTTTAGTCAGGTGAATCTCTAAGCCAGGTGAAGATGGATATTGCTCCTATTTTCAACTTTTTTTTTTTTTTTGTGAAATATGAGGAATGCCTTAACCCTTAGGAAGCTGCTCTTCCTCTTCTGGAGGGAGTATTGGCTCTCATCGGTGATCAATCTATTCTGAAATATTTAATTCTTTCATTCTAATTTATTTCAAGTATTGTTCGCCTGTCTGGTCTTCAGCTGCTGATTTTCATCTTAAATATGTTGGACAGGAACTTACGGTCTATTAAATTTCTTATTCCTGATCTAGATATTAATCTCTAGCACTGTCGTTCAGTTAGTTCATTATGCATGTTGCATAAGATTTTTTATAATTCTGACCATCCTGTACATTCAGATCTTCCCGGACAGTTCCATCCTGCTTGTAATACTGTACTAGTCATGCAGTTAATTCTAATAGTCAGGCTTTTTCCATCATGAGGCTCAATACCACACAGTACTCTAGAAGTTTTATTTCAGCTGTGACGAAGTTGTGGAATGATCTTCCTAATTGGGTAGTTGAATCAGTAGAACTTCAAAAGTTCAAACTTGCTGCAAATGTTTTTATGTTCAACAGGTTGACATAAGTCTTTTTATAATATCTGTTTTAATGTTGTTAATGTTTTTAGAATATTTCATTTTAATTGTTCATTACTTCTTATATCGTTTATTTATTTCCTTATCTCCTTTCCTCACTGGGCTATTTCTCTCTGTTGGAGCCATTGGGCTTTTAGCATCTTTCTTTTCCAACTAGGGTTGTAGCTTAGCTAGTAATAAGTAATAATTATTGTAATAATCTATCGACCAGTATCTTCGTGGTTGGTCGTATGTTTATTAGCCTATGACAGTCTTAGCTGGACATAACACTGATTCCATAGGCAAGACAAAGGTGAGATATTTCATACACCATCCATGTTCCCACCACGAATAAAAAGAGCGCCCTTGCCGTTAAGAGCTGCTCTCTTCTATCTACATGGAGGTGGTCCCACTCGCACTAGTCACCAGCACTGTAAGCCATGTAAGGGTATGGTATATGCTGTCCTTGAAACCACTTTCCTCCTCGAGAAGAGAGTGATAAAGCTCACCCAGCAATCTCTTCCCCAGTACTCATTTAATCAGTTGATGAGCTCGGTATAGCAGATACTTCTGACATACTGGTAGCAGGTAATGGTCCATGTAAAGTGTGGCCTCAAGCCAAGTAGTGTTTCATTCTGTTAGCTCTCAGCTAGGTCCCAAGAGTGACAATCTCTAAAAGGGTTGTAAAGAACATGGGTCTCTAGCCAGAGCATTTTTCAGCAGACCACAGACTTCTTTTCTTGCATCTGCAAAAAATCACCCCAGGAAAGTTTTAGAGTTTGGATCCTTTCTCCTCAGGAGAATGATCCTTACTGGAAGGGAACTTCAAGCTGTTTTGCCTACCCTGGGTCTTGGATCCTTGGGAGAGATGATCCTTATCTTAAGGACGTGGTTGTACATGCCTTCTGGACCACACCTCTTGCTAACGTTTGTAGGGCATCATAGGGTCCCTCAAGACTTTCTCCCTTTTCTCTTCTTTAGCAAGAGAATTTGAGAAAAAGAGGTTCTTCAGCATTTTGTGGATCTCTCCTTTGGGGATTGTTTTATACCCCAAGGAAGCTTTGAGCAGCCTTGCCTATTCTGGGACTTGATTCCCCGGGGCGAAGGGTCGTTGTTCTCAGGCATTGGTGCATGTGCCTACTGCTAATTTGAGAAGGGCATCTTACGGATCTTTTCTTCAAGACTGTCTCTCATCTCTGCATTAGCAAGAAAATAGGAGAGTCAGGCTCTTCATGATGTTAAACTTTTGAGAGCTGGGGTTTCTGTTGCCTTTGCAGCGCAAAGACTATCAAATTCAAAGATCCAGTGCAGTACAATTTACTACTATTTGATCCGGGAGATCACTACACCCATGGGTTTCCATGAGGAGTTAGTATCACCAGTGCACGTCAAATGATGCATTGTAGGTCATGGCAGTGTCGTTTTGGCATTTAGCTGCACTCCCTAATTCTCCTTCTACAATACATCAGTTCCCACTTCTTTTTTTCCATCTTGCTGCCCAAAGTTTTCCTTCATATCTCTTGTTACACATTAGTGTTAAATGACCTCCCAGACCCCAGTGCCAGGCTGTCTGGCTCATATTCACAGGTTTGTTTATACAATCATTAAATCTATCCTGATCTATGCACTCCATACCTCAACATTTAATGCATTTTTTATGAGTGTTAAACCGAGACACTTTCATGTCATTTTTATTACAGATTGCACAAAATTTTTTTTTAGAAGACATTCCTTGATTACTATGTTGAAAATTTTATAGAATCATAAAAACTTCATAAGTCTCATAAAGCATGTGGTAAGAAAATCCTCTAACTTAGTATCATACTCACAAACTGTTAATCTATCACTTGGCTTCACAAAGAAACATAAGACGATATTAGATGGTAACCTCTAGTAGCCATGAATTGTAGTAGTAGTTGTGAGGGTATTGGTATGGGACGGCTATTTATACAAACAGTAGTAATCTTCCAAGTTTTTAATTTGTCAACTTAGCTTTACTTGCAAAGCTTATGGCACGATGAATGTTTGGCAAGACTTATTGGAATAATGTTTTGTCTTGATATTTTTCAGAGATACCTCGAAACCATTGAGTTCATAGAATTGTTTGAAAAGCTATTAGGGACCAAAGAGAAGATTATAGCTTTTCGTGGTATGATGGAATACAAGAGTTTCATGGAGCATTGGAATTTACCAGTTTATTTCCAGATCAGGTAAGTTGAAGTTACTCTGTGTTGTAGCTAATTTTATAAATAAAGAATTTTAATTTTAAAAATATCCATCCAGAGACTGCCACTGATTTAATAAGAATTAAGGGAGCCTTATAGGAAATTTTCACTGATTTTTAAGAATTATGGGGTATGTGTAGTCTTCGTTATAAAGAGTGACCATTAATTTCTGACATTAAATGAAACAAAAATGTAAAATTAGGATAGAGGAGTTCCTATACTTGAATTACTCTTTACTCCTGCTTTTATAGGTTTAGTATTCATGGTAATTTGTGAGTAGCTGTTTAATTCCATCATTCAGTGTAAAATAACATGCGTTACAGTTTCCTTGACAAAAAATATTTGTAAAATTAGACATTCCAGGATAATTCAATGTGAGGCAAGAAGTTTTCTATAATCCATTGTATGATTCTTCACCATCGGACCTGTCATCTCGACTTCGCCATTCTGACTGCTTGGCCAGTTTCCCCAGGAAGTTGGTCAAGTACGGATGATGCCCATTTGACTTACAGTGGAGAGCAAGGACACTGTCCTAGACCTCTTTTATGACACTCTTAGGCCAACCAAGACAACAGTCTGTGAACTCATCCTGTTTACTTCCTTTGCCCTACTGTATGTACAGCAGAGGAGTTATTATGTAATAGTGAAGAACGATCCCTCTCCACTACCTGCAGATCCGGCTATTCTGCTACTAACTCAGAATACTTCACTGGACAAACTGGTGACTTTGGCAGTGATCTTCTCCATTACCCGTAGATATGGCTATTCTGCCACTAACTCGGAATACTTCACTGGACAAATTGGTGACTGCCAGTGAACATCTCTGAGGCTGTTAGTGAACTTTTCTGCGGCAGACGCTTCCAACATGGCACATGCTATGAAGTGCCCTTTGCAATCCATTTCAGGGCTTCATTATTGGTTGGGGTCGGTGAGCTATCTTGTAAAAATTAGGATTTTTCCACAGCCCAGAGGAGGTAGGCTATGTCGTCGATGCCAGGACCTTAGAGTTCCTGACACAGAACATCATCAACCAGTGGATCAACTGTATTTTGAGAAGGTGCGATGCTGTCATCTCAAAATTCCAGAGGCAGGTGCCGAGGAGAGAGGCGATAAAGTTGAGCAGTTCCTCAATAACTCCTCTTTAACATGGAGGACATAGTGGCAGGCAGATGGAGGAAGGCGAGCCAGGACTCGCTTCTCCATAGGGCTATGACCTCTTGTCCTTACTCTGCGGTACCACCACCGCAGAGATTGTCCCTGATAAAGCGTCATGGTTTCAAGAAGGACTCACAGTTCACCCGTTTCTCTCGCAGGCCACCTTGCCAGCAGTTCATTGGCAAAGGCTCCTGAGGCACCTGACCTCCTCAAAGAAGCTAGTTCTCAACAGTTGCTTATGTATTCACTCTTTACAAGTGGCAGCTGAAGACCTTTTGGTGTCAGCATCTCGACCCTTCTAACATCTTGGTTCTGATAGGGGCAGAGTAAAAGAGAGACCTGAGTTGGTGGATGTCAGACACTAACCTGCTCAGTGGCGTAGACCTTCTCTCTCTTCCTCCAGAATTGATGCTCTTCACAGATGCATCAAAAGAAGGGTGGGGGCTCACCTGTTACACCTCACAGCCTCCATGCTTTTGTCCGAAGCCGAGCGACTGTGCCACATAAACCTCCTGGAAATGAGGGCAGCCTATCTAGCCCTTAAGCAATTCCATCACCCCCTTTCAGGTCACTCTGTGGTGCTGATGAGCAACAACACGGTAGTGTTACACATCAACAAATGAGGTATTTTTTTTACATCTTTGCTATCTAGCTGTAGAAATCCTCAGATGGACGGAAAACAACTCAGTAGTCCTAACAGTCTGTTTCATCCCGGGCCAGAAGAATGTCCTGGCTGACGATCTGAGCTGGAGGACTCAGATAGTAGGCTCTGAATGGTCTTGTTGAAACAACAGATAGCCAACAAAGTTTTGACTTTGTGTGGTTTGCTTACGGTCGACCTGTTCGCCATATCTCTAAACTGGAAACTTCCGGTGTACTGCTCTCCAGTACCAGATCCTCAGTATGTCTGGCAAGACACCTTCCAACATCGGTGGGATGATTTAGACATCTACGCGTTCCTTCTTCTGTCTAGTAAGGAGGCTTCTAAACAAGGTCAAAACATCACAAGACCTCTTGATGACCCTAATAACTCCGTTGTAGCAACATGTAGAGTGGTTCCCGGACCTCCTGAATCTGCCCACGGAGGAACTGAGGGCGCTCCCTCCACTTCCCAATCTACTCAAACAACCACACATGAAAATCTTCCACCAAATGATTTCATCACTTTGACTTTATGCTTGGAGGTTAGCCAGCAACTCCTCGCAACAAGGGTCTTTTTGACCAGTTGCGAAAAGAATGGCAGGATACCTCCGGGAGTCATCTCCCGCTATATATTAGGCAAAGTGGTCTGTCTTTTGTGGTTTGTGTCATGGACAGGGTAGCACTCCTCTTAGTCCTACTATTCCAACGATAGCGGAATTTTTGTTGTAACTCTGGGATGAAAAACTCTGCTCGGTCTCAGCAGTGAAAGGCTATCACTCAGCCTTGAGCCTCTCTTTCAGACCTAGCAGAGTTAACATTTCATCATTGATAGGATTGTCTCTCCTCATACGGAACTTCGAGGATACCTACTCCCAGTAAGAAGTTAGGACTCCTCATTGGAATATAGTCCAAGTCATGTAAGATTTTCAGTGATCAATCTGTTCTGAAGAAGTGTTTTAATTCTTTCATTATACCTTGTTTCAAGTATCGTTCTCCTGTCTGGTTTTCAGCTGCTGATTCTCATCTTAATTTGTTGGACAACAACTTACATTCTAATAGATTTCTTATTCTTGATCTAGATATTAATCTCTGGCACCGTCGTTCAATTAGTTTGTTGTGCATGTTGCATAAGATTTTCAAAATTCTCACCATCTTTTACATTCAGATCTTCCCGTACAGTACCATCCTGTTCTTAATACTAGATATGCAGTTAATCCTAATAATCAGGCCTTCATCATGAGGCTCAATACTACACAGCGTTCTAGAAGCTGTATTCCAGCTGTAACCAAGTTGTGGAATGATCTTCCTAATTGAGTAGTTAAATTGGTAGAACTTCGAAAGTTCAAACTTGCAGCAAATGTTTTAATGTTAAACAAACTGACATAAGTCTCTTTATAATTTATATATGAAAGATCTGTTTTAATGTTGTAACTGTTCTTAAAATTTTCTATTTTAATTGCTCTTTACTTCTCCTATAGTTTATGTTTGTTCCGTAACCGAAATACAAACCACGCTATTTACAAAGGGTTATTACTTTTAGCGTAGCTGAAATGGCGAGCCATTAGAATTTAACGAGGGTGTATTACCCCCGCGCTAGTTAGCGGGGGGGTAGGGGAGTGGTAGCTAGCTACCCCTCCTCCCCCTCACACACACGTGAATACTCACTTTAACTTTTGGCTCGGACTGTGACAGACGTCTCTGTCTTGGTCCTCGCTTGGCAGCCATTGTCTGTTTTGTCTTTACTTAATCGCTTACTTTTCTTTTACTCAATATATATGTAAACATGTTTTCATGTTTGTATATATATTTGAGTATAGAAATAAGTAAGTTTCCTTTTCAGATGTGTGTGTGTAGTGCACGATATCTACGTGGAGGCCTCGGCAGTTAGGCCACCACGGCGTATTTTATGGGTGGCGATCGAGTTTGACTTATGTCTTTCTCTCTCTCTCTCTCTCTTGAGGTCGTTCACCTTTTTACTACGTGTTACTACGCCCTTGTAGCCTAGCTTCCTTTCCGTGTGGGGGGTTGCTACGTCGTACGTTTGTATCAATTAGTTATGAATCTAATTGTAGTTGTTTTTTGTTTTTCAGCTTGTAGAACGTTTCCTTTCGGGGTTTTCGTTCTTTCTTTAGTGTTCATTCATTTTCAAATTACATAATTACATAGTTACATAATTATAATTGTTATAATTC
This sequence comes from Palaemon carinicauda, assembly GCF_036898095.1. Classification (NCBI taxonomy): domain Eukaryota; kingdom Metazoa; phylum Arthropoda; class Malacostraca; order Decapoda; family Palaemonidae; genus Palaemon; species Palaemon carinicauda. The sequence goes on along the minus strand of NC_090740.1, from coordinate 124,528,167 downwards.
TGTTGTGGTTACAGCTCTCCTTCCGCGAGTGTAAGTGGTTGTGAGGGCACGTGCCTGTTGTGTAATTCTTGTTCCTTTCCCTCGGGATTCCTCTTCGGAGCCTTCCCGGGGGAATGAATGTGTACTAATATTATTTGTTTTATTTTTTTACAGTTACCGATCTAGTTCGTTTCTGTAATATAGCAACGGTGTGAGCTGTCTGGTTGAGTCCTGGGGATTCGGCTGTTGCTGCCTCCCCCCTTGTATTTTCGTCAGGGGCGTGTCTCCTTCTACTGGTAGTACTCCCGTGTCGACGGACAGCTCTCCAGTTCATTTTAGAACAGTCAGGAGGCTTGCCTCCTTGGGCGGATAACTTTCCTTCCGAGGAAAGTTTTTCCTGTCCAGGCTTGAGTTTTTCCCCTTTTGGGGGGTTCTTCTCTTGCCTTTTTTTCGTGCGACTATGCTCTTGGTGCTGAGCGGTCGCACCTGCAGTTTCGCTCAAGGGGCTGGGCAACTGCAGGAGCTCCTCTTCGGAGGATTGCTCCTTTTAGGTCACTGGCTGACCAGTCTCTTCCACGAAGTGTTTCTCTTTCGTTCGCGAGAGAGTACACTCATAGAGACTCCTCTTCGGAGGTTTCTTCTGTTGCTGTTGGCCTCCCTCGCCGTAAGGCCCTCCGTCCGCCTCGTCGTAAGGGCCTCTCATCTCCCTATAAGGGTGCTTGAGGCGCCCTTTTGGATCTCCGTTTGCAGCCTACAACTCCTTTTTTCTCGATCTTCCGCCTTGGTGCAGATGGACAGCAGTCTGATCTCGTCTTCCGACGGGCAACGGTCTTCCCGACGGACAACGGTCTGATCTCGTCTTCCGACGGGCAACGGTCTTCCCGACGGACAACGGTCTGCCCGACGGACAGCGGTCTTCCGACGGACATCAGTCTCCCGGCGGACAACGATCCCTTCGGGGCTAAGGGTTGCCCCCACGGGGGTTCTTCCCTTGCGTGTCAGGGTTTCCCTGCGCGCCCTTCTGCTCATCAGCGCTCTCCTGTTCGTCAGCGCTTTCAAGATGATCTTCCCTGCGGTTCCTGTTACGTGCCCTGTGTGCCCACGTTCGCCCTCGCGATCTAGAACTTCGGTTCAGGTCGGGGTCAAGGACTCTTCTTCTTTGCGCAGGCTTCCACGCGTAGCCTTCTGCTCGTCAGCGATCATCAGCTCGCCAGCGATCATCAGCTCGTCAGCGATCATCAGCTCGCCAGCGATCATCAGCTCGCCAGCGATCTCCGGATCGCCCACGTGTGTTACAGCTGGCACACCAACGTTCTCCAACACTTCTGAAGGAACATGGTTCGCCAGCTACTAGCTCACCTGCGCATGCTGACCGTCATCGCGCGACCCTCAACTGCGGATGCTGATCGCCATCGCGCGACCCTCAACTGCGGATGCTGATCGCCATCGCGCGACCCTCAACTGCGGATGCTGATCGCCATCGCGCGACCCTCAACTGCGGATGCTGATCGCCATCGCGCGACCCTCAACGATCGCCCTCCTGCGGATGCTGATCACCATCGCACCCTTTCACGCGATCATTCACCTGCGCATGCTGCTCGCCATCGCACAACCCTGCACGATCGCCCGCTTACGCATGCTGCTCCTCATCGCACAACCCTGAACGATCGCCCTCCTGCGGATGCTGATCACCATCGCACCCTTTCACGCGATCTTTCACCTGCGCATGCTGCTCGCCATCGCACAACCCTGCACGATCGCCCGCTTACGCATGCTGCTCCTCATCGCACAACCCTGAACGATCGCCCTCCTACGGATGCTGATCACCATCGCACCCTATCACGCGATCATTCACCTGCGCATGCTGCTCGCCATCGCACAACCCTGCACGATTGCCCGCTTACGCATGCTGCTCCTCATCGCACAACCCTGAACGCTCGCCCTCTTGCGGATGCTGATCACCATCGCACTCTATCACGCGATCATTCACCTACACATGCTGCTCGCCATCGCTTACCATCACGCAGTCATTATCGCCAGCGATCTTCTTCACCTACGCGGCAGCACGATCCCTCGCCGTCACGCCATCGCTTGCGTTCGTCGCCTCGGACACGTGTTCATTTACCTGCCCACCCTCACGCCCACTCGCCTGCGCGCCTGCGCGACCGTTCGCCTTTGCGCGACCGTTCGCCCTCGCGCGACCATAGTTCGCGGCGAATTCCACAGCCGGTGGTAGCAGCAGGGACGCGTGCTCCTAGACGGCACTCGGGATCACCTCCATCCAAGCACAGGTTGGTAGTGCAGGACGAAGACAGGTCAGTACAGCATTCTTCCCCACCTTCTTTTCAGGCAGGTACCGTCGGGTCCACTCCAAAGGATCGCCCGATCCCTTTCACCTTAGCGAGGATTTCGGACTCTGTGTCCTTGGAGCAGCAGACATGGTTTGGTCCGCTGGCACGGGCGTTAATGAGGGTTATGAAACCAGCACTCGCCGGCCAGGGTAACAAACCAGCGGCTGTCTCTCCTACGCTGAAGAGAAAGAGAGGAGTGGACTTCGTGGTGACTTCCCCCAGGGCGAAGTTGGTTCCCAAGAGGTCGGTCTCGAGGGTCCCCTCTCCTGCACGAGTACTCTCTCCTTCTCCCGCCCTGGAAGGATTTTTGGCGGGGGGGCTTTCCGTTCAAGATTTCTCCATCGGACAAGGGGTGACTGCTTACCTCTTCCTCTGGGAGCTTACCAGGTTCTTTCCCTCCTCGGTTACGGCCCGAGGTTTGGTTCAAGGAAGCTACAGGAAGATCAAGGGTACTTTCCTCCTCTCGAGCTCAGACACCTTGGCCTTTCGTCGTTAAGTATCTACTTGCGGACAAGCTCGATGTTGTACCATCTGGACGCGCTGACTGAAGGCTTCCTTCGGGTGTCTCATCTGTGGAGGTCGACGACCTCAGACACCCTTCCATCCTTGAGAAGAGTTTCGTCTGTGCCCAAGGACAGAGACTTAGACAGCTGCTGTGCGGAGTAAATCGACTTCCGGTTTCACTCCTCCAAGGCGCTTTCTTCCAGACTCTGCAGGGCTCCAGCGCCCTTTTCTTTCAACCACGTCGGCCTAAGTTATCGGCTACGACAACTGGGACAAGGTGTCCAATTGCAGTTTCCTCCTGTCAGGAACAGATGGCACGGGAGACTCCCCCGGGGGGGCATAGTCCTAAAAGGAGTTCACGAACTCTAGGATTGCAGGTTTTTTCGCTGGGAGGATGCTTAAGGTTACTCATCCGAATGACAGCTTCCCGATGCCCATTCCCGCACAATCTCTGTGAGTAGCCAAGGATATCGCGCCTGCCGTCTCTGTCAGCGAATTCAGTGTCTCTGAACCTCTATGCCATAGCGTCAGCAGAGTTGCCCGGTTGGGCAGAATGATCCATACCTTAGGCGAAGGTCTTCCTTAGGATCATCGACGGCTTCACCCCCAGCCCCCTCAGTCGATCCTTTCTTGTAAGGAAGGATCTGAGAGGGGATGTCCATAGTCGACCTCTCAGCCCTGATCAAGTTTGTCGAACAAACTTCGGCCAGCGTAGACCAGCAGAATCGATCAGACTGGTAACGAGGCGACAGGACTCCTTTAACCCTGGATCGGAAGGATGGGTACTTTCAGTTTCCATTCCATCCATCTTCCAGGGTGCTCGTCGAATTCAGCCTAGACTGCAAGTATTCCTGCTTATGATGCAGTGTGGCTATCCCGCCGTGGCATAGCAGGTTTGTTTCCCCAGAGAACTCTCCCTGCCTTCCTCTTGGCCGCTCAGGTGCAGGCTTCCGCCTCCTCTGCTGTTTGGAGGGCTGGTCAACTCCGGTAGGCTCGGGTTTCGACCTTCTTCAGCGCCGGGACAAGCTTCCGGATGCTGACCATGAGTGTGGGCTCATGGTATTTTGCTTGGAGCCTTCTCTTCCTCTGCCTCAACATCTGGAGTATCTGGCCATGATATTGAGTCAACCGCCTTACCACATTGGAAACCCCGCTTCTCGTCCGTCCAGCGAGGTTAAGCAACGTCGGTACTTGGATGGGTGACCACCTGGGGACGCCAGATTCTGTTACCGCATCCTCCGAGCCTTCCTTTCGGTTGACTGTGGCAAGACTGAGGAGAGTCGCAGTACCTGTTCTCAGTCAAGCAGAGCTTTCAGCCCTACCTTGGAACGTTTCCTAGTTCTTCTTTCCTCATTGACCCGTCTATAGTCCGAACGGTCGCCTCAGGATAAGTTCCATGTGGGGCGATCCAAGTTCCGGTGGCTTCAGGCAGTGTTTAACCGGACTCCCTGGCCCTATGGGACCAGCGGAACTATTAAACCTGCAATGGGTGTTGACCTATGGAGCCTCTTGATGGTAGTGGATATTCTCGTCCTTTCCCCACATTCTTGATGCGGTTCTCGGACTCGTCAAAGGAAAGGGGGGGGGGGGCCCATGTTCCGGTCCAGGCCTATGGTCAAGACCTGAAGGATACCTCTCCATCATTCAGGCAGGCTTAAGGGCCTTAGTCTGGCCCCTCTTCAGATCCTACAGCTCCTGCCAAGTCGCCCCGTTGCGCGTCGACTTCATTCTAACCAGCAGGGGACGCATTTTCACACCTTCACATCTTGCAGTAGAGATACCGGGATGATTGAGATTCTCTCAATTCCACCATCGGCTCTCTCATTCCAGGCAGGGGAATGTTTCTCTCAGACTATCCGAGCAGAGCCTCATAGAGAGAGTGTACCTAGGGGTCTTTGACCTTGGGTAACCAGCAAGTGCTGGTCTGGGGGACCTGATCGCGACACCTTGGAACCTCAAGCTTCCACTAGTCTTCCCCCCAGTCTCAGACCCCGAGACTCTGGCAAGATGCATTCCGGTGATGGTGGGACAACTTCGACGCCTGCGTCTTCCCTCCTTTTTGTCTGCGGACAATGGGTCTCAACAAACCAGGTTGTCTGTCAACCTTTCAATGGGAGAGCTCCACTGGGACTATGCGCAGAACGGTTTCTGGACCCTCTGCTTCCCCTGACGGAACTCCCGGGAGAGCTTCTCCCACGGCGCAGACTACTCAAGCAACCACACTGCGACATCTCTCCCGAACCGGGGCGTCGCTTCGGCTTCATGCCTGGAGACACTACGCTTCTTCCTCTAGAAGAGACAACCCGCTACAGTCGCGGTACGGAGGTCGCGTCATCTGCGATAGTCATCCACAGGGGTCTCCCAGACAAAGTGAAGAGTCTAAGGTGGTGGGTGCCGTGGGAGATATACCTCTTCCCGTGAGGCCTCTTCTCCAGCAATAACGGTCTTATTGCCTTTCGGCGGGAGGAAACTCTTTTCCGCTCTCGGCAATGAAGCCTGTCGCTCAGCCTTTCCCTGACCTTCAGGCTTAAAGGAATAACTTTTTCCTGCCCGCTGGATCTATCCTCGCTCATGCGAAGCTACGATCGTCCCTGCCCTAGTCGGAGGAAGACCTCCAACTTGGAGCATGGCTCGGACTTTTAGTCCTTTAAGAGATCTTCTCAAGACCCTTTTACGACAGGCCTCGGATTGTATTCCGCCTTGGGTCTTCTGCTCACTCTGGCCACGGCCAGTGTGTAAGCAATCTTCTTGGTCTCTTACTACTCCCCCCTTTCTAAGGAAGAGGGGAAGGCAACATTCAGGCTCGCTCCTGAGTTGTTGGCTAGACTCAGAATCTGAGGGTCCCGACCCTTCGGTCCGATTCATTCAAGATTTCGAGTCTCCATTCTGTGTGTGATGTCCCAAGACCTTCTCTTTCTTGCCAGTAAGGAATCGAGAGGTTAGCGCTGGGAACAGCTGCAGTTTGGCCTCAGTTGCAGCCGATTTGGGAACACAAGGAGGACATGGGGGGGAGAGTCACCAGTATACCTCTTCAGCCCGGACTCGAGGACATTCATCTCGACCTGTCTTCAGACCCTCCCCCGTCACGTCGCCCTACAGCACGATGTTGGATACATCGCAACGTCCCTCGCCTTCGAGTAATACTACTCTGTGACGCAGGTACTACAAGCTGGAGTCTGGAAGCGTCTGATGACCTTCGCAGCCCACTTCCTGCAGGGCGTGACCCACTGGAGTCTCGATACGTTTTCTATCGCTCTGTGGTGGCTACACAACAGCTGGTCTAACCTCAGGCTCCTTTTTGGACAGGTAGAAGAAGGTTGAGGGCATTGTTATCAGGTTTTAGTCTGCATGAACGAAAGAAGTATGTCTGGCCCTTACTTCTTTCTTCATCATCCCCTCTACGGGGAAGCAGCATCCTGGTCTCTGCATAGCTGACCTCGAACCTCTGCAGGTAAACCATGCTTCCTTGTGTTCCGAGTATTGAGTCAATACTGTCGCCTCCCCCATACCCTGACGAGGTGGTATTGGGAACGTCCTAACCCAGAGTTCCTTCTGGAACTCCAGGTCAACTGCCTAAGACGGGTCACACTTCTTCCTTCACACACAAGCTTACGTAGGCCACATGGTTCCTTGCGGAGCAAGGAACTTGTGAGGTGCAGGGACTCCTTTTCTCGAGTGCGACTCACTCGGATTCTGAGTCCCCGGGTAAAGCCAAAGCCAGTATGGCTGGGGACTTTCCACCCTTCCTAAGGGATAAGTCACCCTTTGTAAATAGCGTGGTTTGTATTTCGGTTACGGAACAAATGACAAATTCGAAGATAATTTGTATTTTTCCTAACCATACAAACCTTAGCTATTTACACATATTTGCCCGCCAGCCCTGTCCCCCAAGACAAGTCCTACCTCTAAGTGAAAGTGAGTATTCACGTGTGTGTGAGGGGAAGGAGGGGTAGCTAGCTACCACTCCCCTACCCCCCCGCTAACTAGCGCAGGGGTAATACACCCTCGTTAAATTCTAATGGCTCGCCATTTCAGCTACGCTAAAAGTAATAACCCTTTGTAAATAGCTAAGGTTTGTATGGTTAGGAAAAATACAAATTATCTTCGAATTTGTCATATTTCTTTATTTGCTTTCCTCACTGGGTCATTTTTCTATTTTGGAGCCCTTGGGCTTATAGCATCTTGTTTTTCCAGCTAGGGTTGTAGCTTACCTAGTAATAATAATAATGATAATAATAATAATAATAATAACAAAAATAGTACTACTAATAATAATGATGATAATGATAAGAATCTATCTATATACCAAGGCACTTTCACCAATTATGGGGGGTAGCCGACACCAAACAAATGAAAAATGGGACCTTTCCTCTCTTCGCTCCTCCCAGCCTGACAAGGGACTCAACCGAGTTCGGGTGGTACTGCTAGGGTGCCACAGCCCACCCTCCCCCGTTATCCACCACAGATGAAGCTTCATAATGCTGAATCCCCTACTGCTGCTACCTCTGCGGTCATCCAAGGCGACAGGAGGAAGCAGCAGGGTGTACTGGAACTGCGTCACAATCGCTCGCCATTCATTCCTATTTCTAGTACGCTCTCTTGCCCCTCTCACATCTATCCTCCTATCACCCAGAGTTTTCTTCACTCTATCCATCCACCTAAACCTTGGCCTTCCTCTTAATAATAATAATAATGATAATAATAATAATGATGATGATGATGATAATGATAATGATGTTACATTCTCTGAAAGGAGCAACTTTTGAACCTTTCAGTCAAGCATCAGATCGTGACTTGACTTTGAAAATGGTTTTCCTGTTAGCTCTGGCTTTTGCAAAAGGAGTCAGTAAGCTACATGGTCTGTCCTACGTTATCACCCATTCAAGGGGATGAGGGCAAGTGACACTCAATTTCGTCTTAGAGTTTGGGACTAAGACACAAAATCCGACTCTATCTGATCCTAGATTCGGGCCTTTCTGGATTGAGAGTCTTCGTTCCGTAACAGATAATCCAGATCAGCTGTTACTCGTCCCTGTAAGGGGCTGAGGAAATATCTTTAAAGAACTGCCAGAACTTGCCCTCAGATAAGCAGCGGGGATTTTTGTAAGCATGGTAAGAGTCAAGAGAAAGATAACAAAGAACTGGATCTCTTCCTGGATTAGGCAAGTGATTGAATGAGCCATACAACCAGGCTCTTCCGGCCAGTGATCGTGAGCTCATGACGTCAACGGTATCAGCACATCCCTGGCGTTCAAAAAGAATTTCTCTGTGACGCAGATAATACAAGCAGTCGTATGGAAACAGCAAACCACGTCCATCACCCACTAGCTGTAAGACATAACCCACTGGAACCTAGATACTTTCTTTGGTAGGACCTGCAGTGGCTGCATAAAACGTGGTCTATAACACCTCAGCTCCCTTTTAGGACAAGTAGCAGTTGGTTGAGGACAGATGTTACCTACGACTAAAACTAGAATGAATGTGCGAGTAACTGGCCACTTCCTATTTCCTTCTCCCCTCTCTTGGGGTTTCAGCATCTGAGGAACTCTGTAAGCTGACCTCCTCTAATTACAGGTGGGTACCATTGTCCCTTGTGTGACATGGTACTGTATATACTGTATGTACTGTATATATTTGTTATGTCTCCCATCTCCAAGCGAGGTGGAGTCGGGCAATGTCTAGGTTAAGTGGGGAGTATGGCGCTAAATTTACGGTTGCCTGGTCAAGTCACATTTATAAATTCTTATATCTTAACACAAATTGCTCAGGCCGTTAACTCTCAGAGTCAACAAGGTGACCACTTACCAGCCAGTTGGTTTTGACTTCCACCCACCATGGAGTGAGTCTCCTACGTAAAGAGCATAAGGTTTGTTTATAGTGCTGGAACAAATACAAAATTTGGAATAATTTGTATTTTTCCTAACTGTACAAACCTGGAACTCTATACATATTGGTCCCACCATCACCTTCCCCTGGAAGTCCTACTGCAATTGCAAAGTAATGGTCTGTTACTAGTGCTGGTGTGAGCTGGGTGGTTCGTCTACCCCACTCCCCCCTCCGCTGACTAGCGGAAGGTAATTACATGTCACAAAAACTTTAACGGCTAGTTTCAGCTATTGCTGAAATATGTCTCCACTGTAAAGAGCTCTAGATTTCTGTAGTTAGGAAAAATACAAATTATTTCCAAATTTGTCCTGTTTTAGGTCATTATCTTTTTGGCCATACAAGGAACAAATCGGTTTGTTCATTGTATCCCTTTTATCATTAGATGCCCTACCAGCCAGGAAATAGCTTCTCAGTCATGCCAGTTAGCAACAAAACATAAGCACACACTACTTAGTCTAATTTAGTCTATTAGTAAGGGAAACTACTCTATTTAGCCTCTGTAGAATTGAAAGATTCATAGTTTTGGATCCTGGTTCACCCAACCTACATAAAGTTTCTACCATTCATAGAGTATCGTCTACCAGTTCTTAACACTTTAAAATGGCCTAGGAGCAGAATCCCAAGTTTTCCTTCTAGTCTTAGTACCATTGATGTTGGCTTATTGATTAGGAATCAAATTACTAAGGTATTTGGATGACTTATTAGTGATGACCTTCAAGGCATCAGTACATCAATGGAGGGATTTGAACGCTAAGACAGCCCTAGTATGCCCCAACCAAAGTGTTTTAAATGTCTTGACCTATCTTGGGTACTGACATTCTTGCTAGGTGACAGGGCAGGAGTCATCATTAAAGCAAAATTGGACTAGGTTTATAAACAGAAGCCTTAGAGATCAGAGCAAAGTGGTCAAATTTCTCCTTAGTTAAGAACTTCTCCAAAATTTGTCTTAGTTATAGTGGATCAAGTAGTTGGCTAAATGAACCTGAAAAGATTTGTTGTTAGTTTCCCTGATAACTTATTTTAATTGGAAAACAACTACTCTGTATTGCTGATTATCCAGTCAAGGAAAGTATTGACTGCTGTTCACTGGCTTTATGCTATAACATTGTAGAGGATCTTTGGGTTTATTTGGCATCAGATTTAAACTTATAATTGTCCTTAACTTCATTTTCTATTCTCACATCGGTACAATCATATACTTTACCTTCACAGTCATATTCTCCTTTAACCCTAGCCTATGTATTTTCATAAAATTTCTATACAGTACTATAAAATATACATATTGTAATGAAATCAGTTGATACAGTCCAATATGTAAAAAAGCACTAAACTAATTGATATCAGAACACCAATTCAAAAAATTATAACTAAAAGTCTAGAAATTACAGCAAACATGAGCAACGTAAACATATATACTACCTTTTTCAATATTTAACTTAGCCGGTGATTATATAGCTGCAACTCTGTTGCCCGACAGACAACTCTACGGTAAAAACTCGCCATCGATCGCTACACAGGTTGCGGGTGTGCCCAACAGAGCCATCTGTCGTCCAGATACCCAGTACTCAATGTAAACAAAGACTCAATTTTCTCTCTGTCGAGCTATCGACAAGACGTACTTACTCGCTGTTGCTAAACTGGAGTTTTTTCAATATTTAACTTAGCCGGTGATTATATAGCTGCAACTCTGTTGCCCGACAGACAACTCTACGGTAAAAACTCGCCAGCGATCGCTACACAGGTTGCGGGTGTGCCCAACAGCGCCATCTGTCGTCCAGATACCCAGTACTCAATGTAAACAAAGACTCAATTTTCTCTCTGTCGAGCTATCGACAAGACGTACTTACTCGCTGTTGCTAAACTGGAGTTTTTTCACAACTAATTGGTGAAGTACTTTATTCTAGTTTTGAGCTTTCGCTATGCAGGTGTTTTATCTTCATCTTAAATCTTGAACTCGTTTTGGATAGATTTAATTATGGTGACAAAGAGAGTATGGACTTTCTTTCACTTTTAAATGGCCGACCCTTCCCTTAGACGGAAGTGTGTTTAGGCTTTTAGTAATTATATCACGTTATAGATTTTCCTCTATATATTTTATATCTCTCCGCCTTTATTAGGCCTCTTCGATTAACTTTCCATTTATTATAAACATATAAAAATAATTTTAATGTTTTGTTTATATAGACCTTTCCTGAGAGTAGGCGGTCCTAACTTGGAAACCGAAGTTAATCAACGTTGAGCCCTTTATATCGTAATTAGCTTTTAAAGAGCTAAGGATTTAAAACTTTTTAAATGTAATATTTTATGAAAGAATTTCTTTGATAGTCTTCGTACTGTTCTCAAAGATGAACTAACGTTTAGTTTATTTATGCTACGCAGTTGTTGACGTTCAGGACGTTCAACATGCGCTCTATCGTTACGATAGAGAGAGAGTGTATCACGGTTTCACTTTGCAGTAAGAGTAAATCGATTCTGACGTTTTGTTCATTCTTTCTTAGCTTAAATGTTTTAAATTCTATTTTAAAGGAACTTTTTAATTGAAAAACCTTTCAGTTTTTTCCTTTAGTCAAATAACATGTTTTTTTGACGAAATATAATTGGGCTCTTCTCTTAGGTGCGAAATCAAGAGAGAAAGAGAGAGAGAGATAGAGACAGAGGGAGAGAGAGGAGAGAAAACGTTCCGTTCAAGCGGGTAACGTTGTTCTCGAGTTACTCTCGTCCCTAGTCGCTGTACGGGGAGGAAGGATAAAACGTTTTAGTTTTTTATTCTCATCCCCAGGCTATATGCGGTGAGAGATTGAAAACGTAGTTATATGAACTAGTGTTTAGTCTCTTTCCCAGCCACTGATTTTTTTATCTTAAAATATGTTTTCTGTTTTTTGCTGGTATTAATGAGCTTGCATTATACGACTGATTTCGCAATTACTACCTTTTAATGAAGGGTAGAATTGCGTGTTTCAGGTAGAAATCAGTAAAATTTCGATTTCAGTGAAATAAGTGCAAAACAGAAAATCGAAGTGATAAAGTGATATGCGCAAAGTGTTACAGTGTTGCGTCCGAGGGTTCGTCTGTTCGTGCCTGTCGTTCACCTAGTCCGGGACCTCTTACATGCTCCCAAGCCCAGGGGAGAAGTAATGTCAAACGACTTATGGGTTCGAGAGGCCTTGACCAACGAACAGACGTTTTCCCTCTATGGTATCGGGTGTATCTTACCAAGATCTCCCCTACCATAAGACGAGAGAGATGTTGTTTCTCCTCGTCATCCGAAGGCTTTTCGCATAAGAAACCTGTCACAAGGTTTCGAAGCCCTTAAGCGAAAGTCAGTCCTTTCAGGACAGGTCCAGCGTCCTGGTTACAACCATTAGGACAGTTCTGACCCTATGCAGTCATCGGATAACTGCTCGCCGCCTAACAAAAGCGTAACACAGACTCCGAGAGTCTTTTTTTGTAGGCAAAGTGTTGCGGTCACAGACGTTACCCTCGTCTCTTACCACAACCATTTCCGTTGATCCTTAATGGGTTGTATGGCAAGACATGCAGTATATGCTTGCCTCCCTTATGGAAGACTATTCTGCCGATTAGTCCGTTGAGTCTAGCCGTTTATCTCATCGATATCCTGGCTTTCAGCCAACCTAACGTTCCTTTGTGCTTACTGTTGACGTTGGCGTAGCTTAGTCACGTCAGTCAGGTTGTTTAGAACCACACTCGATGCGGTCTCGTGTGGTTTTTCAGCCGCATTTGGACGTTAGGCCACTTGCTGATGCTCCTGTTGACGTTCAAGACGTTCACTAACAATCGGAGTTGACTTGTTTTGACGCTGTGCGTCAACCTCCGCATTCTAGAGTTGTTTTGACTGCTCAGTCTAGGCAGTCAAAGCAGTCTCGAGTGGACGCTGTGCGTCCTCACGCACCTGTTGTGGTTGACAGTTCAGTTGTTGACAGTTCACAGACTGTCAAGCAGTTACATGACGTTGCGTTCTGGTCCGCTACTAATGCACCAGTGAGTGTGGACTCTGCTTGTAAAGCATTGCCACCACGGTAGGTCTCTCCCTTGCTTGAGACTCAGCTTTTATCGGACAAGGTTCCTGTAGATGAGGAAGTTGCTGTTCTCCCTACTACTGATATTCCCTTGAGGACTCTGTCAGATGGAGTGGAGCCTAAAAGCTGCTTAGCCTCCTATGGACTTTAATTAAATCATGATGATTTTTTTAAGGATCTTTGTCCGGATCTTTTTGTAACTGCTGCTCCTCGTTCGCCTAAACGTCAGAGCTTACACTAGGCCTAGCTACTTCGAAGCCGTTGTTTTTAAGCTAGTGCTCTCTCGCTCTCCTAGAGAGCTTTACGTTGGCTAGGCGACTGGTTTTTCACCAGGAGGAGTTTGGGGGATACAGCCTTTGCTTTCCCTTCTTTTAAACTGGTTTATAGAGCGAGAGTCTGATATGACACGAGAGAAGTTCTCGGCTTGGGAGTTCATGCCTCTGCCCAGATAGACTTCTCAATTCTCGTAGACTCTCCCTGGCGCCTGGCCAGGAGACGCTCCAAGTTGTTTACAGGTCAACTTCACAGCTGTTTTAGAGCCTTTGAAGTTTTGCTGTACAATTATGTCACGCATAACAAGGCTTTCAGGGATGGTAAACGGTACCGCCTCAGTCGCTAACCCCGTCTGTTGCCACACCTGCTCCCGTAGACCCTAAATGGGCTTTGCTGCAAGACATGCAGTCCAAGCTTGCGTCCTTGATAGAGGACTTTAATGTGGAGAAGGTTGCTACCGAACCTTCGGGCCAACAACCTTCCAACCGGTCGGTTGTGTGCCCTGTTGACGCTGAGGTAACCTACTCGCGTCTGCCAGTTGAGGTGGTTCCTCCACCGATGCGACCCAGTGTGGGTTGCCAGCCGCACGTTGACGTTAAGCGACGCTCGGAGGTGGTTGTTGACGTTCAGGACGTTCAACAACCAGCAGAGGTGACTTGTCTTGACGCAGTGCGTCAAGCTCAGCAACCCGGTAGGGTGTTGACTGCACAACCCAGACGGTCTACACAGTCTCGGGTTGACGCTGTGCTTCCTCGCGCACCCATGGTTGTTGACAGTTCACAGACTGTGCAGCAGTTCCATGATATTGCGTCCGGCTCCGTCACGCATGCACCAGTGCGACCGGACTCAGCGAGCCAGACGTTGCCCACTCCGTTGCCGTTTCCTCATCAGTTTTCGGATGAGGAACCCTCTGATGAGGACGTTGCTGAACAACAAGACGATCAGCCCCCAGAATAGATCAAGCCCTGCTATCCATCCAGAAGATGCTGAAGAAGGAACGCTGCTCAGTCAGGCTGTGGATGAGTCTGGTAGGGACGCTGTCATCCGTGGAACAATTTGTGTCACTAGGAAGACTACACCTCCGTCCTCTTCAATACCATCTAGCTTTTTACTGGAAAAAGGACAAGACGCTAGAAGCGGTCTCGATCCCGGTTTCCGAAAAGATAAAGTCTTGTCTGACTTGGTGGAAGGACAATATCAACCTAAGAGAGGGTCTTCCCCTGGCTGTTCAGACTCCCAACCACGTTCTCTTCTCGGACGCATCGGACGTGGGCTGGGGCGCGACACTAGACGGTCGGGAATGCTCAGGACTGTGGAACTCGAGTCAGAGGAGCATGCATATCAACTGCAAGGAGCTGTTGGCAGTACATCTAGCCTTGAAAAGCTTCAAGTCTCTCCTTCGAGGCAAAGTGGTGGAAGTTAACTCGGACATCACCACGGCCTTGGCGTACATCTCCAAACAAGGAGGTACCCACTCACTGACGTTGTACGAGATCACAAGGGACCTGCTCATCTGGTCAAAAGGTCAAGACATCTCCCTAGTAACGAGGTTCATCCAAGGCGACTTGAACGTCATAGCAGATTGTCTCAGTCGGAAAGGGCAAGTAATTCCAACCGAATGGACCCTCCACAAGGATGTGTGCAAGAGACTTTGGGCCACTTGGGGTAAACCATCCATAGATCTCTTTGCAACCTCGCTGACCAAGAGGCTTCCAATCTATTGCTCTCCAGTCCCGGACCCAGCAGCAATACATATAGATGCTTTCCTCCTAGATTGGTCACATCTGGATCTCTACGCATTCCCACCGTTCAAGATTGTCAACAAGGTACTGCAGAAGTTCGCCTCTCACGAAGGGACAAGGTTGACGTTAGTTGCTTCCCTCTGGCCCGCGAGAGAATGGTTCACCGAGATACTTCGATGGTTAGTAGACGTTCCCAGTAGTCTTCCTCTAAGGGTAGACCTTCTACGTCAGCCACACGTAAAGAAGGTACTCCAAAGCCTCCACGCTCTTCGTCTGACTGCCTTCAGACTATCGAAAGACTCTCGAGAGCTAGAGGCTTTTCGAAGGAAGCAGCCAGTGCGATTGCTAGAGCAAGGAGAGCTTCTTCCATTAGAGTCTACCAATCGAAGTGGGAAGTCTTCCGAGACTGGTGCAAGTCAGTTTCTGTATCCTCGACCAGTACCTCTGTAGCTCAAATAGCTGTTTTTCTCTTATACCTGAGAAAAGGACGATCCCTTTCAGCTCCCACTATCAAGGGCTACAGAAGCATGTTGGCATCGGTCTTCCGGCATAGAGGCTTAGATCTTTCCAAACATAAAGATCTGCAAGACCTCCTTAAGTCTTTTGAGACCACCAAGGAGCGTCGTTTGGCTACCCCTGGATGGAATTTAGACGTGGTACTAAGATTCTTCATATCAGACAGGTTGGAGCCGTTACAATCAGCCTCCCTGAAAGATCTCACTCTTAAGACTCTTTTCCTGGTATGCTTAGCCTCGGCTAAAAGAGTCAGTGAGATTCATGCCTTCAGCAAGAACATAGGATTTTCGTCAGAAAAAGCCACTGGTTCGCTACAACTTGGTTTTCTAGCCAAAAATGAGCTGCCTTCTCGGCCTTGGCCTAAATCTTTCGATATCCCCAGCTTATCGGAGATCGTAGGCAATGAACTAGAAAGAGTCTTATGCCCTGTTAGAGCTCTTAAGTTCTATTTAAAGCGTACTAAACCTTTACAAGGCCAATCTGAAGCTTTATGGTGTTCAGTTAAGAAACCATCCCTGCCTTTGTCAAAGAATGCTTGGTCAGACTTTATCAGATTGTTAATACGAGAAGCTCATTCACATCTGAGTGAGGAAGACCGAACTTTGCTTAAGGTGAAGACGCACGAAGTTAGAGCTGTAACAACTTCCGTGGCCTTTAAGCAAAATATATCTCTGCAAAGTATAATGGACGCAACCTATTGGAGAAGCAAGTCAGTGTTCGCGTCATTTTACTTGAAAGATGTCCAGTCTCTTTACAAGATCTGCTACACACTGGGACCATTCGTAGCAGCGAGTGCAGTAGTGGGTGAGGGCTCAACCACTACAATTCCCTAATTCCATACCCTTTTAATCTTTCTCTTGAAATGTTTTTATTGTTGTTTTTTGGGTTGTCCGGAAGGCTAAGAAGCCTTTCGCATCCTGGTTGATTTGGCGGGTGGTCAAAGTCATTTCTTGAGCGCGCCTAGATTAGGGGTTTTGATGAGGTCCTGTTGTATGGGTTGCAACCCTTGATACTTCAGATCCTAGGGGTCGCTCAGCATCCTAAGAGGATCGCGAGGCTCCGTAAGGAAGACGTACTTAAAAGGCAGAGAAATTGTTCAAGTCGACTTCCTTACCAGGTACCTATTTATTTTGTTTTTGTTATTTTGATAACTTCTAAAATGAAATAAAAACTCTTAGCTCATAAAAGTGTAAACATATATTGCTGGTCTCTACCCACCCCCCTGGGTGTGAATCAGCTATATAATCACCGGCTAAGTTAAATATTGAAAAATGTTATTTTCAATATTAATCTTACCCGATGATCATGTAGCTGTCAACTCTGTTGCCCGACAGAAATCTACGGTCGGGATACGCCAGCGATCGCTATACAGGTGGGGGTGTACACAACAGCGCCATCTGTGAGTAGGTACTCAAGTACTTCTTGTCAACAAGAACTCAATTTTTCCTCTGTCGTGCCACCGGCAAGACCTACTAATACGCCGTCCCTAACTGGATTTGTTTTCACAACTTTTTGGTGAAGTACACTATTCCAGTTTTGAGCTTTCGCTATGCAGGGGTTTTATCTTCATTTCAAAACTTGAACTCGTTTTGGATAGATTTAATTATGGTGACGAAGAGAGTATGGACTCTCTTTCACTTTTAAATGGCCGACCCTTCCCTTAGACGGAAGTGTTGGTGTCGAAGAGAGTATAGACTCTCTTTCACTTTTAATGACCCACCCTTCCCTTAGACGGAAGTGTGTTTAGGTTTTTGGTAATTTTGCTTAACAAAGTTATAGATTTATTTTATATCTCTCCGCCATTTATAGGCCTCTTCGATTAACTTTCCATTTATTATAAACTTATAAAAATTAATTTTTATGTTTGTTTATATGCGACCTTTCCTAATAGTAGGCGGTCCTTACTTGGAACCGAAGTTAATTAACATTGAGCCCGTCATATCGTTTTTCCTGTTAAGAATTTATGCTATTTTAATTTTAATGTTTTTGAAAGAATTTCTTTGATTGTCTCGTACTGTTTTCAAAGTTGAACTAACGTTTAGTTTAGTCTCCGCAGTTGTTGACGTTCAGAACGTTCAACTTGCGCTCTATCGTTACGATAGAGAGAGAGTATTTCACGGTTTCACGTTGCAGTAAGAGTAAACAGATTCTAGCGTTTCGTTCATTCTTTCTTAGCTTAAATGGTTTTAATTCTAATAAAGGAACTTTTTATTTGGGAAACCTTTCAGTTTTTTTCCTTTAACAAATAATATGTTTTAACGATATATAATTGGGCTCATCTCTCAGGTTCTAAGTCAAGAGAGAGAGAGAGAGAGAGAGATAGAGACGGAGGGAGAGAGAGGAGGATAAACGTTTCGTTCAAGCGGGTAACGTTGTTCTCGTTTTTTACTCTTCTCCCTAGTCGCTATAGGGGAAGAAGGTAAAACGTTTCTAGAGTTTTATTCTTGTTCCCAGGCTTTATGCGGTGAGAGATTTTAAACGTAGTTTATTTGATCTAGTGTTTAGTCTCTTTTCCAGCCACTGAATTCTTTATCTTTCATTATGTTTTTCTGTTACATTGTAAAACTGTTTTCGCAATTACTACCTTTTAATGAAGGATAGGATTGCGTGTTTCAGGTACAAACCACTTAAAGTTTTGAGTTCAGTGAAATAAGTGCAAACAGAAAATCAAAAGTGATAAAGTGATATGCGCAAAGTGTTACAGTGTTGCGTTCGAGGGTTCGTTTGTTCGTGCCAGTTGTTCACCTTGTCCGATACCTCTTACAAGCTCCCAAGCCCAGGGGAGAAGTAATGTCGAAGGACTTATGGGTTCCACAGGTCTTGATCGACGAACAAACGTTTCCCTCCGTGGTTTCGGGTGTATCTACACACGTTGCCGACGTGATCACCCCACCCACACAAAGACGAGAGAGCCCATTTATTCCTCGTCTGCGGAAGAGGTTTCTCGCAGAAACCATGGACCAAATCTTGCAGCTTTTAAGTGCAAGTCGGTCCCTTCCGCGCAAGTCCAACGGCCTAGGTGTAGCCACTGGGTCAGTTCGGACTCGCTGCAGTACGACAACTGCACACCTCCCAAGAGAGGCAAGGTGGTACCGCAACAGGCAGTAACTCCGTCTGTTGCCGCACCAGCTGTTTTAGACCCTCAGTCACAACGGACAGTAGCTCCGTTTGTTGTTGTCTTTCATAGACCCTAGTGGTCCATGCTGCAGACTATACAGTCTCAGCTTGCTCCTTCATGCAGGAGTATCGTGCTGGAAGGTTGACAATGCACCTGTTAACCTACAACCCGCCGAGGTTGTGCGCTCAGCAGATACTGCGGCTGCCTGCTCCCACACTCCACCTGTGAGAGCTCCACCTCCGATGCGCAGTCCACCCTGCCAGACGCATGTTCTTGCTGCACCATCTGCTAACATGCGTGAGCTACCGCATCAGCAGTGGGAAGGTTCTGTAGAGCTGCCGGGTTCCAGCACTATGCGGCATTCTCCGCAGCCCATGCAGCATGCTCTGCATACCTTACAGCATGCTCCGCATACCATGCAGCATGAGCCGCATACCTTACAGCATGCTCTGCATACCATACCGCATGCTCCTCAACCCACCGCAGCCCCTCCCACACACCAGCACTCTGCTTTTGTTGTTGCCAGCTCCCACACTCCGACTGCGGAGAAGGTTGACGATGCACCCGTGGGCCTACACCTCCCACGGTTGTGCGCCCGGCATGGCTTCCTGCTCTCACACTCTTGTTGTGAGAGCTCCTCCACCCATGCACAGTCAACCCTGCCAGATGTATGATGACTCCCACACACAGAGCACTCCGTTGCCGTGCGTGAGCTACCACAAGCTGCCGTGTTTGACACGGTGTGTCAGCCTCCGCAACACACTGTGGTTACCGCCACTCGCCCGCAGCAAACTAGTCAGTCAGGAGTTGAGGCTTCCCCACACAACTTTGGTTGTTGCCAACTCACAGACTGTCAAACAGTTATCATGACGTTGCCTTCTGGTCTGCTACTTATACACCAGTGCTGTATGTCCTCACGCTCCTGTTGTGGTTGACAGTTCAGTTTTTGACAGTTCACAGACTGTCAAGCAGTTTCATAACGTTGCCTTCTGGTCTGCGGCTTTTGCACCAGTGAAACCCTCACTGAGAGAACCTAGCTTTTCTCGGATATGGTTCCTGTAGATGAGAAAGTGCTGTTCTCCCTCCTTCTGATATTCCCTTGAGGACTCTGTCATTTGGAGAGGAGCCTTAAGCTGCTTAGCCTCCTATGGACTTTAATTTAAGCATAACATGCTTCCAGGGAGGGTAAATGGTTCCGCTTCAGTCGCTAACCCCGTCTGTTGCCACACCTGCTCCCATAGACCTTGGGCTTTGTTGCAAGACATGCAGTCCAAGCTTAGTCCTTGATAGAGGATTTTTTACGGAGAAGAACCTTCTTGCCAACGACCTTCCTACCGGTTGGTTGTACGCCCTGTTGACGCAGAGGTATCCTACTCACGTCCGCCAGTTGAGATGGTTCCTCCACCGGTGCGACCCAGTGTGGGTTGCCAGTCGCACGTTGATGTTAAGCTACTCTCGGAGGTGGTTGTGGACGTTCAGTGTGTCACTGGGAAGACGTTCAACAACCAGCAGAGGTGACTTGTTGTGACGCAGTGCGGCAACCTCAGCAACCCGATAAGGGGTTGTCTGTACTACCCAGACAGTCTAGACAGTTTCGGGTTGTCGCTGTACTTCCTCGCATCCCCATGGTTGACAGTTCACAGACTGTGCAGCAGTACCATGATCTTGTGTCCGGCTCCGTCACGCATCCAAGTGCGACCGGATTCAGCGAGTCAGACGTTGCCCACTCCGTTGCCGTTTCCTCATCAGTTTCGGATGAGGAACCCTCTGATGAGGACATGGCTGAACAAGAAGATCAATCCCCAGCCCTGCTATCCATCCAGAAGATGCTGAAGAAGGAATACGGCCCTGTCAGGCTGTGGATGAGTCTGGTTAGGACACTGTCATCCGTGGTGCAATTGGTGTCTCTTGGAAGACTACACCTCCGTCCTCTTCGGTTTCATCTAGCTCTTCACTGGAAAAGGACAAGACGCTAAAAGCGGTCTCGATCCCGGTTTCCGGAAGATAAGTCTGGTCTAACCTGAGGAAAGGACTTTATCAACCTTTTATAGGGTCTTCCCCTGACTGTTCAGACTCCCAACCACGTTCTCTTCTCAGACGCATCGGACGTAGGCTGGGGTGCGACCTTAGGCGGTAGGGAATGCTCGGGATTATGGAACTCGAGTCAAAGGACAATGCATTTTAACTGCAAGAAGCTTCTGGCAGTACGTCTGACCTGGAAAAGCTTCAGGTCTCTCCTTCAAGACAAAGTAATGGAGGTCAACACGGACAACTCCCTGCTTTGATGTTCATCTCCTAGCAAGGAGGGACCTACTCTCTGACATGATGCGAGTTCGCTAGTGACCTCCTCTCCTGTTCAACAGGTCTAGACTTTTCACTAGTAACAAATTTCTTCCAAGGCAACTTGAATGTCTTAGCAGTTTGTCTCAGTAGGAAGGGACAATAATTCCAACATATTGGACCCTCCACAGAGATGTATGCAAGAGACTTTGGGTCACCTGGGGCCAGCCAACCATAGATCTCTTCGCAACCTTGATGTCCAAGAGGCTCTCAATACTTTGCTCACCTATCCCGGACCCAGCAGTGGTTCTTTTAGATGCCTTTCTACTAGATTAGTCTCATCTAGATCTATATGCATTCCCTCCGTTCTAGATTGTCAACAAGGTACTGCAGAAGTTCGCCTCTCACGATGGGACAAAGTTGACACTAGTTGCTTCCCTCTGGCCCGCGAGAGGATAACTTACCGAGGTACTTCGATGGCTAGTAGACGTTCCCAGAACTCTTCCCCTAAGGGTGGACCTGCTACGTCTGCCACGCGTAAGAAGGTACTCCAAGGCCTCCATGCTCTTCGTCTCACTGCCTTCAGAGTATCGAAAGACTCTCGAGAACTAGAGGTTTTTCGAAGGAGGCAACCAGAGCGATTGTTAGAGCAAGGAGAACATCCACCCTTAGAGTCTA
Organism: Palaemon carinicauda; assembly: GCF_036898095.1. NCBI lineage: Eukaryota > Metazoa > Arthropoda > Malacostraca > Decapoda > Palaemonidae > Palaemon > Palaemon carinicauda. The sequence continues at coordinate 124,506,803 of NC_090740.1, read as the reverse complement.
CCAATCGAAGTGGGAAATCTTCCTAAACTGGTGCAAGTCAGTATCCGTATTCTCGACCAGTACCTCTGTAACTCAAATAGCTGACTTCCTCTTATATCTGAGAAAAGAGCGATCTCTTTCAGCTCCCACTTTCAAGGGTTACAGAAGCATGTTGGCATCAGTCTTCCGTCACAGAGGCTTAGATCTTTCCAACAATAAAGATCTACAGGACCTCCTTAAGTCTTTTGAGACCACGAAGGAGCGTCGTTTGGTTACACCTGGTTGGAATTTAGACGTGGTTCTAAGATTCCTTATGTTAGACAGGTTCGAACCACTTCAATCAGCCTCCCTGAAAGATCTCACCTTTAAGACTCTTTTCCTGATATGCTTAACCACAGCTAAAAAGAGTCAGTGAGATTCATGCCTTCAGCAAGAACATCGGATTTTCATCCGAAACGGCTACATGTTCTACATCTTGGTTTTCTAGCCAAACACGAGCTGCCTTCTCGGCCTTGACCAATATCGTTCGTTATTCCAAACTTATCGTATGGTTGGAAATGAACTAGAAAGAGTATTATGTCCTGTAGAGCTCTTAAGTTCTATTTTAAAAACCTTTACGAGGCCCGTCTGAAGCTTTATGGTGTTCAGTTAAGAATTCATCTTTGCCTATGTCAGAGAATTCTTTATCCTATTATTTTCAGACTGTTAATACGAGAAGCTCATTCCCTTCTGAATGAGGAAGACCAAGCTTGGCTGAAGGTAAGGACACACGAAGTTAGAGCTATCACAACTTCCGTGACCTTTTAATAAAATAGATCTCTGCAAAATATTTTCGACGCAACCTTTTGGAAAAGCTAATCAGTGTTCGCGTCTTTTATCTTAAGGATGTCCAGTCTCTTTACGAGAACTGCTACACTCTGGGACCATTCATAGCAACGAGTGCAGTAGTGGTGGGGGCTCCACCACTACAATTCCCTAATTCCAGAACCTTTTTAATCTTTCTCTTGAAATATTTCTGGGTTGTCCGGAAGGCTAAGAAGCCTTCCGCATCCTGGTTGATTTGGCGGGTGGTCAAATTCTTTCTTGAGAAGCGCCTAGATTAGAGGTTGTGATGAGGTCCTTTAGTATGGGTTGCAGCCCTTCATACTTCAGCACCTAGGAGTCGCTCAGCATCCTAAGAGGATCGCTAGGCTCAATAAGGAAGACGTATTTAAAAAGGCAGAGTAATGGTTCAAGTCGACTTCCTTACCAGGTACTTATTTATTTTATGTTTGTTATTTTGAATAACGGCTAAAATAAGATACGGGATACTTAGCTTCTTTGTTAACATGTATGCTGGTCTCCACCCACCACCCTGGGTGTGAATCAGCTACATGATCATCGGGTAAGATTAATATTGAAAAATGTTATTTTCATTAGTAAAATAAATTTTTGAATATACTTACCCGATGATCATGAATTTAAGGACCCGCCCTTCCTCCCCATAGAGAACCAGTGGACCGAGGAGAAAATTGAGTTCTTGTTGACAAGAAGTACTTGAGTACCTACTCACAGATGGCGCTGTTGTGTACACCCCCACCTGTATAGCGATCGCTGGCGTATCCCGACCGTAGATTTCTGTCGGGCAACAGAGTTGACAGCTACATGATCATCGGGTAAGTATATTCAAAAATTTATTTTACTAATGAAAATAACATTTTTGATAATAAAATAAATTTTTGAATATACTTACCCGGTGATTATAAATTAAAGGACCCTCCCTTCCTCCCCAATAGAGACGCAGTGGGACGAGGAGAAAATTGAGTCTTTGTTTACATTGAGTACTGGGTATCTGGACGACAGATGGCGCTGTTGGGCACACCCGCAACCTGTGTAGCGATCGCTGGCGAGTTTTTACTGTAGAGTTGTCTGTTGGGCAACAGAGTTGCAGCTATATAATCACCGGGTAAGTATATTCAAAAATTTATTTTATTATCAAAATAACATATTTAATTATACCACAGGATGGTTTTCATTACATATAAGAAGTCTTAAAACAATAACAAATGCAATGCAAGAATAGTGTATTAATCTCAAGAAATCAGAACACTTCCCAATATTGTCCTTTTCAACAAAAATATATAATATTCAGTCGTTGAATAATGTTTATATAGTACAGGTACAGGACTGTATTCTGACACTCGCCTGTGTTCACCACTATTTACTACAAAGTCCTCTTTATACACTATTTTTATCAAAGCTCTCTCTATTTCATTGTTTCTCTCATTTCAATTTTCCTTTCTAAAGCCTACTGGCTCTCCTTTTAATAATTTCTTACAATGGCCAATAAAGGGATTTTGACGAAGGAAAAATCCATTTCTGGGTGAGGGACCTGTGTCGCCCAGTGAAATGCTCCTTAGAGCCCCATTTCTAAGGTATTAATACTGCTAAATATACCAGAGAAAAAAGTTGCATGGAATGCCAGGAATATACCCAGCTCGCTCATCCTTATAGGGTGTTGTTATAGTGACTGGGGCGTGTTAAAACCACTATCAGAGGTCCCTTACCAATTAGTCTTCACTCTGTCTCTCATGAGTTACTCAACCATATAAAATATCCTGTGGTATTTACTCTTCTTTGACATAGACCAGCATGTTTGAAAAGGAAGAAGAAAATTCTGTTACATCAAAAAAATCCAGTTTTACACTTCAAGCACACGGAAGTTCCATAAAAAAAAAAATTTTGTTGTTGAATGTGTAAAGTGTTTTGTATGCTATTTATAAAATGCCCATTGATTGCTCATTTGTGCTCGGTTTTATTTTGAATCATGTTGTTTGCTTGAAGAGAATTAAATAAGCATCCTTATTTTATTTATAACTTCTTTATTACAGATATCAGGAGATCGGACAGGTTGTAGAATGTAGCTTGAATCAAGGAGACGGTGACTTGTGCGAGTTATCAGTCAATTATGATGGAGAATTCAGGCTCAGTCCATCTCAGGTTGTATGGGACAGTCTGCTTAAATGTTACTCTTCAGAGGTATTCCTGCCACCTTTGTTACATAGATTCTGGAAGCTTACATTGCTAATCTTAGCTCGTTATCGAACTTGGGTTCTTACTACAACTAGTAAGATGAAAAAAAAGGTAAGTACTTGAACAGTAACAGGTTAATCATATGCTTGTTTTATAAACTTCTTGTAGGTTATAACCAATTAGATTCTGCAGTTAAACTGTGGTTCTAGTAATAGCTTTGGTATGAGCAAATCATTTCTATAAATTAGTATAGTATTAGATATGTGGGTTAGTCATATAAACTTACTACTGCTCCTCTAAGTTTGAGTGTGTCAATCAAGCTGAACTCATAAAATATGTAGCAAAGTGAATATTGGGTAAATGTAGAAGTAATACATTTTATTTTAAGAATTATGCTATTCCCCAGTATATTAAAATGAAATTCCATAATACTGTGCTGTTCACATAAGGCAAATTCAGTTTCTCCCACTATATGTTAACCCTTTTACCTCCAATGCTACAGTATTTGGAACTTTCCAACCCTTAACCCCCAGGCGTTTTTTTTTTCAAGCACATTTTGCAATATATTTTTTTAAATTGCGGTAACAGCCTTAATTTTTGTCATAGAGAGGTCAGGTTGGTCTCATTATTTTGGAAAATGCCTGAAGTTTCTCATAAAGTTATCAAAAATATGCAAAAATGTAAATAGAAGTTTTTTGCAAGGATGTACTGGTACGTCCATGGGGGTAAATGGATGAGTTTTGTGAAACGTACCAGTACGTCCATTGGGGGTAAAAGGTTTAAGAAAGCTTGTGTTTAAAAGATAGAATGAAGGATTCTGTCTTATTATCATTGTAGAGTGAAAGGTGTCCATATAAGCATTTCACCACTTAGTGTTTAAAAGGCTTCTTGACCTAATATTATGAATCCTGGTACTGTATTGTAATTTTTATAGATTTCAAATAATTATAGAATGTGCACTTTACCTATAAACTCTTGAATCACAAATGACATTAGATATGCAGTCAATAAAATAATGTTCCTTTATTGATCTTGTTGAATACTCCATCATTTAGGATTTTTTTTATTTTTAATCTAATAGCTGTCCGTCATTACCAATGGCCACATTTCAAGCTCCTCTGAGGATGATATAACAATGATGAACTGTGTACTTTAACTGTGAAATCGTTGTTTGAGATAAAGGTTTGAGCATGGGCCTAAACTCAAACTTGATGAGTAATCCAATGTCAAATGGTGAAAAGAAACCTAGATGACCTATCAGCTTGTGAGTCACAAAAGTTTCCTGACTCACCTTAACGCCTGTCACCACTGATGTTTCATCTTTAAGGAAGCATTTGTAATATTTGTCTCAAAAGACTAATCCACAAGGCAATGGGACCACTAATTTGGTTTATCCCAGCAGTCAAGATGTTGTGGCATTTGGAAGCAACATCTGACACCCTCCAAACACCACAAAAGAATATGAAAATAGCCCCGTATGGCAAAACAATTAATGTGACAAGCCTCCAAATTTATTGCAAAGTGGTTTTGATATTTATATGGCAGTGCTCTGCATACTGTATTTCCCCCTACTGTTTCACAAATCAAGCCTTTTTATTCAGTAATCGACTAGTACTTCTAGTGGAGTAAAATTCAACTGATGAATAACCTGTGTGAGATTTAAATTTGATATCTCAACATGGTGAAGCATACCATAGAGTAATGTGCTTGAGTTTTTCAATAAAATGAAAGCTTTGTTTCTTACTGAAATTTATATTATGTAAATTGTAACCTTTTTAATTTTCCAGATTTTTTTTTTTTCAGTAGATACACTATACTACTTTATTTTCAAATCCCATATCTGTTTAAAATTCTTTTTTTCCTCACTAACAGATTCAAAGCACCTCTATAAGGAATGTTAAGAGCCTTCCACAGGTGCCATCAGCCCAAAGTCAAGAATCTAGTAGTGATGGAGGGAAAGCTCTAAACAAAACTCCTAACAAAGCTCAGAGTCCTCGAAATGCTGGAGTGCTTCTAGTACATGATCTTCAAAAACTTGCACAGATGGTTTCGACTCTATATGATTATACAATTCAGCTCCATGTGAAACATCTCCACCCTGATAAGATAGATCATATAAAAGGTATGGAAGGAAAGTTATTTTGTTCAGGCAAAGACCAATACTTGTATATTGTTTTAAAACCCATTTTCTGGGTCAACCTGTGACAGTTCACCGGGCGTCACAGGTCTCTCCCCAGAAATAGATTTTTCCTTCGTCAAAATCCCTTTATTACTAGTTAAATTCTTGGTAAGAGATGCTTTCAGAAAAATTTATTCTTTTTCACTCGCGCTGTTTACATATCTTGTTTTGTTCAAATTATTGGAAGGCTAATCTTATAGTTTCATCATCAGCAAACACTTTTACGTAAGTTCTTCCTGTCATTGGGTTAGATGTGAAATTAATTCTCTCCATTCTCTTCTATCCTGTAATTTGTCATTTATTCCCACGCGCATATGAACTTCTGAGTCATTTAATGAGATTTCTTCTGGTTTCATTTTCTATGGCCAGACAATCAGAAAGAATTATGGTAGATTATGTCATTATTGGTTGCTGGGCAACTGCTGCGCATGATGGCCTATCCTTGTATCAAGCGTTTCCTCACAACACCTCTGACCATGGAGGGAGTCAGACATTCCTGCCTTCACTGTGGTGAAAGGCTACTGCTCAGCCTTTAGCTAAGTAGTCAAACTGAAAGGACTGAACCTTTCAGATTCTTGGGAACTCTCAGCCTTGATGAGAATTTCGAGCAGTTGTGCCCTCCTCGAGAACTAAAATCCCCCTCTTGGGATGTGACAAAGGTTCTATGAGCCTTGAAGACTGTCTTCCTCCTTGCCTCAGCTTCAGCCAAGAGAGTGAATAAATTGCCTGGTATATCTCACCTGGTGTCACATTTCAGAGGGTGGAGAGAACTATCTTTGTCTCTTGTTCCTGAATTTGTGGCCAAAACCCAGATTCAGGTTGATAATGATATCAGATTTGACTCTTTCACAATCTTGTCTCTCAAAAGAGGTAACTGATAACTAGGATGGTATGTTACTATGTCCTGTAAGAGCAGTATGTAAATATCTAAAGAGGATGCAGTACCTTAGGCCCAGAATCTCCAATCTATTTATGAGCTTTGGCTGCTCTAAAAAGTAAATTTCCAGAAACACCATTTCTTTTTGGGGTGAGAGATATTATCACAAGAGCCTATAAGTCCTCAGGGGAAGCGTTTCCAAGGGTACCCCCTCGAGCACATGATATAAGTGGTCTTGCTGCAACCTTAGCGTTCTACAAAATCCACTCGGTAGTATAGGTAGTATAAGTCCTAAAAGCAGGAGTCTGGAAGAGACAGACTACTTTTACAAACCTCTACCTTAAGGTTTGCACACACAGGTCCTTAGACACCTTTTTCATAGGACCCATTGTTGCTGCACAACAAATAGTATAATCTAAGCTCTCATGGGACCAGTAACTGCTTTTATCACAGGCATCAGTAAATCTCTGCAGTATAAGTGTTTATGAGTATAAAGGCGAATGGCGATTTTGATCGAACTTGAAGCCCTCACTTAAAATCTCCTTAGCTAATAATAATAATAATAATGATAATAATAATAATGATAATAATACTGTAATAATAATAATAATAATAATAATAATAATAATAATAATACTGTAATTTGTTTGGCTGATATATTTATAATATATTGCATATACAGTAGGGTCCCGAATTATGCGAGAATTTGGTCGATTAATGACCTCGTGTAAATGGAAAATCGCGAATTTCGAAACACACAACTAACAGAAACAATTCCATTGCGGCCATGGCAACCAGCAATTTGCCTATTCAAATGTGTTTACTACCCATTTCCAATACTTTCTTTGTACTATACTGTATTTCTTTATAATATCAAATTGTTTTTGTAAATAAATAAAACATTTAATATACTTTAAAGTTCTAATAACTTGAAAAATGGTTAAAATTACAACCAGGATAGGTGTAAACACCATATATTTCCCGTTATAACACAACCCAAAATACAGACAAATTTTAATGTTTGTCATATCTATTGTATAATACAACTGGTGAATAGCAAAACCATCACTCTATAGACTAGCTTGTTGTATGATTGAAAATCCAGAATTATCAAAATAAAGGCGATTTTATATCATGCGTTTCCTAAACACGCTAAAAAGCACAATAGAAAAACGACAACCAATGTTTTGTTTACATTTATCTCTGATCACAACGAAGAAACAGACGCATTTATACATCTGTGTTTTTGAATTGACAGCAATTTTACCAAGTATAGATTATATGTTGAATTTGTTATTACCAATGTTCTAATTATTTTTTATTAGAACTTTAAAATAAATGAAATGAATGCCATTTATGTAATGTTTTTCTTTATGATGCCGCCTGAAACGGAAACCTTCCATTTGTTTACGCTCCATCTTCGATCATAATAAACAAACGAATGCATTAAACACACATGATCTAAGTCATAACTAATGATATTACAAACATTTAGTAAACATTATGTTATTACAAATATTTTACTTACCGTATCCATATAAATTCCTAAATTCGTAGCAAAGCTGGAAATTTTTTTTTCCTTATGCGTTTAATCCACAATAGCAAACTGCAGCTAATGACAGAGTGATAACCTACGATAATTCTAAACCGTTACGAAAGATAATTGTCCTTTCCATATCCAAAATACTTTTCCTAACTTCAGTTATAAGTCAACTTGTACCCACCTCAATTATGGATCCATATACAAAAAAGGTAAAAGAAGAAAGTACTAGGCCTATTTTTAAAGTCAGCGAACAATTAGGTTACCGCTATAACGTTCGATGAGAGAGAGAGAGAGAGGGATGGTTTTAAAGTACTAAACAATAAATATGATAGGTTATAACACATTGGTGTTTATGTAATATTAACTGTATAGATGGTTTGAATAAGTTAAGAAATGGTGTAAACAATTCTTTGTTATTGTATTCGCGCGGAAGCTAGACATCAGCTGATGTGATCACAGCCAAAAGTAAAACAAAAATAAGTTAGCAATACTCGATTTTTAAAACACACCCGAAATTTAACAACATAAGTACATGTTTTATTATAGCGCAATTGACATTTAAAGAGTAAAAATTTTCTGGAATAGAATGGTGTTTCCTAAAAAATAGTGGTTTGCGGACGAAATCGGTTACCGTATTTTAAGCTATGATTGAAATGGATGTATACACGGTATAATTTTTTCGTTTTGTATTTAATTGACACTTCAAGAAAACCGATTTTGGTTTCTTCATCTATTTGTAAGTATTGTATAACGAGAGAGAGAGAGAGAGAGAGAGAGAGAGAGAGAGAGAGAGAGAGAGAGAGAGAGAGAGAGAGATATTATGACGCAGAAGGTTACAGACCTAGAACAGGGGAGGATGAAGGTGGGGGAGTGATGAGATAGGCTGGGTGGACTCGCAGGGGAGACGGTAGGAGACGGGGGAAGGGGGGATTTGGTTGCCAGTGGCTAAAAATAGATTCTGAAAGACGGTAAAGGGAAATACGAATCCCATCGAATAAACAGAATAAGGAAAGGGAATAAGATCCAGAGGAATAATAGATATAATGGAATGAAAATGACTAGATGGTGTTAGTTGTGATAAGAATAATTTAGATATTTGAAATAAGAGTGTCTGAGGAGGTATAGAAGGAATTCGTGATAAATATAGAGGAATATCAAAGGATACAGTTAGTTTGCATTAAAGGGGTTGTTATCGTTTATCGGCAGTGAATAGCCTAAACTTCGGTAACGAGTCGTCAATATTTCTCTCTCTCTCTCTCTCTCTCTCTCTCTCTCTCTCTCTCTCTCTCTCTCTCTCTCTCTCTCTCTCTCTCTCTCTCTCTCTCTCTAGATTTTATTTTACCGTCTACTCTACAAAACCAATGTTTGCAAATCAAATGTATACTGTTTAAAATATGACAAAATATTGACGACTCGTTACCGAAGTTTAGGCTTTTCACTGCCGATAAACGAACCCAGTCTACTCGTGAAAACCTTGAACGCCCAGAGGGAAAAATAAGGCTTTTAAATATACTGTACTAAACAAAAATAATGCTTTAATATACCATCATTAACACTACCATTACAATTATCGTAAGGTTGGAGAAAGATAAAGATTGCCGAGAACGTAACCACATTTCTGTTTACATTTTGTCAGCTGGACTCGCACAGTTAACAGTTGATTTCATTGTTGATGTGGAATTTTATCCTTAAATAGGCTATTCATTATGAAATTATGTTAATGAAATGTAATGTTGATATTGTTTTGTAACATTTATTATAAATCACCGTATTTAGGGCTACCAATATACTTAAAAAGACAATAGATTTGATACATTTTGTAGTGCTTGACTCGCGAACTTTGAACAGCCTCGCAGATACAGAAAATTTATTTTTGAAAAATAGCGATCGCGGAAAAGGGGAATCGTGTAATTCGAACACGCTTAATTCGGGACCCTACTGTATTAATATTATAAAACCCAGGTCTACATAGTTGAGGACTATGAAGTGTGAAGTAGGAGATGATGAATGGAAAATTAGTGATTTAAAAGCTTGGGATAGAGACGACTGGCGAAATCTAACCGAGGTCCTTTGCGTCAATAGGGACAGGAGGAGATGATGATGATGATGATGATTTTCATATCACTTCACCCTGGTTGAGTTCTTTGATCTAGAACAGGCCTTGCCTTGTAGGAGCCGGCTATACTGTTCACAAATAATTCACCTTGATCCCTTGCTGTTATCAAGGTAATTGGATCTTAGGGATTAGAGCAAGACCTTCTATCTCACAGAGACTTCCTCCCACCTAAGGAAGACTCCCCATTAAATGACTCAAAAGTTTGTATCCGCGTAGGAATAAACTACAAATTTTATATGATTTGTATTTTTCTTTACTCTACAAACCTAAGTCATTTACCAAAAGTCCCACCTCAATTATCCCGCAAGTCTTAACCAGATGAGTGTTGTGAGGAAAAGCTTGATACAAGTGTGGGCCGTCATGCGCAGCAGTTGCCTACCAACCCAGGATGACGTAATCTACCAAATTTCTTTTTGATTGTCTGGCTGTAGAAAATGAAACCAGAAGTAACCCCCATTAGATGACTCTGGTTTGTATAGCTAGGAAAAATATAAATTATAGAAAATTTGTAGTTTTGAACTTATATCAGGTCTTGGTCTTTTTCTTCACAATTTTATGACCTTCCTTCATCCCCTTGTCCTTATCTCTAATCAATGCATGTCCAAACTGTATTCTTTGATTTTTCAGTCTTTCTTTCAGCTTCTAGACACAACTCTTTTCCATCAGTTCCCCCAGAGTGAGGTAGTGCCGTAAACACACCATAAGTGATGTACTATAGGAATTGCTTAAAAGTTGTTGCAATGTTCTTTTGGCCCGTATCCCCTCTCCCTTTTTATTCCTCTATTACACCTGTGCTCCTGCTTCATTTTTTCCATCTTCCTGTCCAACCTCTTTACCTTCAGATTAATATTGCAAAATTTAATGGCCTTCCAACCCCCATTATAGCCCCTAGTGACCCAAATTCATAAATCTAATCTTATTCTCTACACCAGTTCCTTTTTATGTAGATTTAGCTCTATAATTGAAACGTTCATAATACTAAAGGTCTCCAGAGCTCAAAGTGGTATCTTTTTTAATTGCTTCAATGTTGTTTCTAAAAACATTCTTCTTTTCATATTAAAAAGGGTACATGGATAAACATAAATTTTTCTTGTGAATTTGATTTTTCCCATTCGGGTCGTAGAGACCGTTTGTATTGTGAACGCATCAATTATGGAATCATAAACTTTTCACTATCCATGAATAAATATACTTTACTGTAATTTTACTGTGAATCCTAAAACAACTTTAGTAGGAGAGCATTAGATAACAGTTGTTGGAGAAACAGAAACCTTGAAGGTTAGTGCTGGATCACACCAATAGTTAGCATTATGCCTATTTTAATTGTGCTGGTCTTGGATATATTAAGTGAAAAGATCATAAATAAAGAGTTGTGTGAGTTGCTATAAGCATAGGTTTTGATTATTACCACTGGAAATGAGGAAGACTTACAGAGAAGGGTTGCAGAGTGGCAAGAAACTTTGGAGAGGGGTGGCTTGAGGGTAAATGTGGAATAAGACTGAAGCTATACATGAAAGTAGAAGCTCGGTCATAAAACACATTGACCAATTTATGAGGGAGGATGTGAGACTGAAGTTGAAAATAAGATAAAAGCAGCCTTGGGGAAGTGGAGGGAAGTAGCAGAAATAGTATGTGATAAGAAAATCCAGTCAAGCTAAAAGTTAAGATCTATAGCACAGTAATAAGACCATAAGATGATTTCTTCCTTTGCCTACACATACAACCAATAGTCTGGCCTATTCTTTCCACATTTTTCTCTCTTGTCATACACCTGACAACACAGATTACCAAACAGTTCTTCTTCCCTCAAGTGGTTGACTACTGCACTTTAATTTTTCAGTGGCTATTTTCCTCTTGGTAAGCAAAGAAGGTACTCTAGCTATTGTAAACAGCTCTTCAAGGGGAAGGACACTACAAAATTAAACCATTATTCTCGAGTCTTTGGTAGTGTCATAGCCTCTGTGTACCATGGCTTCCGCTGTTTTGGGTTAGTTTTCTTTCTTGAGGGTATGCCCAGACACACTATTCTATCTTATTTCTCTTCCTCTGATTTTTGGAGTTTTCATAATTTATATGTGAAAGATTTATCTTAATGTTGTCACTGTTCTTAAAATATTTTATTTTAATCAATTATTACTTCTCTTGTAATTGATTTATTTCCTTATTTCCTTCCCTCACTGGACTATTTTTCCTTGTTGGAGCTTGTAGGCTTATAGCATCATGCTTTTCCAACTAGGGTTGTAGCTTAGCTAATAATGATGATATTGATAATAATGATAATAATATGGGTCAGAAATGTGGGCTTTAAAACAAAAAGAGGAAGCAAAGCTTGAGAGAACAGAGATAAGAATGCTGAGGTGGATTATATGAATATCACTGCTTGAAAGATTAGAAAATTATGAAAGAAGAAGAATGGAAGGCTCGTAAAAATTACAGAGATGATAAAGGTGTCACAATTGAGATGATGTGGGCACATATTGAGGAAGGATGGTGGGGAGGGAGTGAGGAAGGCTTGTGAGGAACCTGTTAGGGGGAGAAGATTAAGAGGGAGGCAGTGAATCAGATGACGAGATAAGGTCAAGGGTGATATGGAGAGAAGAGGTTTGGTGGAAGAGGATGCCTTTGATAGAGGCATTGGAGAGGGAGCATCAGGCAACTGACCCCTTAATGTAGGGATAAGTGTGAGAAAGAAGAAGATTACTTCCTCTCTTACTCTTACTCCACTGGTCTTGTGGCCACTTATTGACCTAAGACCGCTCTTGATATATTATTCCAATCTCTTCTGTCCTGTGCCACAGTCATCCAATCTCTAGGGTTCAAACCCTCCTGCTGTAAATGCTCCTCTAAACACCTCCTCCAGTCTTTTCTTGGTCGTCCAGGAGGTCTACGTTCATCCACATGTGCCAAGAAGACCTCTCTTGGCATACTTTGCTCCTCTATTCTTGCAACATGCCCTGCCCATTGCATTCTTCTTCCCTTAACAAATCGACTTATATGTGGTTGTTTTGGCCACTCTCTTAACTCCCAGTTATGTCTCCTCCTCTATTCTTGTCTTTCATGGCTGTATACTGGTCCCACTATGGTCCTTAATACTTTACGCTCAAAAACTTCCAGTCTTTTTTTCTTTCTCTTTTGTCAGTGACCATGCTTCACAACTATAGACCAGAATGGGCCTTATTGTCTTATACACTCTCAATTTTGTCTTTTCTGATATTGATTTTCTTTTGAGAAGTGTTAACAAACTATAGAGGCACCTGTTCGCAGATCCAATTCTTTCATTTATTTCCGCTTTCATATTTCCATCTCTAGCTATTTTCATCCCCAAATATTTAAAGCCTTCTACCACTTCAATTTCCATTCCATCAATGTTAACATTTCCATCCATCTCTTGTCTTCTAGCTATTTCCATGACTTTTGATTTTACTTGATTTATTTCTAGCCCTATTCTTTCCACTGTTCCTCTGTAGATATTGGTTAATATTTCTGTATCCCTCAGATCTTCCGTCACTATATCTATATCATCTGCATACCCTAGGCACTTAACGGTCACTTCCATATACTTTATCCCCTGTGGTCTGCCTGTAATCGTTCTTGGTACTTTTTCCATCATGATATTGAACATGGTGACAATATACATCCCTTTTTCAGGCCGGTCTTTACATCTATTGGCGATGGCAGCTTTTTTCCATATCTTGTAGAGCATTTTGTATTTCTGTAGCAGGCTTGAGTCATTCTGATTAATTTATGTGGTATACCCATTTCCCTCATGATGCTCCACATTGATGGTCGATGAATGCTGTCATACGCTTGTTTAAAATCAACGAAGAGATGTACTTAATATTTATTGTATTCCCATAAATTTTCAATGATCTGTCGTATAGTGAAAAGCTGGTCTGTTGTTGACCTTCCCTTCCTAAAACCAGCTTGGTACTCCCCAATAATGTTCTCTGCATATGGTGTCATTTTTTCATGTATAATGATGTTCAAAATCTTGTAAGCAGTAATAAGTAAATTTATTCCTCGATAATTACTACATATTAATTTATTCCCCTTCTTATGTAGTGGTATCATTATCCCTCCCTCCCATCTATTTGGTGTTATTTCCTCCCTCCATATTATTGTTATGAGGTCATGCAGATTTTCCTCCAAGATATCCCCACCATATTTTCCATATTTCAGCTGGAATATTGTCTATTCCTTGGCTTTTATTATTCTTTAACCTTTTAATTGCACTGCTCACATCATACCTTGTCGGAGCTTCTATTTCTAATCCAGGACCTAAGAAGATTATTGGCTCTATTTAGTTGTCAGGTTCTGGGCGATTTGATAATTCCTCAAAATATGTCCTCCATCTTTCCATTACCTTATTTTCATCTGTTATTATTACCCCATTTTCTTCCTTGACCATGTTTAATCTTGCTTGGTATTCCTTTCTTATTTTCTGTATACCTTGATAATTCCTTCGTATTCGTCCCTCCTTTCTGTCTTTATCAATCTCGTCTAGCTCTTTGTTGAAAGCTTGTTTCTTTTTTTCTTCTCATCACTCTTAAGACTTCTCTTCCTATCTGTCTCTCTAACTCTCTAAATTCTTCATTCTCCGGGCTCTGAAGAGGCCGAATGTTAGCTAGCTTCCTTCTCTGCTACTTCCTTACATTCTTCATCATACCATGAGTTCCCTCGCCTCCCCTGTGCATATCCAATTTCCTCCTCGGTCACTTCTCTAAGATTAGATAACTTAAGAAGGAGAATGACTATTATGGGTTCAGTTACAGTAAACCTGTAAAAGTGGGAATGACTGTTAGATGAGTTATAGTAGATGTATTATTTCAATAATGCACAATGAATGCCAAGGATTCATTGTGCACGCATTTTACAAGTGCAACTTGGTTGACAAACTAAAACATTAGAGGGTTAATTGTGGAATTTTAAATATTAAACTTAGCCGGTGAATATATAATAGCTGACGTCTCGGACGGCTCGACAGAAACCCAAAAACTCGCGAGCGATGGCCGTGAAGGTTGCGGGTGTGCCCACCAGCGCCGACTATCGGCCAGATACCGCATATACATGTAAACAGCTCCAGTTCTTCTCTGTCGGTCTCATCGACAAGTTGATTCCGCTCGCTGTTGACCTTGAGTTTTCGTCATTTTTGGTGAAGTACTTCTTTTTGGTTGTTTTGAGCTTTCGCTGTGACGGGTGGATTTGTTTTGGATTTTCTTTGACTGTTCAATATGGCTGACCCTTCTCCTATCCCTGGACCTAAATTTTGCAAATGTAATGCTAGGGATTGTAATAAACGTCTTCCCAAGGCCTCTCTCGACCCACATACCGTGTGTTCTAATTGCCGGGGTAAAACCTGCCAATTAGGAGATCGGTGTGATGAGTGCGTGGTCTTGTCGGAATTCGACTGGCTTGAGTTTGATAAATATTCTCGTAAGCTGGAGAGAGATAGGGTGAGGAGAAGCTCCTCTAGGTCGTTGGAATTTTCCTCCTCCCATGCCCCTGAACCTAATCCTTCCCCTGTAGTAGTTGTTCCTGAACCCTCTACTAGCACTCATGAACCGTCCATGCAGGATATGTTGCTTGCCATTCAAGCTTTAGGCGAGAAAGTTGAGTCCTTAGCATCGGACCGTAACCAACTCATGTCAGATGTGAAATTATTAAAGTGTCAGAGTGCCAAATCAGAAAATCGTGATAAAGTGATAAGTGCGCAAAGTGTAATTAGTGTTGCGACCGAGGGTTCGTCTGTTCGTGCTTGTCGCTCCCCTAGTCCGAGACCTCTTTCAGGCTCCCCTGCACCGGGGAGAAGTAATGTCGTAGGACTTAAGGGGACGAGAGGCTTTAACCAACGTACAGACGTTCCCTCTTTGGTATCGGGCGTTTCTCGTCAAGATCGCCCCTACCATAAGACGAGCGAGGCTGTTTTCTCCTCGTCATCCGAAGGCTTTCCGCAAAAGAAACCTTGGCGCAAGGTTTCTAGACCCTTTAAGCGGAAGTCAGTCCCTTCAGGACAGGTCCAGCGTCCTGGCTGTAGCCATTGGGACAGCTCTGACCCTTTGCAGTCGTCAGAAGACTGTTCTCCTATTAAACGTAAGCGTTACACGGGGTCCGAGGGTCTCGGTAAAGGCAATGTTTTGCCTACACATACGTTACCATCGTCTCGGCCCGTTCCGACTCCCGTTGATCCTAAATGGGTTGTCCTGCAGAATATGCAGACTAAGCTTGCCTCCCTTATAGGAGAGTATAAAGCTGAGCAGGTTCACGATGATCCTTCGCTCCGTTACGCTGATCGAGACTCTGGCCGTCAGCCGCCCAAACGAGCTTTTACTCGCCCTTTTGAAGTTACCGCTTTGAAACGTGATGTCGGTAGTTTGTCACGTCAGTCACGTGACTTGGATCCTCCCTCGCTGCAGTCCCGTGTTGACTTTCAGCCGCTGCCGCTGTCTCTTGTTGACGTTCAGCCGCTGCCGCAGTCTCGTGTTGACGTTCAGCCGCTGCCGCAGCCTCGTGTTGATGTTCAGGACGTTCGCCAACCAGCTCGACTTGACGTTGAGCGTCAATCACCGCAGTCTAAGGTTGTTTTGACTGCTCAGTCTAGGCAGTCAAGGCAGTTCCTACGTGACGTCGAGCGTCCATCAACTCCTGTTGTTGTTGTTGATCAGTCACGAGGCTTTCAGTCCTTTCAGCAGCGGCGTGACGTCGCTTCCTCTACTTCTACTGCTGCTCCTTTGCTTGTTGACATTGCCTGTCAAGCATTGCCGCCGCGGCAGGTCTCTCCCTTTCATGAGACTCGACAATTGTCGGACGAAGTTCCTTCAGATGAGGAAGTTGCTGATCCTCCGCCTACTGATTTTCCTTCGGGCATTTTATCAGACGGAGAAGAGCCTAAAGCTGCTCAACCCTCTATGGACTTTAAGAAAATCATGATGAATTTTAAGGATCTTTTCCCAGACCATTTTGTTACTTCTGCTCCTCGTTCGCCTCCGTCAGAGTTTGCGCTAGGCCTAGCTGCTGCGAAGCCTTCTTTTACTAAGCTAGTGCTCTCTCGCTCTTCTAAGAGGGCTTTACGTTTGCTAGGCGACTGGTTGATCACCAGGAGGAGTTTGGGGAAGACGGCCTTTGCTTTCCCTCCTTTTAAACTAGCTTCTAGAGCGAGCGTCTGGTATGACACGGGAGAAGTTCTCGGCTTGGGAGTTCCTGCCTCTGCCCAGCGAGACTTCTCAAGCCTCGTAGACTCTCCCCGTCGCCTGGCCATGAGACGCTCTAAAGTTTATTGGTCCTCCTCGGACCTTGACCATCTCCTTAAAGGGGTTTACAGGGCCTTCGAAGTTTTTAACTTCTTAGATTGGTCTCTAGGAGCATTAAGCAGGAAGATCTCGTCGGCCGACCAGGATGTTTCCGTGCTTATTATGTCCTGCATGGACAAAGCCATCCGTGACGGCTCCAATGAGCTCGCCGCTACCTTTACGGCTGGAGTCCTGAAGAAGAGGGAGACTCTTTGCTCGTTCCTTTCGGCAGGAGTAACTCCCTGTCAAAGGTCGGAGCTTCTCTTTGCCCCCTTGTCATCTGCTTTGTTTCCTCAACAGTTGATCAAGGATATTGCAGCTTCGCTGGTGCAGAAGGATACACACGACCTGATGGCTACTTCTGCTCGTAAGGGTGCTCCTTCATCGTCTTATGTCGTGAGACCCAAGATCGATACCCCAGCGACTAGGTTTATCCCGCCCTTTCGTGGCAGAGCCCCCAGCAGGGGAGGCGCTCGTGCCGACGGTAAAAGAGGCAAGAGGAGAGGTTCCAAGTCCTCCCGTGGCAGAGTCTGACTGCCCACGTCCTCAGACAGCGATAGGGGCCAGACTGAACAGCTTCTGGCAGGCCTGGGAGAAGAGGGGTGCAGACCAAGAGTCTGTGTTGTTGCTCAAGGAGGGGTACAAAATACCTTTTGTAGGCAGACCTCCTCTAGTAACAGTTCCTTTAGACCTCTCTCCCAGGTATCGAGAGGAGTCAAGGAGACAAGCTCTACATCAGCAGGTGTCTCTGTTGCTAGAGAAGGGAGCGGTGGTGAAAGTCTCGGACCTTCAATCACCGGGATTTTACAACCGTCTCTTCCTAGTACCAAAGCATACAGGAGGTTGGAGGCCAGTGCTGGACGTCAGTGCGCTCAACGTTTTTGTTGTAAAAACAAAATTTACGATGGAGACCACGAAGTCCGTCCTAGCAGCGGTCAGAGAGGGAGACTGGATGGTCTCTCTCGACCTGCAGGATGCGTACTTCCACATTCCTATACACCCAGATTCTCAACCGTATCTGAGGTTTGTTTACAGGAATGTGGTGTACCAGTTCCGAGCACTGTGCTTCGGCCTCAGCCCTGCTCCTCTCGTGTTTACGAGGCTCATGAGGAATGTGGCAAAATTCCTTCATTTATCGGGAATTCGAGCCTCCCTGTACCTGGACGACTGGCTTCTCAGAGCATCGTCCCGCCATCGCTGTCTGCAGGACCTTCAATGGACGTTGGGTCTGGCAAAGGAGTTGGGACTGTTGGTGAACTTAGAAAAGTCTCAACTGAATCCCTCCCAGACGATTCTCTATTTGGGGATGGAGATTCGCAGTCTAGTTTTTCGGGCTTTTCCGTCTGCCACCAGGATAGAGCAAGCCCTGCTCAAAGTCCGCCTCATGCTGAAAAAAGACCGTTGCTCAGTGAGAAGTTGGATGAGCCTCTTTGGGACTCTGTCATCCCTGGAGCAATTTGTCTCACTAGGGAGACTTCACCTTCGCCCTCTCCAGTTCCATCTAGACTCACACTGGAACAAGAGCAAGACTTTGGAAACTGTTTCAATCCCGATCTCCGAACCAGTAAAAATGTGCCTGAACTGGTGGGACAGCAACATAAGTCTACGAGAGGGTCTGTCCCTGGCGGTCAAGAACCCAAACCACGTGTTGTTCTCAGACGCGTCGGATTTGGGTTGGGGAGCGACTCTGGACGGTCTGGAATGTTCGGGTCTTTGGACGTCGGATCAGAGGAGCATGCACATCAACTGCAAGGAGCTGTTAGCGGTTCACTTGGCCTTGACGAGTTTCGAGAGTCTTCTACGAAACAAAGTGGTAGAAGTCAATTCAGACAACACCACAGCCTTGGCGTACATCTCCAAGCAAGGAGGCACTCACTCCCACACACTGTTCGTCATCGCAAGGGACCTCCTCATCTGGTCAAGAGATCGAGGCATCTCCCTGTTGACAAGATTCATCCAGGGGGACTTGAACGTCTTGGCGGACTGTCTCAGTCGGAGAGGTCAGGTGATCCCCACAGAATGGACCCTCCACAAGGACGTGTGCAAGAGTCTTTGGGTGACTTGGGGCCAACCCACCATAGACCTCTTTGCCACCTCGTTGACCAAAAGGCTCCCGACCTATTGCTCTCCAGTCCCAGATCCAGAGGCGGCCCACATAGATGCTTTACTACTGGACTGGTCTCACCTGGACGCGTACGCATTCCCACCGTTCAAGATCATCAACAAGGTACTGCAGAAGTTCGCCTCTCACGAAGGGACAAGGTTGACGTTGGTTGCTCCCCTCTGGCCCGCGAGAGAGTGGTTCACAGAGGTACTTCAATGGCTGGTAGACGTTCCAAGGAGTCTACCTTTAAGGATGGATCTCTTACGGCAGCCCCACGTAAGGAGTCTGCATCAAAGCCTCCCCGCGCTTCGTCTGACTGCCTTCAGACTATCGAAAGACTCTCAAGAGCTCGAGGATTTTCGAAGGAGGCAGCCAGAGCGATTGCGAGAACTAGGAGAGCATCTACCATCAAGGTCTACCAGTCGAAGTGGGAAGTCTTTAGGGACTGGTGCAAGTCATCATCCATTTCCTCTTCCAGTACCTCTGTAGCCCAAAATGCAGACTTTCTCCTGCATCTGAGAAATGTTCGCTCCCTCTCTGCTCCCACTATTAAGGGCTACAGGAGCATGTTGGCTTCTGTGTTCAGACATAGAGGCTTAGATCTGTCCAATAATAAAGATCTCCAAGATCTCCTTAAGTCCTTCGAGACCTCTAAGGAGCGTCGTATGGCAACTCCTGGATGGAACTTAGACGTGGTCCTAAGGTTCCTAATGTCCGACAGGTTTGAGCCATTACATTCAGCCTCCCTGAAGGATCTCACCCTCAAGACGCTTTTCTTAGTGTGCTTAGCTTCGGCTAAAAGGGTCAGTGAGATCCATGCCTTTAGTAAAAACATCGGCTTTTCTACAGATAAAGCCACATGTTCGCTTCAGCTTGGTTTCTTGGCCCAAAATGAACTGCCTTCTCGTCCTTGGCCTAAATGTTTTGATATACCTTGCCTATCAGAGATCGTAGGCAACGAGCTTGAAAGAGTACTGTGCCCAGTAAGAGCTCTTAAGTTTTATTTAGCTCGTACCAGATCTTTACGAGGTGGATCTGAGGCCTTATGGTGCTCAGTTAAGAAGCCCTCATTGCCTATGTCTGAAAATGCTTTATCGTATTTTATTAGATTTTCAATCCGAGAGGCTCATTCTCACTTAAGTGAAAAAGATCGTTGTTTACTTAAGGTCAAGACGCACGAAGTAAGAGCGATAGCAACTTCCGTGGCCTTTAAACAAAACAGATCTCTGCGAAGTATTATGGACGCGACCTTTTGGAGGAGCAAGTCGGTATTCGCTTCATTCTACTTAAAAGACGTCCAGACTCTTTATGAGGACTGCTACACACTGGGTCCATTCGTTGCGGCGAGTGCAGTAGTGGGTGAGGGTTCTACCACTACATTCCCTTAATCCCAATATCCTTTTAATCTTCTCTTGAAATGTTTTTAATATTGTTTTGGGTTGTACGGAAGGCTGAGAAGCCTTTCGCATCCTTTTTGATTTGGCGGGTGGTCAAATGTCGTTTCTTGAGAGCGCCCAGATTATGGGTTTTGATGAGGTCCTGTTGTATGGGTGGTCACCCTGGATATAACAGCTCCTGGGAGTCTTTCAGCATCCTGAGAGGATGGCTGGGCTTCGTGAGGAAAGCGGACTAACAAGGCAGAGTAATCGTCAGAGTCAGCTCCCTTACCAGGTACCTATATTTATTTGGGTTTTGTTATAACTGTCAAAAACTCTAAGCATATACGCCTTTATTGTATTAATACTGGTCTCTACCCACCACCATGGGTGTGAATCAGCTATTATATATTCACCGGCTAAGTTTAATATTTAAAAATGATATTTTGATTATAAAATAAATTTTTGAATATACTTACCCGGTGAATATATAAATTAAAGGCCCTCCCTTCCTCCCCGATAGAGACCCAGCGGAATGAGAAGAACTGGAGCTGTTTACATGTATATGCGGTATCTGGCCGATAGTCGGCGCTGGTGGGCACACCCGCAACCTTCACGGCGATCGCTCGCGAGTTTTTGGGTTTCTGTCGAGCCGTCCGAGACGTCAGCTATTATATATTCACCGGGTAAGTATATTCAAAAATTTATTTTATAATCAAAATATCATTTTTATAACTAGCATCTCATTTAGTAGTACAGTATTACTTTTGTTTAAAGACTTTTTATGCCCTTTATAAGCTTTCATGGTAGAGTTTTTATATTAAGTTATTTAAGCTGTGCCATCTGAAATAAGATTTTTTGAATTCTGTGCTAGACTAAGTTTGACAATATAAGATATGGTTCACCTGTTTAAAGGTTTAATGGCAGAGGCAAGGGACAGTAACATTGCCCTAGCAATCAGTACAATGCCCTAGACTGACCATATATTATATGATCAGTGCCCAAGCCTCCTCTCCACCCAAGCTAGGTCCAGGGAGGGCCAGGCAGTGGCTGCTGATGACTCAGCAGATAGACCTATAGGCTCCCCCATAACCCCCAACCTTAGCTCACAAATGGCACTAACGAGTCTGAGCGGGACTCGAACCCTCGACTGGCAAACACCAGGCAGAGACATTACCAATCAGGCCACAGCAACCCTGGCAAAGAGTACACGATTGGTACTTTCAATGACTAGGGGTCTACCAGATCAAATAGTATTAATTTCAACAAATGATGTAGGATCAGACGGGGAAAACCATTAAAAGAGTCAAGTCTGATGCTTCCTGTTTGTTAGATGATAGCCTAGCTAACGACCGTATTTTACTTGATGTTACTGCTGCAAATAATTCACATTTTAAAGTTAATGAGAGGACTTATTCATTCTTGTGCTTAAATTTCATTCCCTCCTCAAATGTCCCTTGTTAGTCCTTCTCCTCTAGATAACTTCATGGCTCTTGATCTTTAGAATATGAGATTTTACTCATAGTTTAGGTTGATAGCACTCACACTTAAGTCAAAATGTACAAGACATACCTTCCGAAGCTGCATGCGGCCTGGTCGGGTAGGCTAACCACATGACGCTACAATAGCCTAACTAATACTCAAACATTAATAAACTTAATAACCATAAATAATCATTGTATGAGATGTGTAGAGCTAAATAAACAAGACTACAATCATTAGTCGCTACCTCAGCTTGTCAAAATTGATAATTGCAATACTTAACTTAGGAGTAGAAGTCTCTTGGAGCTCAGACATCGTCACTAAACACAAAGTAAGGTTCCAAACACAAGAACGCATGTTGACTATCACGGTGCTAAGTAAGGAATGATGAGAGAGAATGGGTAGGGGTGGGGGTTGGGGGGCAGTAGCCATAGTAGCGGGCAGTAGTCGGATGTAGAACGGCACCTCGTAGTAACAGGGGATGTTGAGGAAGGAGAAGACTGATTGGTAAGGGACCTGTGATAGTGGTTTTAACACGCCCCAGTTACTATACTGACACCCTATAAGGGTGAGCGAGCTGGGAATATTCCTGGTATTCCATGCAACTTTTTTCTCTGGTATATTCAGCAGTATTTATACCTTAGAAATGGTGCTATAAGGAGCATTTCACGGAGCGACACAGGTTGAACCCAGAAATAGATTTTTCCTTCGTCAAAATCCCTTTATTATTATTATTATTATTATTATTATTATTATTATTATTTTATTATTTTATTTTATTTTATTATTTTATTACTACATTATTGTTATTGTTATTATTGTTAGCCTAGCTACAACCTTAGTTGGAAAAGATTTATACTACAACAGGGAAAGCAACACACTGTAGAAGGGAAACATAGAAATAATGAATAACCCATATACAGTATTAGATATTAAAAAGCATAGATTATATGAAGATCAGTAGTTATTTTGAAATAGATTAAATCATATATAAACTAACAAACAAGACTTATATCAACAAGTTTAACAGAGAAACATTTTCATCAAGTTTTGACTTTTGAACTTCCACCAATTCAACCACCAGATATGGAAGATCATTTCACAATCTGATCACAGCTATAATAAAGCTGTAGAATGCTGTGTAGTATTAAGACTTATGATGAAGGCAAGAGTGTTAGAATTTGCTGCATACCTAGTACTACGTATAGGATGACACAGTTTAGGGGATCTAGATGCAAAAGGTGGTCAGTATTATGAAAAATTATTTGTAACATGCTCTAAGAACTAATTGAACATTGTTGCCCAAGAGTAATATCCTGGTTAGGGATAAGGGATTTAAAAGACTGCAAGTTTTGTTCTTACATATTATAATGATATTCAGGAGCTAGACATCAGACAGGAGAACAATACTCAAAATATGATAGAATGAAAGAATTAAGGCAATTATAACTTTGGTATGTTTATCACCAGCATTAGGTCTGCTATGATCATGACATTTGTCATTTATAAATAGAAATCATAAATGTACATAATTATCAAATAATATTTTTGGGCTCAAGCCATGTCGTCCTGATGGAAGTTCCTTAAAGGTAGCTTCCTAGGGTATATTACAACTACGGCGATATTCCCAGAGAATTTACCTTAAGGTACCCAGAATTCTAACTCCTGGAGTGAGTATCCCTAAAAAAGACCTTAGGGATATCGTAAATATCAGCGGACGTATTCTTGACACGCCACATAGCAATCTATACCCCGAATAGAGTTAACACTTCGTAGGGGTCAAATGGCAAGAAAACGAAAACGATAAGAAAAAGGGGGAGAGCCGTTCGTAAGGCATCTCTCCTCCCCGTTTCGTAAGCGTGCCCTGCGCCGCTCGCGGCGCCATCTCCATTCCTTTTTGCGTAGCTATACAACTCGGTGTTTTTCCCTGTGTTTCTACCAAAATCTTGGATTTACTCTTGAATTATGCTTTCTCCAACTTCTTCTGCTTCGGATAAGTTGAGTACTATTTCTTTTATGTATAAATGTAAGCTCTTGATTAAAATTTAAAGTAATTAAAAGAGTTATCTTTGATACAAGAGCTGCTGCCTGCTGGAGGCGTCCTGGACGCTGTCGCTCGCTAGAATAGGATTTATTTGTTAGCAAGAGCGACGTTCCCAGCCCCCTGCGCTTTAATAATTAGCTGCTTAGCTTATTTAGGAATTCTGTTATGATGCTATAGTATAGCGCCTGGCGAAGGAGTTGCCTAGGCTGACCGACACTAGTCTTCGTAGCCTAGTTGTTGGCCCTTGTACTTCCTGCATGATAATTAGTCTTCCAAGTGTGATTTTATACTGTTTAAAGCGTTAGGCAACGTTATACATATAAGCCCTTTTCGAGTAATTTCCAAGATAGTATTGGAGTGAGTTTCGGTGATTTAGGTAATCGATTCTCTTAGTGCCTAGGCTAGGTTGTCTTAGGTTATTAAAATATTGTCTGTTTCCCCGTTTGCTCCCTTCTCTTCGGGGAAGGGGCAAACCCTTTCCCTCTGTTTAAGCCTTAGGCTTAACTCTAGTGGTTTGTTTGAATTAATTTTCAAATATAACTATGCTGGAGTAGTACTGTACCTTCCTGCTCCAACTGGTTTGGTTCAGAGAGGGACAGTACAGCAGTGTATTAGTCTGAGTCCGTGTTGGTCTAGCGTGGGGCAGAGTCTCCCTTGCTGCCTGACACGGGCATAGGAGGTTTATCCTCCTTGGATTACCTTGGAGGGTTTCTGTAGTTATGATCCCTTCGCTCGGTGACCCCTCAGACTTGTCCTCTTTGCTGTTCCGGGTTCGGGATATGTTCCCTTTCCGGATTAGCAATTCCTTCCTTGCCTTGGTTTTAGGGAGGCAGCCAGTAGTGCCGGCCTCCCTCCCTGGATTTTCCCTGGCTGAGATGGGCTTTCTTAGTTGGGGATGATCCTTAACCAAGGCAAGGTTGGACAGGACCCTCTGTCCTTCCCTTCTGTTTTTTCCGTTTCCTTTGTGTCAGCCGTCTCACATCCGTACCTAGCCTAGGTTAGGATGGGGAGCTGACGTGGTCCCCTGTCGGCCGGCAGAGTGTGCCGACCGGCAGAGGCCCTATCCCTTGAGTGCTGCCCGGTCCTTCCTTGGTCCCTCAACCGCTGCCGTCTGTAGATTCAGTAAGCAGTGGTTAGGAAGACTGACTTAGTGTCTCCCCTTCCTCTCGGCACTCTTTCGGGTGTCGGGCGCGGAGGTACATAGCCTCTTAGCCCGGCACTCATTCTGTTGTCTTCTTATGTGTTGTCCTTGCCGTCTGCCGGCCTAGGGGCCGGCCGTCGGTAGGGGGTGTTCTCTAGTTCTCTTGCTGTCGGTCGGCGGTGGTTATATGCCTTTGCCGGCCGGTTTCCTTGCTCACCTGCCGGCTGCTAGGAGTGGCGGCCGGCAGCCGGGCGCTACCTGGTGTGGATGCCAGCCGGCAGGGTTTGCTCACCGCTGCCGGCCGGCCTGCTACATCGCTCGGTTGGCCGGCCACTAAGAGTGATGGCCGGCAGCTGGGTGCCACCCGGGTAGCTACGGACCGGCAACCGCTGCCGGCCGGTTCTGGCATAGGAACTGGAGTTCTCCCCCGTATGGGTGATCTTAAGTTGTATACTTGAGACCTACCTTTGGAAAAAAGGGGGGGGGGTACTGACCGGCAAGAGCCGGCCGGCACACCACCCTCATGTACTGTATCAGTTCTTCCCTGTATGGTGTATTCTACCAGGGGAGACCATGATATAGTAGGTTACAACACTGTCTTTTCTAACTTACTTGTGTTGCCTTGTGCAGTCACTTGGTGTTGCCTTGCAGGGATGAAAAGAGAATTCTTTTCATCTTTAGCCAGAATGGTAAAATCTTACCTTAGGTGTGAGCTACACCTAATTTCCCTCGGGAAATATGATCTCTGGTTATTCTAGCAAAGACTAACCATTTGATTTTAATGGCTGGTGGGCTTCCACAGGTGATTGTGTGGGATTCACAAGTATGTGTCTTTCCCTTATTCTTTGTGCATGCTCATATATACATGTGAATTGAAATTCACTTGATATTCATGGAAATTTTCTTCTTTTACAGGAGGAGCATCCGAAATGTGATAGCGTTTTCTGCAATGTCCGCAGCAAGAACTTTTGCGGACATGTCTCGTGTAGGAGGCACGCGGCTTGCGCAGCCTCCAAGGATGATCACCGCTACTGGGATCCGCAGGTATGTTCAGTGTGTACTAACCTGCTATCTGAGGCTTTTGAATCCCCTAGGTCGGCGGAGTCAAGGGACGCAGCGAGGGAGAAGCTCCGTTTATGGGTAAGGGGTTTCCAGAAGAACACCACTGGACCTTATCTTCCTAATGAGAAGATGAGGGCGTACCTTTTTCCCAAGGCTTCTACTGACGCTGTTGTTCCCCAGCCTCGGCCGGAGATCCCTCTCGTCCAGATCCCAGTGGAGGAGGATGTTGCGGATGCCATGCAGGACATCCAGCTGGATGACAAGATGTCGGACTTGTCCGACCGTGCGGAACAGGACCTCCTCGCAGAGGGTGAGGAGGAGGATCAAGATCCGATTGCCGTGGAGGAAGAGGTTTCCGTACCTTCAGACGTTCTGGTTCAGGCCCCTGAACCTATTCCCTCTACTTCGTCCGCTCTTCCAGCAGAGCTGGGACAGGCTCTCTCTTCCATCGTTGGTATGATACAACAGATGCAGAGGGAGAATAGTCAGAAGGCCGCTGCAATGGAGCTCCAGATGCAGAAGATTACAGCGTCACGTGGGCCTCCAAAGAAGCTCAACGTGAAGGACCTTCCTGTGTGCTCGGATGCCAACCCGTGGAGATATGCCGAGCACATGCCGATGACGGTCGGGAAGCTGGGTTCAGTTCCCCTTGAGGAGGTGGAATTCTGGCCCAGCAGAGGGGCCTACCCGGACTGTTATGTCCGTCTGAAGAAGGAGCCGGCCTCGAAGGAGGAGACGGAACCGAAGGAGGTGATCATCTTGGATCACGCCAAGGCTCAAGCTGCACTAATGTCTGCGTTGAAGGAGAGGGGCTTCTCAAACTCAAAAGTTGCTGCTTTGAGTAAGAAGCACCCTTCCTTCGTATCTTCTCCGGCTAGGGCCTTCCCCTTTCTGCAGAAAGGGTTCGCGGCCGTTTTGAAGGCGGTAGAAGCTGGCAAACCATGCCCATCCCTGGAGGAATGCAAGCCCTTGTCTTTGGCCTTGCCGTTGGACAACAAGGACTGGAAGGAGGTACATCTCACCTTCTCGGTTGGGAAGTTGGACGCCGATATTGCAGGTCAACAGTTCGGCGAAAACCTTCCCAAGTTGTCTGAATTCCTCCTACGGAGGGAACTTGAGACAAAGGAGCGTCTGGCAGCCTCGATGTCTCTCCAGACAAACATGGAGACAATGGCTAGCGACCCTAAGATGCCTGAAATGTTCATGGTAATGGCCAAGATCCATCTGGCCACGGTGACAAAGGACCTCTATAGCTTTGTCAAAGCGAGGAGGGCCTGCAGGGAGTTTGTGTGCGCCTCGGCCACAGTGAGGCATGAACCCAAGAAACTCATCTCATCCAGCATCTGGGGTAAAGATCTCTTTCCCAATGAGGTGGTTAAGGTGGTGGACAAGGCAGCCACTGAGAATCGAAATCTTCTCCTTAAGTGGGGCCTGTCCCTTAAGAGGAAGTCTTCCCCTGATGAAGGCCCTCAGCCGAAAGGAAAGATGAAGAAATCGAGGTTTTCTTCCCGCCTAGCCAAGCCTTTCAGACCGCAACGTCAGCAGCAGCAGCAGCCAGCTTTGCCTCCGGTGCCACAATTGGTAGCCCAGACCCCGACCACCTTCCAATGGGTACCCCAGGCCGTGTCATCAGCATCCCCGGCATTCAATCCAGTGTTCGAAGGGCAATCGACCACGTTTCGAGCAAAGCCCAGAGGTGCAGCCAGAGGCTCGGCGAGACGCCCCTCTAGGGGAAGAGGATTCAGAGGTGGTCGCGGCCAGGGAGGCAAGACTGCAGGGCAGCAGTCAAAGTGAAGTGTCGCCGGTAGGAGGGAGACTACAGTATTTTCGGGATTGTTGGACCTTCGATCCCTGGGCCCACAGCCTGCTCAAAAATGGACTGGGTTGGAGTTGGTACAGTACTCCGCCCCTGTGCCCTCAATTTTTCCAACACTCCACCCCCGTTTTGGAGGAGTACATTCAAGAACTGTTGGAGAAAAAGGTGATCCGGAGGGTAAAGTCCATCAGGTTCCAAGGGAGGCTGTTTTGTGTTCCCAAGAAAGACTCGGGGAAACTCAGAGTCATTCTGGACTTGTCACCACTCAACAAGTTCATAGTGAACCACAAGTTCAAGATGTTAACATTACAACACATAAGGGCCTTACTGCCCAAGAGGGCATATACCATCTCCATCGACTTGTCAGACGCCTATTGGCATGTTCCAATAAGTCGCCGTCTCTCCCCCTACCTAGGATTCAAGCTACAACAAAAACTTTACGCTTTCAGAGCGATGCCTTTCGGGCTAAACATAGCCCCAAGGATCTTTACGAAGCTTGCGAGCGCAGCGCTCAAACAGTTACGCCTAAAAGGGTTCCAGGTAGTAGCCTACCTGGACGATTGGTTGGTGTGGGCAGCATCCAGAGCGGAATGCTTACAAGCTTCCCTACAGGTGATTCAGTTCCTGGAATATCTAGGTTTCATGATTAACAGAAAGAAGTCTCGTCTTTCTCCAGCTCAGAGGTTCCAGTGGTTGGGAATTCACTGGGACCTAGTGTCACACCGTTTTTCCATTCCAATGTCGAAAAGGAAGGAGATAGCGGGGTCTGTCAAGAGACTTTTAGTTTCCGAGAGGATATCAAGACGCGAACAAGAGAGGGTTCTGGGCTCTCTTCAGTTCGCGTCAGTAACAGACCCAGTGCTAAGAGCACAGCTAAAGGATGCAGTGGGAGTTTGGAGAACCTTTGCATCAAAAGCGCGAAGGGACTTGAAGAGACCGGTCCCACTTCGGCTACGTTCTCTTCTCAGACCGTGGTCTCAAGCCAGTCGTCTAAAGAGGTCAGTACCTCTTCAGCCACCTCCCCCGTCAGTGACAATTCACACAGACGCCTCAAAGGTAGGGTGGGGAGGTCACTCCCATCGGAAAAAAGTACAAGGGACCTGGTCCAAGCTATTTGGGACTTTTCACATAAACTTTCTAGAAGCTATGGCAGTGCTTCTTACCCTGAAGAAAGTATCCCCACGTCACTCGATCCATGTAAGGTTGGTACTGGACAGCGAGGTGGTAGTGAAATGTCTGAATCGGCGGGGATCGAGATCTCCACCTCTCAACCAGGTAATGTTAGCCATATTCCGACTGGCGGAGAAGAAGAAGTGGCACCTGTCAGCAGTTCACCTTCAAGGAGTCCGGAATGTGACCGCGGACGCTCTATCCAGGGTTACACCGATAGAGTCGGAATGGTCCCTAGACGCAGGATCATTCTCCTTCATCTCGAGTCAAGTCCCAGAACTGCAGATAGACCTCTTCGCGACGAAGGACAAGAAGAAGTTGCCGAGATATGTGTCCCCGTACGAGGACCCCTTGGCGGAAGCAGTAGATGCGATGTCCCTCGATTGGAACAGATGGTCCAGGATCTACCTGTTTCCCCCTCACAATCTGATGTTGAGGGTCCTCAACAAACTGAGATCCTTCAAGGGAGTAGCAGCGTTAGTGGCCCACAAGTGGCCGAACAGTGTATGGTTCCCTCAAGCTCTGGAACTACGACTAGAGTTTCTACCACTCCCGGACCCAGTTCTGTCCCAGCAAGTCCAGAAGTCGACTGTCTACGCTTCATTACAGAAAACCCGGACCCTGCAGCTCATGATTTTCTCTCCCTAGCAGTGAAGAAGCGGTTCGGAATTTCGAAAGATAGCATCGACTTCCTGGAAGAATATAAGTGCAAGTCTACTAGAAGGCAGTACGAATCAGCATGGAAAAAATGGGTAGCCTTTGTCAAAGACAAGAATCCGCATAAGATCTCTACGGATTTCTGCCTATCCTTCTTCATCCACCTCCACGGACAGGGGCTGGCGGCTAACACGATTTCTACATGTAAGTCGGCTCTGACAAGACCCATTCTGTATGCCTTCCAGGTAGACCTCGCTAACGAGATTTTTAACAAGATCCCGAAGGCCTGTGCTAGGCTTAGACCTTCAGCTCCTCCAAAGCCTATTTCATGGTCTTTAGACAAAGTCCTTCATTTTGCCTCATTACTGGATAATGAGGAGTGTGCACTGAAGGATCTGACTCAAAAAGTGATCCTCCTTTTTGCCCTAGCTTCTGGGGCCAGAGTTAGTGAGATTGTAGCCCTCTCGAGAGAGGAGGGCCGGGTTCAGTTCCTGGATGGGGGAGAACTGAACCTGTTTGCGGACCCTACGTTTCTCGCTAAGAACGAGTTGCCCACCAACAGGTGGGGTCCCTGGAGAATCTGCCCTCTGAAAGAAGATGCATCTCTATGTCCCGTAGAATGCCTAAAGGTCTATCTTCGTAGAACTTCAGACTTCCATGGGGGTCAACTATTCAGAGGAGAAACATCGGGCTCGAATTTATCTTTAAATCAACTCAGGGCGAAAATTACATACTTTATTCGCAGAGCGGATCCTGACAGTTCACCCGCAGGTCATGATCCGAGGAAAGTTGCTTCATCCTTAAACTTCTTTAACTTTATGGATTTTGAACACCTTCATTCATACACTGGCTGGAAGTCTTCCAGGGTATTCTTTCGCCACTATGCTAAGCAAGTGGAGCAGCTAAAGAGGTCTGTGGTAGCAGTTGGTTGCGTCGTTAACCCTGTTGTTTAACTCTGCGAGGAACAGTGGATTTAATTGGGACTTTGATTCTCGGGTGAGTGTATAGTTATATGCGTTGCTATAACTAGAAGTGAAGGCTCTGGGAGCCCACAATGACTGTTCCGGCGTTATGGTGATTGTAGCACAAGTACAGACAGGTGTGCCGAGCGTTTCTGACGCTAATGTCAGTGGCTAGTAACATGGACTTTTAACTTTGATACCTTGGTATGTGAAAAGTAACCTGATTGTTTTTCTTTCAGATAACCATATATCCATGTACTACAGTACTTGTGTAAATTGTTGGTCATCCACCTATCATATGTATATAATTGTGGTAACCATGTCTATTTATTGTTAATCAATAAACTTGTTCTCGGGAACCTTGCGTCTCCTTCACCTATATTGATTTTGTTTCAATTATTGAGCATTCAGCCTATGTATATTAATCGGGGATATCTATAATAGCCTGTTCCTTAATGCAAGCCTTGTTGCACTGGTTTATACTTTCCTTAGCATAAGGGGCTCCATCCTTCTCAGAGGACGGTAGCGGCAGCAAGTTTAATCCTACGCAGATATAACCTTTTGTCCAATTCTACTCCGACCAGGGGGCTGGTCGGTTTTTCCCTTGGATGCTGTAGTTCCGTAAGGACTATGCTTTACTTCATATAGAGTGAGACCACTATATTGTATCGGCTTGCGAGTGAGTCATACATAGGTACTGTATATGTACTCTTCGTTCGTTTCTAGAGTCTAGTAGGACTCCTCCCTGTAGGGGGCAGGAAGCGCTTTCATGGTTTATGATTAGTGAAAAGATGTATAACGGTAACATCTTAGGTCTTTCAGTCGAGTTGACTAAGAAACATTCCTGAGGAGTACGGCACGTATTGAGAATCCACAGATACAGTAATGCTCTGGTATACTTCCATCAGGACGACATGGCTTGAGCCCAAAAAACGGATTTTGAGCGAAGCGAAAAATCTATTTTTGGGTAAGATGGCCATGTCGTCCTGATGGACCCGCCCTGTCCCTTTTCAAAAAAAAAAAAAAAAAAGAAAAGGGCTGTAGGACCCCTCCCTACATACATTATCTGTAGCACCTCGTGTATCGCTACAAGGAATACAGATGGCGCCGCGAGCGGCGCAGGGCACGCTTACGAAACGGGGAGGAGAGATGCCTTACGAACGGCTCTCCCCCTTTTTCTTATCGTTTTCGTTTTCTTGCCATTTGACCCCTACGAAGTGTTAACTCTATTCGGGGTATAGATTGCTATGTGGCGTGTCAAGAATACGTCCGCTGATATTTACGATATCCCTAAGGTCTTTTTTAGGGATACTCGCTCCAGGAGTTAGAATTCTGGGTACCTTAAGGTAAATTCTCTGGGAATATCGCCGTAGTTGTAATATACCCTAGGAAGCTACCTTTAAGGAACTTCCATCAGGACGACATGGCCATCTTACCCAAAAATAGATTTTTCGCTTCGCTCAAAATCCGTTTTTTGATACTCGTGTGAATACGAAAGGTAGTAAAACTATATGTACTGTATGTCAATTGAGGGAGGTTACAATACAAAAAATATACCAATATTTTCTGTATGTTATGTTTGCGGGGAAGAGATGTACTGTATGTTATAACTATAGTTTTCCTATTTTTTTTTTTTTTTTTTTTTTCAAACTACACCCATTAACATTTTCTTTGTTTTACATCTTTGATATGTTCTTTGATAACTCTTCTTAGATGTTTGACATAATTTATTGTATCAAAGATATTATTAATAATGGAAGCTCACAACAGTATTATTGTTAGGTGAACTGCAGGAAAGTGTATACCCCTATCCTCTAGCTAGAAGCCTCGGTTAATTTTGCCACTTTGATTTGTATTTGATGAAGAGTCAATTTTGTATATTATTTTATTGCCTTCTAGTCTGGCAAATGCTATATCTATTAAGGATGTAATTAGTTTCCAATGTTTCATGAAAATGTTATTCTTTCACAGCTCAAATTATTCACTTATGGTATTGATAACCATAGTTATATTAACAATTTACATGGGTCAATAAAGTAGTATAGCAGGGTAATTTCATCTATTTTGTAATAATTATGTCATTTCAGATGAATTAGAGGAACAGAGCCAAAAACTTAAAGGTCTAATACATGTGGTTGGCGAAGTTATTGTGGAAGACTTGGTAAAAACAGCGGGTGGATCCCTGCACCAGGTTGGTGACACACCTCGTTTGTATCGCCATACAAATCGTGCAGCACCCACCACACATCAGCCTTATATAGCGACGGCAGCAACTGTACTGAGTACCTTCTCAACTGACAGCACAGGGAAAGTGGATATGAAACTCCTACTTCAGTGGTTAACCTCTGCTTCAGTTGAACTATCCCAACAGTAAGTCAGTGTAGTGAAAAGTTCTTCCAATTCTAATTTTCCTAATTTTCTTTTAATTTTCCTAATTTTCTTTTAATCTGTGAAGATTTGCTTTTTATTTAGCATAGAGGTCTTAGTGGCTTACCTATCAGTAATATTATAGTAATTAAAAATTGTCAGAAATTTTATTTAATATTCTTTCATTAAATTGTATAAGGTCATTTTAGATTCTTTTTATTAGGCTAGGAAACTTAGTTGTTCATGAAGCTAACAAAATATAGAAAATATAGAATGGAAGCGATAGGTCCAGGAGAATGGGAAAAGAACCTTGCAATAATGCTATATATATAGGCACAGACCAATAGATTCCCTGCTGCTGAAACTGCCTATGCCAGAAAGTCAAAGGCTGTGTGGGGCAGCATTGGCAAAACCTCTTTAGGTGTGGGCTGAGGAGTGACTGACTTGAGAGATCTCTGCCACTGAATCTGTTCTCAGGAGGATAAGTACCTGAAAAGGAAAGGCCTGAAGGGAACTCATTTGGCTTGCAGACCCAAAGGGCCATTCACTGCAGGATCCCAAAGATGGAGAGAGGGAGGAGTGGGAGCAACAATGGCTCTCAAGGAACTGGAAAGTTCCTAGAAAGAACACCAAAGGAGGAATGACCTGGATCCTCAACTGTCATGGTGAGGAAGGAGGAGTCAAGAGCAGGCCACAGGAGTGCTAAACTCTGGAGGGACAATATTGTGCCCATTGATAGGGGACGTTTGGAACACTACTAGGAAAAGAAAGAGACAAATCCATTTGGAGGACTTTAACTGGTGCCTCCCATAGGGGAATGTATCCCCCTCTCTGGGA
Source organism: Palaemon carinicauda (assembly GCF_036898095.1). NCBI lineage: Eukaryota > Metazoa > Arthropoda > Malacostraca > Decapoda > Palaemonidae > Palaemon > Palaemon carinicauda. Next base: position 124,472,793 of record NC_090740.1, on the reverse strand, counting down.
TCCCAATGTAAGGTTGCCTCCTCATAAGGATTCAGATTATTTTGGGATCCAAAATCTATAGTTTGGTTTGAAACCTTATTCATTGCAGTCCTTTGAGCGAAACCCATTGCTGATCATCATAAAATCTTATTGCGCCAACATTTTATCCACTGCATAGTGGCCTGATTGCATTCAAAGAGGTTCAAATCTGTACAGATTGGCTCTTGTTTACACCCATGAAGTAGTGAATGTGGTCCTTTGTTTGGATGGGATGCCCACATGGGTACTCAGCAGAGGGGTGAGACCCTACTCATGAAAATTATCTCCAGTCCTTCCAAATCTAGCTCTTGTTTCATTAAAAGTAACCCAATCCTTTCTACAGAGGTTTTTTCCAATCGGAAGAGGCTCTCATGGGCTCTGGATGGCCTCATCAGGTGGGCAGTGATTACTGCACAATTCACTACACCTGAATCTTCCGTGGAGTGGTAAAAGGATAAACCGTTGGCCCTTAATGATGAGTCATGTACTAAGATCTTGTAGTTCCTTACAGGACAAGTACTCCAAATGGTGAAAGATCTTTGCAAAATGTTCCATTTTCATGTAGAATGAAAGAGGGTATTATCTCTCAATCTTGTTGCATCTGGATTCTTGTTTTTATTAGATTGAACCTACTGCAATCAATTGGGGTAACTTATTGGTATTGGGTTTCAAGCCCTACCTCAAGTATCTTGTCAGTTGCTACGATAGCAATGAGTAACACTACCAGGTTGGCAGGCTACATTTAGATTTTGATTCGCCCATATGTAATGAAGAAACTTAATATATTTAATCATGCAGTAGGTTGGCCAGGGCTCCAGCCACCCATTGAGATACTATCATTAGAGAGTTATTGGGTCTTTTGACTGGCCTGACAGTATTGCATTAGATCCCTCTTTCTGTTTATGGCTCATTTTTCCCTTGCCTACATATATACTGAATAGTCTGGCCTATTCCTTCCATATTCTCATCTGTCCTCATACACATGACAACACTGAGATTACTATACAAATCGTCTTTGCTTAAAGTGTTAACTACTTCACTGTAATTGTTCAGTGGCTACTTTCCTCTTGGTAAGAGTAGAAGAGACTTTAGCTATGGTAAGCTGTTCTTCTAGGAGGACATTCCAAAATCAAACCATTTTTCTCTAGTCTTGGGTAGTGCCATAGCCTATGTACCATGGTCTTCTACTGTCTGGAGTAGAGTTCTCTTGCTTGAGGTACACTGTTCTATCTTATTTCTCTTCTTCTATTTTATTTTTTCATTTTGTATAGTGTATGTATGAAAGGTCTATTTTAATGATGTTGCTGTTCTTAAGATATTTTATTTCAATTGTTCCTTCTCTTGTAGTTTATTTATTTTCTTATGTCCTTTATTCACTGGGCTATTTTTCCCTATTTGGAGCCCTTGGGCTTATAATAAATAATAATTAATGATTAATAGATAATGAATAATAATTAATAATTGATTATTAATAATCAATAAATAATAGTTAATAATCAATAAATAATAATTAATAAATAATAAATGATAAATAATTAATAAATAATAAATATTAAATGTTAAATATTAAATATTTCATAATAATAATAATAAATAATAATGATAAATAATAATAATAAATAATATTAATAATAATAATAATAAATAATATTAATAATAATAATAATAAATAATATTAATAATAATAATAATAAATAATATTAATAATAATAATAATAAATAATGATTATTAGTTGGCAGCCATCTATCTCGACTAGAATACAGTATGAAGAGCGACAATCCCGCCTTCCCCACACTACCCAGGCCATTGTTCCATCCCCCTACTCCCCTGCCATAGAAGGATGTGGTATGAGGTATAGGGTTAGGCAACTGAATGGGCTAAAGTTTTATCCTAAGAAGGATAAAGCACGGAAAGAAGAATCCCTCTCCATCAAGGGTAATCAACGCCCTTGACAAGTTGGAGAGTTGGAGAAGGGAGTGGAGTCTTGATTGCCTGACGCCAAGCTGTTAAATCAAGGGGTCCTCCTAAGCCCCCAGCTCCCCTACCTTAGGGAGGTGAGAGAGAGAATGGGATACCCAAGGCTAACGAGGAAGATAAACCTGACCTCTGTACAAATGAAGACAGATTCATTTGATGATTTTCATGAATAGTAGTAAAAAACGTAGCGTTATTAATCCGAGTTAAAGGAAGAGGGCTTCCAGTGGTAAACAAATGGTCAAATGTCATTTCTGTCTTCATGGTAAATAGAAATTCTTCTCTGCAAGTGACGTGTCATCTCCAGTATAGCATTGGAGGTGCTGTGATGGGTTTCTATAGAGCTTGGAACTTGTGGGTCAATAGAATAAGCTTAATTTTATGTGATATTTATTTCTCTTATTATGACATTAATCATATCTGGAGACTAAGTTTCAGTTCAGGCCACGATCTTTTTTCAGGTACAAAACCTTGACTTACGATGTTTTAAGCTCTGTACACAAGATGGAAGAAAGTCTTAAGAGATTAAAACGTGCTCGGGACAAAGGAGCTCAAGGAGGATCTGATGCAAGTGGGGGACTTTCAGATGATGACAAGATTAGAAAACAAATTTCTCTTGATGTAGAATTTTTTGGGAGTCAGGTAAGTTAAGCATTGCTAGTTTTTGTAGTGATGAAGCATATGAGTACTTAAGTTATAAACCCATTTTGTATTTGTAAAATGCATTTTTAGTAAATTCCCTTTTACACCCAGTGAAATTGTCCTATTACCAAATTTGAAGTAACTCAAAACCGTGGAATTATATTTTCATGAATCCATGAAAAGACATTGTCACATCCACTTGGTTTTATCATTGTCAAGTACATTGATATGAGACAAGACTTCAGATGATCTAATCTATGGTCTAACTTTTACTTAGTTTGTCAATATCTAAAATATATTATATACCTTCTTTTATAAATAATTTATTTATCTTGTTTAGTCATACGACTGCTACTACAAACCTTATTTACAATCTTTGGTAAATTTTGTGTTGATTTTCAGAAAGTTATCACTCAGTATTATTGTTCTTTAGGGTCTAGGCCAGTTTGGCTTAAGTAGTGCTATTTTTTAACCCACAATTATATACTGTACAGTACTTTTCATTTTATTTTCAGCTTGGAACTTTGCAAATAAATTTGGAGTCAGTGGAAGCCTTTGGCAGCCTTTTGGTAATGGTCACAAGTGCACGTGATGGCAAGTTTGTACCTTAAGCTATCAAGCTTCATCTACATTAATATAAGATTTGATAATTTTTATGACACTGATTTGTTTTATAGCACTTGAATAATATATCTTTTATTTTTAAATTATTGTTATTGTTTTTTGCTGTTTGTGAAGCTATAAATTATAAAGTAATATAAATACTTTCGTTATATTTTGAGCCTCTTTGGTTATCAAATAATAATTTTCTAGAGCAGACAAAGTCTCTGGTACAATATTTTAATGTAACATCCAATTAGATTGGAGCATTCAAGTATCAATTCCTCAATATACAAATAAGGAAGCAAAAGCTATACATCACTTATGTGGGATCTCCTGTCGCTGTGGTAAGTACCGGTTTCATCACATCTCATCATGTTGTCACCAAGTGATTCCCTTCTTTTAATTGGAGGAATTTTAGCAGATGATTTTCCCTTACTCTTAACTTCCTCCTGTTCTTCAAGCATGCCCAAAACTAGGTACTGTATTGTAAAATACTTCCATAAATTGGTTTGGATGATACAGCCAGGGATAGTGTTGTACTATTTACCAATGCAGAAATTAGGCTATTTAAGGAGGATACAATTTAGAAGTTTGTTTGTGCGGAAGGTAAGACACTGCTCTGTACTGTACTCATGTCATAAATAACTCTGGGTAGGCCTTCATCTGAATCCTCCTGTATGATGGGTAATTTCCCCTGATATTATATTAGTTACTTGTAGTACTGTATTGTAAAGACCAATTCAAGGTTGTGCATTGTTTATGGTTCAGTATGTGTGTGTAGTTTTTTATACCCCTACAATTTATCCGCTATATTCTTAATTCATTATATGATTCTGGTCTATGTGTGGCTCCACTACATTATTTCCTCTATATTGATGCAGAACAAGTTAGAAGGAAACTTTGGCTTAGTAAGAAACTAGATGATTGCAGCTAATCTAAAAAATTTTCATCCTTATTTCCATCAAAGTCTGGACAAATTTGTTCCTATGCATATACAAACCTTTTGACCTTTAAATACGGACATGTTTTCTGCAAGAGTTAAAATGGCTGTTGAGTTTATTAGTAATAAATTATTAAAATATTGAATACACATTGACATTAAATCATCAAAATATTTAATATACATTAGGAGTGCTATTAACAATAGATAATCAAAATGTTAAATAGTTTAAGGCTCATAACATTAGGCTAGTATGTTTCTGCTGATAATCTCAAAGTTTGATATGAAATGAAGCCATCTAGCCCTGTTAGAAAAGGTAGACTACTATCAACAAATGCTTACAACACTGAAATACAGGGTGACGTCAAAATTCAGTTCTGTACAGTACTGTATCTTGAAGATGAGTATTATTATTATTATTATTATTATTATTATTATTATTATTATTATTATTATTATTATTATTGTTGTTGTTGTTGTGTTTCGGTAGGAGACCTTCTTTTATACAAGTTTGATTGAAGATAATGGCTGCTTCAGTGGCATTGATTTTATATTATTATTATTATTATTATTATTATTATTATTATTATTATTACTACTACTAGTTAAGCTACAACCCTAGTTGGAAAAGAAAGATGCTATAAGCCCAAGGGCTCCAACAGGGAAAAATAGCCAAGTGAAGAAAGGAAATAAATAAACAATATGAGAAGTAATGAACAATTAAAATGAAATATTTTAAAAATCAGGAACAGCATTAAAACAGATATTTCATGCATAAACTATAAGAAGACTTTTGTTAGCCTGTTCAAAATGAAAACATATGCTGCAAGTTTGAACTTTTGAAGTTCTACTGACACTTTTTCTATTGATTTAATCTTCTTAACAGCAATGCAATTTGCCAGTAGCTATGCAATAATTCTTATTCTTAAAGAGGATATATATTCATCAGCAAATGAATTAATTCTTTGCTTTAAAAGTGTTTATTTGAACATATACATGTTCAAATGTACATTTTTTTAAGTAAAGAATTTATTTGTTTGCCGATGAGTATATATCCTTTCTAAGAATGAGAAAAGCATAGCTACTGGCATCATCATCATCATCATCATCATCATCATCATCAGTAATAATATTTTGTTGTTTTATCATTCTTTTTCACAAACAGGTGTTTTGATTAAAATCAGAAGACGCCAATTTCCGTAAATCCCTCCAAGATTGTTACTTAAAAAAGTCCAGCCTGTGACTAAAAGAAATGTTAGTCGTTCATCGACTTGAATGATTAAACCTTATGACTTAGTAAACAGGCACACTGCTTCAACAATCCAGATTCAATGCACATAAGGATATGATTCAAAGACCATTACTTCAATAAAGTCACAATGCACGCATGTAGCATAATCACAACCATAAACCATTGAAGTGGTATTGAATTTTTAATGGAATATACAGTAATTGTTTTCCTCTTTGGATCTCTAGATTTCTCTTTGAGGAACAGAGTTGAGTAATTCAGTTTATGTAATTATTTGTTTCAATTTAAGACGTACAGCAATGTGTAGAATATAGAAATCCTTTTGATGGCATTTGTGGACTTTGAAAAAGCCTTTGATAGGGTGCACTGGTCAATTCTGTGGAGAGTTCTGCATTATTGTGGAGTTCCTCATTATGTAAATTTGATTAAGTGTTCATGTGCATACCAAATGCAAAGTTAATGTTAGTGGAGTCCTATGAAATGACTCTCCTGTGAACAGTGGAGTATTCCAAGGGAATGTGCTGTCAATTATGTTGTTTATCCTTCTCATGGATTTTGTAGTGCATAGAAGTTGGAGAAGGATTAGACTGGATTGGTAACTGGAAATTAGCTGACTCAGAGTATGCTGATGACGCTGTCCTTATTAGCAGATGCTTTCTTACAAGAATGTATGAAATATCATATGAGGTTGGTCTTAAGATAAATAGAAGAAAAACAAATGATGAAAACAGAATATGCAGTGGAAGACAAAATATCATAGGAAGGAGAAAGGATTATTGAGGTGGAATCATTTGAATATTTAGGAACTTTGATCTCTAATACGGGATCTTTAGAATTGGAGTTTAATGAAAGATTGAAAAAAGTAAATCAAACTATGGCTAGGTTAGGTAAAATTTGGAAATTAAATCGCCTGAAATTACATATAAAAATCAGGCTATACATCAGTTTAGTGAGATTGGTGTTACTGTATGGACATGAGTCGTGATAGGACAATGGAACAATATCCAACAAATTTTGAAGATTTGAGAACAAAGCCCTTAGAAGAATATTTTGAGTTAAATGGCATGACAGGATTAGAAAGGAAACTACAAGAAATTAGTTGAGTGCCATATGTAGGGGTAGATGGAGATGGTTTGGGCATGCTCTTCGCACCCCTCAAGAGAGATTAGTTCACCAAACTTTCACCTGGGCTCCACAAGGGACTAGAAGAGTTGGAAGACCCTGGCTTACATGGCTGAGGACTATGAAGTGTGAAGTAGTGGATTAGTATTGATTTAAAAGCTCAAAATAGAGATGACTGATGGGATTCTAACTGAGGCCCTTTGCGTCAATAGGCATAGGAGGAGATAATGATGATGAGGAATTATTTGTTTTATAATCGTACTCAACATTATTAACTGTACTCTTCTAACACAAACAAAAAATATCTATTCTTACTTCAAACTCCACTGGAGAGCATTTGATCTCTAACTTGAGTTTGATTTTTAATTTGATTTTTCTTTGTAATATGACTCGCCACGCCTTCAAAATATTAATATGTAATGTTACTATTAGGAACAGTATTAGTAGGTAAAATTTATGATTTTAACACCTAATTTTTATATAGCCTACCATTTTCAATGTTAGAAAGCTTTTGAATTTTCTACAAGCTAGTAATTTTGCCATAAAAATTGCAGAAGTATTTCGATAATATGAATAAGAATTTGAAGAGCTGGGATGATCTGCTTGACAGACCAAGAGACGAGGCAGCGATGCAGGAATCTGGTGCATGCTCTTTCCATCGTCCCTCGTTGGAAGTCATATTTATTTGGTTGGTTTTTTTCCAGAGTATACTTGACTACATTTTTTATTCAATAAAAGGACAAAGCATTTTCTTGATTCAAAATCTTCTCTGTTTACTCATATCATTAAAATTAGAAATGAATTTTGCATGTCTAGTAACTTAGTTTAGAATACCTCAAAATAATTTTCTTTGAATAGGATTAAAGTACGTTTTCTATTCTTATTAAAGTAAACTAATCTAAATTACTCAAGCCTACACCATTTTTTATGTGTATTTGTCAAATTATTAATGTTTTTATACAAATATATTTTGCTAAAATTTAATCAAACCAACCAGTCTAAGAAGTATTTTAAATTCTACTAATTAAAATGCTTATAAAAAGAAGGGATAAAAATGTTGGGTTTGGTTTTTTCAAACTTCCAGAATTATGATTATACAGTCATGGAATGAGTTAAGAGGTCAGATATATAATTTTATATAAATATCACTCGTAATAAGAATATTGATAGGAATTGCATACCAAATTACATATTCAACAATTATGAAACTACACTATTCGAAGCCGTAGTATTTTTCAATCAAACGCATGAACTTTGATGTTTAATTAATACAGTAGTTATATTGTTTGCACAATCATACCATTAGTGGTTTGTAGATATCTAAAACTTTTCTATAGTAGACCTCATATCATAAAGATCTTTCATCTGTAAAATCCATATGAATCTACAATGTCTACGTATCTAGATTTCTATATAATGGGACGTTAACTCCGTTGACGGATCAAGATATTTATCAACAATAGGTTGATAAGGAGTTTAGAAATAGCAGTTTAGTAAGCGATAAATAGCTCGAGTATTACACACATAAAACAGCTATTGTTTACGTTGTTATATGTGGAGTAGGCCTACAACTAGTGTAATGTTTATAACTAAGATATCTTAACAATGTTGACTATTACTGATCCCATGATTATATGCCGTAGTTATGAATTTCGGATCAATAACAGCAATTAATTCCTATGATAATTCACGAAGTTTACCATGAATATAAACAAGATTAGTACATTCTTCTGGTCTGACTAAGCCCATGTTGTAGCAGTTCATCATGAAAAAAAAGTTTCTGTATTTATGGGTAAGAGCCTGTGCTTGTAAAAAAAATCGTCCATAAAGTACATAATTATGAATAAGTGTCACAGGATATGTAGATTGTTAGGAGTTGAAGCCAACTATCTTAGTCCTATGTCAAATGTTAAAATCAATTACTCTAAAACTGTTTGGGTTGCCTTAGTTTTGTGGATTATTATGAATAGATGATATGCTTACAATGAGCATGAAAATACGTAAATTTGTAATTGAGTGATGTTTATTCTAAGGTATCACATAATAGTAAAATTAAGGACAATTGTTAGGGAAGACGTCTATTTACAAAATTATACGCAGTACGTTACATTAAAACGCTCCACATGAAAAAATGTATAATGTTTAATCTATTAAACTTCGTTAACACCAGTATGATAAAACTATTTTATGCACACAATGAAGGGTTGCTTCTGTTTCAAGGGATAATATAATAAATCTTAGAATATTAAACCAGGTCTATACTTAATTTTTTTTATAAATTCAAAGCCTTCTATAACAAGTAGGCTAATAATCACATTTTCAATATATATATATATATATATATATATATATATATATATATATATATATATATATATATATATATATATATGTGTGTGTGTGTGTGTGTGTGTGTGTGTGTGTGTGTGTGGATATTATCGTGTCCCTTTGTGCTAGTATACTTCTTATTCCCCAGTAAATATTGCGCAGTTCATAGCCTATAACTATATAAGTTAAGTAATATAATATTTTTATTATGAATAATAAACAAAAATTACTAAAATGCTTTCATATTATGAATTAATTTTGAAAACAGGTTTTATCCATAGCTGTTAAATATATTATAGTCTACCCTAAAAAAGTTTTCTTTGTTTGGAAGATACGTGTCGTTTTCTTTGTCTAGACACAGGAAACGAATTCGGTAGGTACGTTCATGAAGTACAATTAACAATATATAAAAATCTTGCTTATACAATCGTATATTTCATTAAATACTAAATTATTTTCATAAAAGTATCATTTGATAAGGCTATTATAGTTCATATAGTCTATTGGAGGATTATTTAAATATTATTAAGCTAAAAAGATGATTTTAGCCATTAAATCAATGCATAGAAACGCAGAGTTTGGTGGCGGTCTCTGATTGGCGGAAGCAAATCTTTGCTAAAGAACCCACCTTCAGGGAATTTATTCACAAATCGGGAAATTTTGGCGGTGTGGGGCAGAAAATTCAATATGTTTAATCCTAATCTATCGAGGATTTATTGCAGAAATTTAGTGTTTAGCCTATCAACATCCACAATGTTCCATAGAATTTAACAATAATTTTCTCTATAGACAAATATCAAACAATAGAAATTTGTTTTCAATAAGTAAGATCAGGAATGTGGAAATTTAGTGTTCAATAATATCTCATTTATGTGCATGGCCTGCGTTTTCCTAAGCTTTCCTAGTTTATGACATTCAATATAATTGTAAATTCATGATCTTTCAGAGCACGCATTAAAACCAGAATAGTGGGAAATCTTATCATTTTGTTAAGAAAGCCGAGTCTTAGTTTTTGTAGTTTTACACATACAATTATTTAAACAAATGCGTAGTATAATATGATTACCGAAGCTACAAAATATAGGACTACGACAATTAGTTTTGATTAAATTGTGCTGAAGAAGGGTAACAGAAATTACTACTGATTTAGGGACATTTTAGGGCTGCCTAGGGGGGGGGGGGCGGGGCGGGATATCTTTACAGGTGTAGAAGATCAGTACAGCCATAGACACGAAAGATGATGGAACTGAATTTTAACAAAAGTGTTTCTGTGAAATACGAAGTCAATGGGTAAGAACACATTTGTCAGGTTTGTTTTTATTACGTTCTCGTGAAGGCTTAATTAGTTTAAACGCCAGAGGTTTGAATAGCCATTGCTTCTCTTACAAAGGTCTTGAATTGGCGAAGAAGTTTTATACTGCCATTTGCAAAATCGTCCTTAGCACGTGATTAGTTCCAAGTTTTCTGACAGTGGCTCATGTTAATGGTTATCATAAGAGATTTTCTTACCGTGGATTTGCTATGTATTATCACATAACAACACGACTCTGTTGCAATGAGGTTTGAGGTCCGAGTAGAAACCATAAAATCACGTAATCGCCGGTGTTACTAAAGTAATAAATTGAGACTAGCCTTAAGCCAAGATTCTATAACCAGAGTCCATATCACATTTTTTGGATTTTATTAAATCCAATGATAAAATTTGAAGGTTGCATCCTCGCAAATCTGGTCAATGTTGAAGTGTACTGATTTTTAATTATATATTTCGATTTTATGTTGAATGCAAATTGATTTGTTCACCTTTTTTAATTGATAAGTTCTTGGTATTGTTGACATATAATGATAACTGCGTCATTTGTACATACATTTTGCCTAGCAAAAGTGTAAGAAAGATCCGTAGGTGGAGGATAATTTTAGACGATAGGTATCTTGAGTTTTTAAGGCATATAGCGTTTGAATACACTCAAAACAATTCATTTGTAGACATATAATTAAAGTGAATAACACCAGACAACCCATATATATATATATATATATATATATATATATATATATATATATATATATATATATATATATATATATATATATATATATCAAAATCATTGTTTTACTAATTCTCAAAATTAATCTTTTGAAATAACTTTGCACATATTTTTCTACAGTCACCATTCATGTTTACGCACATACAAACAATCCTTGAATTTATGCTGTATGAAATAAATTGCCTTGTATTCATCATCATCATCTCCTCCCTTTATTGACGCAAAGGCCCTCGGTTAGATTTCGCCAGCTTCTAAATCAGTACTTCTCCGTGTAATAGTGCCTTTATACCCTTGTGTGTTTTGAATATCTTTCCAACGACTCTCTCAACTCGGCTTTCGAACAGCTATGCAGTTTTGTTGAATAAATCTATTACAGATTCTTTCCTCTGCGTCTGAAGCCTATTTTAACTGTCATCAGCTACGCCCTCCAATTACTTTCTCTCTCTCTCTCTCTCTCTCTCTCTCTCTCTCTCTCTCTCTCTCTCTCTCTCTCTCTCTCTCTCTCTCTCTCCTCTAAGCTGTTGTGAATAGAGGCATTCCTCAATCCATGGTATTTTATTTCGATTGTTTAAGGAATGTGTAGTCAGCTAGATAGGCTACAATATTTCTTCAACCGTCATCGCTAATAATTAATTTCGTATGTTTGTAAATTTTAGTATTTTGTAAATAGTGATTACAACGTTCCTTCCACCTTTTAGTGAAACTCTCTCTCTCTCTCTCTCTCTCTCTCTCTCTCTCTCTCTCTCTCTCTCTCTCTCTCTGAAGGTATTAATCATCTAATCCTTTGAAACATATGGATGTGTTGGAAATTGGAATGCCAAGATGTAAATTATTTTAAGATTTAGGTTAAGTCTGCCTTAAACAAAAATGTTTTAAGGATTAGAGTTTAGACGTGTAAACACTTTATACCTACTAGACGTCCATATGAATTTCAATGAAAATAAGGAATTGTCGACGGAAGAAAAGTATATAAGAGAATTCAAGACGTTTATTTAGATTTTTTTATTATACAGTATACATATTCCTTGAGAAACCTTTATTAATACGATCTATTTTTCAATTCAGTTTTCATCCGTTCACTTTTTCTTAATAGTCCACCAGTGAACAGGTATAATCACCTCATTGGTTATAACAACACAACTAGAAGTGGGCGTGGTTTCTTGTCGGGTTTTGCGACTACTGTGAACAGCCAAAGACAGTACAGTGCTAGACAGCAAAAGTGGTTTGCTCTGCGGCCGGCTTTCTCGCTATACACATAGCAAATGGTCTTTGTTCTCTACGAATTCTAATTATTCTGTTTTACTCTGTAAATATGATGCCTTATTCAGTGATGACTATCGTGTCTTCCTTTCATAATAAGGTAAAATATGATTTCGTTTTGCAGTAGTTCGCTTTCAATGGCTAAGTGATTAGTAGGTTTCATGTTGAAATGAGTCGAGTGTGTGACTATAACTCAAATGCGTAAGACTACGACAATTATAGCCTCTTCAGCTAATTTAACTTTAATAATCAATGGAAGAGTTTTGCTAATTTCGTGGACGTTGTAGATGGTGGTGTTTTCAAAGGTTTTGTTTACATAGTTTTCTAAGCAAATATGTCGCGTTAACTCTAGAGACTTAAGAATTATAACAATTTATCTAATGTTAACGAAGTGAAGATTTGTGTAGGTGTACTGATGGGTACTTGTGAATTGAATGTTCAATTTAACCCATCGTTATCGTATTTAAATAGTTCCACAACCTTGGAATGTAAGCTGTGACATCGTTTAATTGTCACTCTTGATCTGGAATTACTTTAGGGAACCAAGTTAAAAATAACAGTTGTTAAATCATGCCTATGTTACGAGGCATCTTATACAGTCATGGGCAAGCTGCCCTTCTGGCAATAATCACGGCTTTTCCTAAACCAGTCATAAGTAGTCTTGTGTACAGCAATGCTGTTTTTTTTTCTTTTTATTAATAGAATCTGGTTAGAAGTATGGCCTATGCCGGTGACTGTACTGTCCACCCTTTGCACTTTCTTTTGAAACTGGTATACGATGTAGGTTAGTACTTATGCTTTATTCCAATTGAGATATTTGCTATTATTTGTCATAAGTTGGTTGCAGAATCGTTGTAGGTTAGGACGAATTTTGTTCTGAATTACGTTTGGTATGCATCTGGGTATTTGGTGGGGGCGGGGTCATGTAAGAATTTCACCAGATGAGGGTGGGCCACGAATTGATGGTGGTTTAGGATTTTTTTTTAAATGTTCATATCTGTATCACAACGGAGTAGTTTTCTTCCATTTAAACTTGAATGAATGTAACAAGGAACTAGTATTTTGCATTTGTTCTCGGGTTTTAAAACGGAAATTGTCCCCGGTGATATCATAGGGTTCCTGGTTCCTAATTGCTCACTCCGCAAAATAAGTTTGCAGCCACTCTATCGCCTTACAGATAGGTGCAAAGCTTCTAAGTTTATTCTTATTGTAATTGAACTTATTTTACCTGTACCATAAATAGATTAATAATGAAATTATCAATCTTTACTTTTATCCCATTTTACCTTGAAATCAGACAGGATAACACCTTGCAATCATCAGTTTTGGAAACCTATTGTGGTCAGTTTGGACTTTTTAAAATCGTCTTTCATGTGCATTGCTCTACTTAAAAATGTAAAACTGATTGCAAGTGATATACACGATTGCTCAAACCGTCAATAATTCTTTTATACTTTGTGAGCTAAGCCACTTCTAGTCGAATGGATGGCTATAACTCTTAATGCGTTGGGCTTACTACAATTATAGCCCCTGCAGCTAATTTAACAATAATAATCAACGATAGGGTTTTGCAAATTTCGTGGACGTGGTAGATGGTAGTGTTTTTAAAAGGTTTTATTCAAGTAATTGTGTTAAGCATAGAGATTTGAGATTTATAGCAGTTATGTAAACCTAACCTGAAGTAGATGATGATGAGTGGAGAAGTATTGAATTGAAAGCTCAAGATAGAGACGACTGGCGATATCTAACCGTGGCCCATTGTGTCAATAGGCGTAGATGATGATGATGATAGATGATGAAACCTAACCTGAAGTACAAATTTGTCTGGTTACCCCTTTTATGAGTAGGCTACTTAGTGAATTGAATGTTCACATTTAAGAATGTTTAAAAAAGACTCGTATCTGAATAATGGTTCTACAACTTTGAGATGTAGGCTGTGACATCGTACACTATTATACGATGTCACAGCCTGCATCCCAAAGTCAATCTTTATTTGAAATTACTTTTATGGGACCAAATTAAAAAAAAAAATACATCCGTTAAATCCTGCCTGTGTTTATTGGTGACATATTGTGCAATCTTGGACTTGCTGCCCACTGGTAATATAGTATTTTGCGTTTCTTGTTAAGTTCTCAGTTTTTTGCAAAGTGGACTTGGACACTTTTCCTATGTCACGTACAAACTGTCGTCTAATACATAGGGCAATCTAATGGCTCTATCTTCGTTGAAGTGAGTTCAGTTGTAGTACTGTTAAGTGGATAAGCTTGTAAGTGACAAGGTTGGATTTTCCGATGGTCCAAAGCCGGGAAACCACGATGAAGTGAGTGCAGTTGATGGTAGGTCTCTCTCTCTTCTGGAAATCATATATCGTGGGAAAAGTTATATTTGTGTAGAATGTTATTTACAGGATAAATCAAGTTGATAAGTTTACATTTTAGGGATAACTCAAAAGTTCTTAAACAATTATTAGACGCGTTGAACCTTCACATCTCACTCAATGATTTTTTTTTCGGAAGATTATCATTTCAAGATTTAAATTCCATTGATTCAACTTTCCTCATTAGATCATTTATCCTTGGAAAATTTTCAGTCATTTAGTTTATCTTGCAACCTTGCAATTTAGAAGGCTGTACATTATGAAGTGTAGCATACAATGCTGGTTATAACCTTGCATACCAGATACTTAATCCGTATGAGCTATTCTTTTTAAGCCCATTTAACATATTTTGCTCTTTTTAATCATATCTTATACGAATAAACATTGCCTTTGTCCAACCGATATGGTGCAGCTTTCTTAGTAATGGTCAGAAATTGACTAGTTTGTCTTTCTGCTCCAAGAGACATC
>NC_090740.1:124437766-124452766 GCF_036898095.1 Palaemon carinicauda | reverse complement strand
GATTGAATCATGTAAACAGACCATTCCAAGAATATAGGTCTTCAAAAATATGATGATTTTGAATCATTGCTAAAGTTATTGGGTTGTTGAAGAAATTCTATTAAGAATTAAATTGAAGAATTTTATGTACTTGTTTGAGATAGACTAAATTAAGGTTCCAATTTCTAGAAATGATTGACCATCAAACTTGTGCAGATGTGTGGACCTCCTTCATCCTCCATTACCGTCAGGGAACACCGTACCGTTGGACCAAATAAAGTTTTTCACGTTGCTCGACTTGCCATGAGTTCTGAGGTAAGTCATAAAAGTATGCCTTTACTTCTTACAGTTGCTAGGTTGGTTGGACAGATGTCTCAGAGAATGGAGGGGAAAGACTACTTTTTTTGGGGGGGGGTGGGGGGGGGGGTGAGGGGGTTGATATCAGCCTTCAATAGAGTCGTTTCATTTTACGTCATCAAACTTCCGGTCCGCCATCTTGGAGGGCAAACAAAGACGCGTTCAGTGAATAGCTGTGGTTGAACTGTTGAATAGTTAGCCATCACATCACATTCACATTCACGCAATGCCCAGATTTTGCGCTATTGTTGGCTGTGGGAATCGAGGACAAAGAGATGACAAGATTTTCTACCGCATACTGGCAGTTATTCAGAATCAGGACAAAGATACAGAAGAATTATCCAAGCGCAGACGTGACTTGTGGTTGACCAGAATATCACGGGCTGATCTACGTGAATCCTCACTACCCTACGCACGTATCTGTTCTGATAATTTCATATCAGGTCAGTCTCGGCTGGGCCCTAAAAGTATCATTATTCCTGTGTAAACATGCTATATCCGATCGCATGGGTGACTTCACAAGTATCATCGTCAGTTCAGTGTGTAGTGTGTGTGGGGGGAGGGGGCATCTCAATTTTTAAACATCAAAAGGGCCATCTCAGATTTTCAAAACAAAAATTGAAAGCGCCCATATTGGCTATTTTTAAATATTAAACTTAGCCGGTGAATTTATAATAGCTGACGTCTCCGACGGCTCGACAGATTCCAAAAACTCGCGAGCGATCGCCGTGAAGGTTGCGGGTGTGCCCACCAGCGCCGACTATCGGCCAGATACCGCATATACTTGTAAACAGCTCCAGTTCTTCTCTGTCGGTTTCATCGACAAGTTGATTCCACTCGCTTTATGACCTCGAGTTTTCTACCGAATTGGTGAAGTACTTGGTTTTGGTTTTACAGTGAACCCTCGTTTATCGCGGTAGATAGGTTCCAGTCGCGGCCGCGATAGGTGAAAATCCGCGAAGTAGTGACACCATATTTACCTATTTATTCAACATGTATATTCAGACTTTTAAAACCTTCCCTTGTACGTAGTACTGTTAACAAACTACCCTTTAATGTACAGAACACTTAATGCATGTACTACAGTACCCTAAACTAAAACAGGCACAAATATTAAAGGTGATTTTATATCATGCATTTCCTAAACATGCTAAAAAGCACGATAAAAAATGGGAACCAATGTTTTGTTTACATTTATCTCTGATCATAATGTAGAAACAAACTGGAGGTAGAGCTTTGCTTATTACCCAGACATATTTCCCATACTTTTCCCTTAGAACTACATCACATCTTCCTACTTTAGATATATATATATATATATATATATATATAATATATATATATATATATACATATATATATGTGTGTGTGTGTGTGTGTATATATATATTTATATGTATACACATATACATACCTACATATATACATAAATACATGCATACATATATATATATATATATATATATATATGTATATATATATATATATATATTACTGTATATATATGGGTTATGGAAAAAATCCGCGAAGTGGTGAATCCGCGATGGTCGAACCGCGAAGTAGCGAGGGTTCACTGTATTGCTTTCGCCGTGTTGGATTATTCAATACTATCTTCAAAAGAAATGCTTTTGAAAGGAGAGGAAAAGTGTTTTGCCCTTGCTTTTTTATCTCTGGTTTTTCCATAGAGTAAAGATGGCCGACCCTTCCCTCAGTGTACGGAAGTGTGTTTAAGGCTTTTAGTAATTATTTTATCACGTTATAAATTATTGTTGATAATTATAGATTTTCCTCTATATATTTTATATCTCACCCGCCTTTATTAGGCCTCTTCGATTAGCTTTCCATTTATACTAAACATCAAGATAAATTTTGTTTTGTTTATATGCGGCCTTTACTTATTCCTCCCCTAGTCCGAGATGTAGGCGGTCCTAACTTGGAAACCGAAGTTAAACAACGTTGAGCCCATTCAACTTTTATTTTCGTTAAGTTTAAATCATTTGCTCTGTAAGAGTTATGAAATGAATATTTTTTAGAAAATATTTTAAAGAAATATATTCTTTGAATAGTCTTCGTGCTGGTTTTTTTTTTTTTTTTTTTTTTTTTTTTTTTTTTTTTTTTTTTCAAAGATGAACTAACGTTTGGTTTATTTATGCTACGCAGTTTGCGCTCTATCGTTACGATAGAGAAAGAGAGAATCACGGTTTAACTTTGCAGAAAGAGTAAATCGATTTTGACGTTTTGTTCATTCTTCTTTCAAACTGAAGTGTTTTAAATACTAATTTAAAGGAACTTGTTAATTTTCAATTTCTTAGTCCTTTCAGTTTTTTCCTTTGGTCAAATAACCTGTTTATTGACGAAGGGTGAGTGGGCAATTCTCTTGTGTGTGTGACAAGAGAGAGAGAGAGAGAGAGAGAGACGGAGAGAGAGAGAGAGAAAGAGAGAACGATCCGATCTTTATTCTCGCCCCAAGTATGGAGTTTGGGAGCGAGTAACGTTGTTCTCGATTCAATTTTTTACTCTCGTCCCAAGTGTCTGTACGGGGAGAGAGGATAAAACGTTTTTAGTTTTTATTCTCGTCCCAAGGCACTGTACGGTGAGAGATTGAAAACGTAGTCTTTAGTGAACTAGTGTTTAGTCTCCTCCCCAGTCACTGATCTTTTTTAACTATATATTTCCGTTTTATTCAATATATATGTATATGTTTTTTGATTTTTGCATGTGTTTCATTTTGTACTAATGTGCTTACATTATACGACTCATTTCGCAATTATAACCTTTTGATGTAAGGGAGAATTGCGTGCTTCAGGTAGATATCAGTTTTATTCATGCCTAATGTGAAATTATTGAAAAATACGATATCAGTGAAGTAAGTGCAAGAAAACATGTTCTGTATTGCGGAGGGTTCGTTTGTTCGTGCTTGTCGCTCCCCTAGTCCGAGACCTCTTTCAGGCTCCCCTGCACCAGGGAGAAGTAATGTCGTAGGACTTAAGGGGACGAGAGGCTTTAACCAACGTACAGACGTTCCCTCTTTGGTATCGGACGTTTCTCGTCAAGATCGCCCTTACCATAAGACGGGTGAGACTGTGTTCTCCTCGTCATCCGAAGACTTTTCGCAAAAGAAACCTTGGCGCAAGGTTTCTAGACCCTTTAAGCGAAAGTCAGTCCCTTCAGGACAGGTCCAGCGTCCTGGCTGTAGCCATGGGGACAGCTCTGACCCTTTGCAGTCGTCGGAAGACTATTCGCCTATTAAACGCAAGCGTAACACGGGGTCCGAGGGTCGCGGTAAAGGCAATGTTTTGCCAACACAGACGTTACCGTCGTCTCGGCCCGTTCCGACTCCCGTTGATCCTAAATGGGTTGTCCTGCAGGACATGCAGACTAAGCTTGCCTCCCTTATGGAGAAGTATGACGTTGAGCAGGTTCACGATGAACCTTCGCTTTCGAGTCGCCGTTACGCTAAACGAGACTCTGGCCGTTAGCCGCCCAAACGAGCATTTACTCGTCCGTTTGACGTTAGTGCTGACGTTTCTTGTACTTTGAAACGTGATGTCAGTAGTCTTTCACGTCAGTCACGTGACATGGATCCTCCCTCGCTGCAGTCTCGTGTTGACTTTCAGCCGCTGCCGCAGTCTCGTGTTGACTTTCAGCCGCTGCCGCAGTCTCGTGTTGACGTTCAGCCGCTGCCGCAGTCTCGTGTTGACGTTCAGCCGCTGCCGCAGTCTCGTGTTGACGTTCAGGACGTTCGCCAACCAGCTCAGTTGCCTCGACTTGACGTTGAGCGTCAATCACTGCAGTCGAAGGTCGTTTTGACTGCTCAGTCTAGGCAGTCAATGCAGTTCCGACGTGACGTCGAGCGTCCATCAACTCCTGTTGTTGTTGTTGGACAGTCACAAGGTTTTCAGTCCTTTCAGCAGCGACCTGACGTCGCTTCCTCTACTGCTACTGCTGCTCCTTTGCTTGTTGACATTGCCTGTCAAGCATTGCCGCCGCGGCAGGTCTCTCCTTTTCATGAGACTAGACAATTGTCGGACGAGGTTCCTTCAGATGAGGAAGTTGCTGATCCTCCTCCTACTGATATTCCTTTGGGGACTTTGTCAGACGGAGAGGAGCCTAAAGCTGCTCAGACCTCTATGGACTTTAAAAAAATCATGCTGATTTTTTAAGGATCTTTTTCCTGTCCATTTTGTAACTGCTGCTCCTCGTTCGCCTTCGTCAGAGTTTACGCTAGGCCTAGCTACTTCGAAGCCGTCGTTTTCTAAGCTAGTGCTCTCTCGCTCTTCTAAGAGAGCTTTACGTTTGCTAGGCGACTGGTTGATCACCAGGAGGAGTTTGGGGGAGACAGCCTTTGCTTTCCCTCCTTTTAAACTGGCTTCTAGAGCGAGCGTCTGGTATGACACGGGAGAAGTTCTCGGCTTGGGAGTTCCTGCCTCTGCCCAGGGAGACTTCTCAAGCCTCATAGACTCTCCCCGTCGCCTGGCCATGAGACGCTCCAAGATTTTATGGTTGGCTTCAGAGCTAGACCATCTCCTGTTAGGAGTTTTTTCGAGCGTTTGAAGTTTTTATTTGTTGGTTGGTCCCTGGGAGCCTTAAGTCAGAAGGTCTCTCCAGCTGTCAATGTTTTGCTGTACAATTATGTCATGCATGAACAAGGCTATCAGGGATGGCTCCAATGATCTGACAGCCACGTTCACTGCAGGAACAAGGCTATCAGGGATGGCTCCAATGATCTGGCAGCCACATTCACTGCAGGAGTACTTAAGATGTAAGTGCGCTCAATGTGTTCATTGTCAAGACAAACTTCACGATGAAGACTACCAAATCTGTCTTGGCAGCAGTAAGGGAAGGCGACTGGATGGTCTCTCTCGACCTTCAGGATGCATACTTCCACATCCCGATTCATCCAAACTTTCAACAACATCTGAGGTTTGTGGACGGGAAAGTAATGTACCAATGTCGAGCACTGTACTTCGGCCTCATTCCTGCTCCTCTTGTTTTTACAAGGCCCTTGCAAAATGTAGCAAGCTTTCTACATTTTTTGAGGATTCAGAGCCTCCCTTTATTTTGACGACTGGCTAATCAGGGCGTCGTCATTATATCACTGTCTGGAGAGCCTCTAATGGACATTAGACCTAACCAAGGAGCTAGGTCTCATAGTGAATGTAGAGAAGTCGTAACTTACAGTACTCCATCCCAGACTATTCTTTATTTGGGAATGGAGATACAGTGTCTGATTTTTCGGGCCTTTTCGTCTCCCACAAGAATGGAACAAGCTCTGTTAAAAGTCCTTCACATGCAAGAGGAAAACAGTTGCTCTGTAAGAGTTTGAACTAGCCTCGTGGGAACTCTTTCATCGCTGGAGTTGTTTATCTCTCTGAGGAGACTCAACCTATGCCCTCTCCAATTTCACCTAAACCATTGGAACAAGGAGAAGGGCTTAGAGAGTATCTCTTTCCCAATCTCCAACCCAGTCTAGACATGTCTGACTTGGTGGGACAGCAACATCAGACTTCGAGAAGGTCTCTCTCTTGCGATCAAGAACCCAAACCATGTGTTGTATTCAGATGCTTCGGTTTGGGGTTAAGGAGCTCCACTGGACAGTCTGGAATGCTCGGGTCTTTGATCCACGGATCAGAAGGAACTCCATTTAAGGCAAGTAACATCTCTCCTTTGGCGAGATTTGTGCAAGGAAAAATGAATGTCTAGGCGGACTGCCAAAGCAGAAGAGGACAAGTTATCTCCATGGAGTGGACGTTGCATAAGACTGTGTGCGAGAAGCTATGGATGACATGGGGTCAACCCACCATAGATCTTTTTGCGACTTCTCTGACAAAGAGGCTCTCGACTTACTGCTTTCCAGTTCCAGATCCAGAGGCAGCCCACATAGACGCTTTCCTGCTGGACTGGTCTCACCTGGACGTTTATGCCTTTCCACCTTTCAAGATCCTATACAAGGTGCTGCAGAAGTTCACCTCTCACGAAGGGACCCGGTTGACATTGGTTGCTCCACTCTGGCCCGCGAGAGAGTGGTTCACAGAGGTACTTCTATGGCTGGTAGACGTTCCAAGGAGTCTGCCTTTAAGGATGGATCTCTTACGACAGCCCCACGTAAGGAGTCTTCATCAAAGCCTCCCCGCGCTTCGTCGACTGCCTTCAGACTATCGAAAGACTCTCAAGAGCTCGAGGATTTTCGAAGGAGAGCATCTACCATCAAGGTCTACCAGTCGAAGTGGGAAGTCTTTAGAGACTGGTGCAAGTCATCATCCATTTCCTCTTCCAGTACCTCTGTAGCCCAAATTGCAGACTTTCTCCTGCATCTGAGAAATGTTCGCTCCCTCTCTGCTCCCACTATTAAGGGCTACAGGAGCATGTTAGCTTCTGTGTTCAGACATAGAGGCTTAGATCTGTCCAATAATAAAGATCTCCAAGATCTCCTTAAGTCCTTCGAGACCTCTAAGGAGCGTCGTATGGCAACTCCTGGATGGAACTTAGACGTGGTCCTAAGGTTCCTAATGTCCGACAGGTTTGAGCCATTACATTCAGCCTCCCTGAAGGATCTCACCCTCAAGACGCTTTTTTTGGTGTGCTTGGCTTCGGCTAAAAGGGTCAGTGAGATCCATGCCTTTAGTAAAAACATCGGCTTTTCTACAGATAAAGCCACATGTTCGCTTCAGCTTGATTTCTTGGCCAAAAATGAACTGCCTTCTCGTCCTTGGCCTAAATGTTTTGATATACCTTGCCTATCAGAGATCGTAGGCAACGAGCTTGAAAGAGTACTGTGCCCAGTTAGAGCTCTTAAGTTTTATTTAGCTCGTACCAGATCTTTACGAGGTGGATCTGAGGCCTTATGGTGCTCCGTTAAGAAGCCCTCATTGCCTATGTCTAAAAATGCTTTATCGTATTTTATTAGATTTTTAATCCGAGAGGCTCATTCTCACTTAAGTGAAAAAGATCGTTGTTTACTTAAGGTCAAGACGCACGAAGTAAGAGCGATAGCAACTTCCGTGGCCTTTAAGCAAAATAGATCTCTGCGTAGTATTATGGACGCGACCTTTTGGAGGAGCAAGTCGGTGTTCGCTTCATTTTACTTGAAAAACGTCCAGACTCTTTATGAGGACTGCTACACACTGGGTCCATTCGTTGCAGCGAGTGCAGTAGTGGGTGAGGGTTCTACCACTACATTCCCTTAATTCCAATATCCTTTTAATCTTCTCTTGAAATGTTTTTAATCTTGTTTTGGGTTGTACGGAAGGCTGAGAAGTCTTTCGCATCCTTTTTGATTTGGCGGGTGGTCAAATGTCGTTTCTTGAGAGCGCCCAGATTAAGGGTTTTGATGAGGTCCTGTTGTATGGGTGGTCGCCCTGGATATAACAGCTCCTGGGAGTCTTTCAGCATCCTGAGAGGATGGCTGGGCTTCGTGAGGAAAGCGGACTAATAAGGCAGAGTAATCATCAGAGTCAGCTTCCTTACCAGGTACCTATATTTAATTGGGTTTTGTTATGATATAATTGTCAAAAACTCTAAGCATATACGCCTTTATTGTATTAATACTGGTCTCTACCCACCACCATGGGTGTGAATCAGCTATTATATATTCACCGGCTAAGTTTAATATTTAAAAATGATATTTTGATTATAAAATAAATTTTTGAATGTACTTACCCGGTGAATATATAAATTAAAGGCCCTCCCTTCCTCCCCGATAGAGACCCAGCGGGATGAGAAGAACTGGAGCTGTTTACAAGTATATGCGGTATCTGGCCGATAGTCGGCACTGGTGGGCACACCCGCAACCTTCACGGCGATCGCTCGCGAGTTTTTGGAATCTGTCGAGCCGTCCGAGACGTCGGCTATTATATATTCACCGGGTAAGTATATTCAAAAATTTATTTTATAATCAAAATATCATATTAACAAAGGCTACTTACCTAGGTCTCTATTTCGTCAAGGTGCTCATGCCTATATATAATTAAGTGTATATTTATATTTATTTTAATTTGTATATTAAATTGTGCAGACATACAGGCCTATGTGATGAATAAACATTGATTATAAATAGTAATAATATCTGAAAGCTGGTTTAACCCAAAGGGGTCTTCAGCTTATATATGAAACATCGAAAAAATAATTAAACTTGCACATTTAATTGCAAGGAGGCAAAACGATCATCGAAGAGCATTACAATAGAGTTTGTCCATCATATGTTTATATGTATATAAGAAATTATAGCATTTGTAACCAAACACAAACACAATGGTTAGGCATGAACTGATAAAGATTTGACATTATAATGCAAAACTTTTACATACATTTTGACAATCAAAAATTATAATACACAAGGTTAGGCTAAATGATCAATATTAGCTTTATAATTATAAACACACTCTTTATTGGCCCAGTGTTTATCTAATTTTGGACTTAAAAGCATTAAAGGGAAAAACAAATTCTGGAAGCAGATTATTCAATGGAAATGTATGCCCACTCATGTCCTGCCTTCGTAAGTTTAAAAAGCATCTGAATTGCATGTGCCATCAATTAGATCGAGTTTCTGCTTGTAAAAATGCTTATCATCACCCGACAATTGTTTGACAAAGTCGCTCTCATTGTCCATATTTGCTGTAGCAGCCGCCATGTTTTCGCTTTGTATGTCCTCCAGCATGGCCGCCGGCGATTCCCAGTGACCTCATTGAAAGGACTCTATACTATACTCAATCTATTTTTAATGGGGCGCATTTGCACTGACTTGCAGCGGTGCCCTTTTAGCTCTGAAAAGCTTCCTGTTATCTGATTGATTAGAATGATCTTGTCCAACCAATTAGCGATCAGGAAATTTTTCAGAATGAAAAGGGCATCCCTGCGAGTCTGTGCAAATCTGCCCTACTAAGAAGAATTGTCTGTAGTGTAGGTCGATTACCTTTATTAGGATTCCGGATAGTTTTTAAACAGTGATCTTATAATCTATTTTTCACAGGTCTAGTTGCTGTGAACGTTCAAGATTGGTGCATGCATTTTCTACTACAACGTCAGACAGGAATCTGTTATGCCAAGTGAACGGTGAGTAATTTTAAACTTTGATATCACTTATTATTCTTGATTTGGTCAAAAGGACGAAGGCTACAATGAAAGTTGGTTTTTAAACATCTGGCTTACCCAGTGGATATATATATAGTTTAAGTCCCTGACGTCACAGCAGAAATTCAAAACTCGCGGCAATCGCAGATTGAGTAGCCATGTGTACCACCAGTGAGCCCTCACGCGACACTACTCAGAACCACTCCCTGTATCTTCAGATTTTCTCTGCCACTAACGCAGGCAACATCGTCGGATATTCACTCGTTATTAATCTGAAATTTGGAGTTATCTTGGTGATGTATTCCTAAATTGGCTATTGGCATTCGCTTATTTTGGTTTTGTTTGGTATTTGATTGCTATGTTTATAGCTTAAAAGGTAGGATTAGAAGTTTTTTCAACCTACTGTAAACTAACGGAAAACATGATGGCGCTAGGTAAACACTCCGTCTACTCTATGATGTCAGTCATATGACGTAAGCTATAGTATGACTTGCAATTTCTTTCTTTTTGTACAAAGTATGATAAGTGAATACTATGTTATAAGATAAAAGGATTGTTATTTTAAGAAAATTTTTGTCCTTTTAGTATACTTTAGATAATCTTCGATCTGTTTTCAAAGATTCACTAAACTAGCGTTCAGTTTAATTTACGCTACACAGTTCTCAGTCAATCGATACAGTTTTACATTTTGTTTGTATCATTATTTATGAAAAATAAATTCTTAAAAACCAAATTATTCAAGTTTTATAAGATAAAAAGGAATACTGTATGTTATTTTAAGATATTTGTTCTTTTAGTATTTTTTCCTTAGATAATCTTATGCAGAGATTAAAGAAAATTAGCATAGTTAATTTTACACAACGTAGTATTCATGACAATCGATATAGTCTCACGATTCTTTGTATCGTTGTTTACTTGTTTGTTTTTGGGAATACTAATATTTTTTGCTTAATATATATAGATGTTCCAATTGTAAAATGTGGCACATGACACAACATCTTTTATTGGAAACCCTTAAGTAATAAGGGTTGTTTACTTTTATATATATATACTTTATTCCTCTATCTGTTCATTTAATATTTTATATAAAATACTTTGTTACATTTTATATAGGATTCAGAGAATACCTATTGCTTACTCATTCAAGCCCTTGACTGAATAGTAAGATCTCTCGCAACGGGCATGTCTACTTTTGGTCTTATGTGAAAGAGTTCAAAAGTGCAAGTTTTTAGTGCTAAATTAGTGCAGTGAAGTTATGCAATACAGTGGAGGGTGCTTCTGCTCGGACCTGTCGTTATCCTAGCCTTAGACCTCTTCCAAGCTCCCCAACCCCTGGGAGAAGGAATGTTGATCGGCGAAAGGAAACGAGAGGCGTTAGCTTGGCGCCGAGCGTCTTGTAAGACCCGAGCAGAAGTCCCCTCGAGCCTTCCTGTTGACGCTTCCCAGAACGGTCGCCCTCGCCCTAGGTAAGGCGCGGTAAAAGTGTTGGCTTCACTGTGTTGACTCTGGCGTCTTACGTATTTCACTTCCTTCTAGATGAATAAACTAGCGTCAAGAAGGATGCCGAGCGGGAATGGACTACATCACGCCAAGAGTTGAGTAGCTGGAAGTCATGACACGTAACACGAGCGTGACGTCATCGAGCTTCCAGCAGGACGTCATTGAACAGGCATGATGTCATCGAGCTTCCAGTAGGACGTCGAGCATCCAACAGGATGTCGAACGTCCAGCACTGCTAACGATGCTGTAAGAGTTTGACATGATGTTTGGAACTTTGGATGAGCGATTGTTCTAGACGCAAACGTCAGAGTTCCGAGCATCTGAATCGCGAGTGTTCGAATCGATAGCGCCATTGTTCCGAAAGTCACGTGGCGCCAAATGTCAAGCAGTTGCATGGCGTCAAGCGTCCTGCAGTTGGACTTGACGTCGAGGGTCAAGCAGTTAAACAGGACGCCGAGTGTCTAGCATAGTTCCGAGCGTCTAAATCGCAAGCGTTTAGTCGTGAGCGTCTAAATCGCGAACGTCATTGTTCCGAGAGTCATGTGACGCTGAACGTCAAGCAGTTGCATGGCGTCTGGCTTCCAACAGTTGAACTTGACGTCGACTGATAGGCAGTTAGATGTGATGCCGAGTGTCGTGCAGTTCCATGGCGTCAAGAGTCCAGCAGTTGGACTTGACGTAGAGTGTCAAGATCGCGAACGTCTTAGTTCTGATCATAATGACCGTGAGCGTCTAGCGTTGGAACAATTGTTTCGCCAGGTGCTATATTAAAAGATTTAGAAATAAATATTAACTGGAAAGATATTATTTTCTCAGACCAAGGCCCGCTTGAACTAACTCTTGCTGTCTGTTGGAGGGCGAGAATTAAACCTATAAAAGCACTGAGGCCAGAATTCTGGACCTTAGGGAGTTGACTCCTAGGAAACAAGATATCTCTACCTCGATTAGAGACTTGTAGGAGGAAGGGATTGACGATTTCTTTTTCCCTTATTTATCTTTTAGTGGAATTCTCTTAGGAGAAGTTTCTAAGATCCTTCTCCCTTCAGTTGACTTTCAGAAACTCAGTTTTTTCTGAGGAGTTTCCAATTCATTTTGTGCCTGCTGCTTCTCGTTTCGCCTTCAGAGTTTTCGCTAAGGAAGGTGTCGAAGGAGTCTCTGTTTACCAAGATGGTGCTGGTAGGGCAGTGCAATAGCATGTCCTCAATGCAGTATAAAGAGCCTAACTGCAGATGTTGGTGCAGCAACACTTTCAGCTGGAGCAGCAGGTAGTGCATTAGTGCTTTTGTGAGAGAAGGCAGTGTACCTTTTTTGCTGTGCTTGTGATGTCTTTGGGTGTCTTGAGTCTGATCCTCCGTCAAAACCCTGAGCAACATTGCTGCAGTACAACCGGCTTTGTGAGAGAAATCGTTGTACATAGAAAAATTATCAATCATCTAATAGAGCTTGAGGATGATGGGAGACTGGATGCGATGAGGTATAAAAACCTAGGAGGCCAGCTTCCTTATCAGGTATGCCAAGATAGCAGAGGTGGAGGTCTAGACACGTTAAGGTCAAGGACCTGTTGGCAGCCCCACAGAGACTTTTACAGCCCCCTGGGTGGATCGCTGAGTCGCTTAAGAAATGTAGGCAATGAAGCAGGATAACTTTGCACCACCCATTTTTTCTTCTTCTCTTCTCCCTCAAGAGTTGGTCAAAAGACAGGTTTTGGTGTCTAAATCTGGAAGAAAGTTTCTTCATACTTTTTCCCTAAACCGCAAAGACAACAGTAGGAGCCAGACTTAACTACTACTAACGAGCCTGGGAGAGGAGAGGAGCAGACCTTTGGTCCGTGCTATTACTAAAGGATGGATGCTAAATATTTTTTCTAGTGAAGCCTCTTTTATTAGTTACTCCAATAGACCTCTCTGCCAAATACAGAGAGGAGCCTAAGAGACAGACTATGCAACATCAAATGTCTCTCTTTTTGGAGAGGGAGGCTATTGTCTGGTCCTGGATGTCACTGCTCTCAACGCCTTTATTCAGAAGACAAAGGTCTCCATGGAGACATCGGAATCAGTCCTTACAGCAGTAGGAAAGGTCTACTGGATGGTCTCTAGACCTCCAGGATGCTTACTCCCACGTCCTCATCCATCCAAACTTCAAGCAATACCCGAAGGTTCGTGTATAGGAGGAAGTTGTCCAGTTTTGGGCTCTTTGTTTCACTCTAAGCACCATCCCTCAAATAAAGGGTGCGTCTGTTAGGACCTGTCGTTCTTCTAATCCACAGACCTCTTCCAAGGAATGTCGACCTTAAAACTTCTTACAAGCTCCCTATCCCTTGGGAGAAGGAATGTCGAACGACAAAGGAAACGAGAGGCTTTAGCTCCCGAGCAGACGCCTCCTCGAGCATACCTATTGACGCTTCTCAGGACGCTCACCTTCATCATAGGAAAGGTGAGGTAAAAGTTTTTTTCATCATCTTTGGATGACGCAGTGCCCAGATGAGGCTGGCGTCAACTTCCGAACCTATGAACAGGAAGGTGGACACGGTCAATCAGCATCCTATCATGACACGCAAGCTTCTGGTTGTAGTCTTTTGAGCAGCCCTGAGCGTTTTTTCTTTCTACCGAAGAAAACTCTCCTATCCTAACTTCCTTGAAGGATGTCGGCAACTGTCAAATAACGTCCAACTCACCCATTTGCAGGACAGTTGTCTGAGCCTAGCATGATATCGGTTCATGCTCCTTCTCCAACATAAAACTGGTTATCGTCTTCTGGACGCTCTGCATGATTTTTAAACAGTGTAGAAAGAGAGTTTGTGGTAGACGTGATGTCTCCTGTACCACAACAGGTTGACCCTATTTTTATTATGCTGCTAGATATGCAACAGAAGCTCTCTCTGCTCATGCTAGTTTATCAGCCTGCGAACAACAAGAGAGTAGCAGGCCTGGACCCTGAGTGTCGGGTAATTTCACATCTGGACACCAAGCGTAGTGAGGCTACTAGTCGAGATGTTCTTGATGACGAACGTCTTTACAACTCCCTAGTTAAATGTCTTATTTTAGCCATTTTAACCCAAGGAGTCAAGCAGACAGACGTGACGTCGAACGTCCACCTAACGGGACGTCGAGCTTCGACGTCAAGCATCCAGCAAGACGTGACGTCGAGCGTCTATCGGGACGCGATGTCAACCATCAAGCAGAATGCGACCCTGAGCGTCAAACAGCTCGTGACATGGACTTGTACGCATTTCCACTGTTCAATTCATTACAAAGTGATGCAAAAGTTTGTGTCACACGAAAGGAACGGATTGACTCTAGTGGCCCTCTTTTGGCCCTCAGAGAAGGGTTCACAGAGGTACTGCAATGGGTGGTAGACTCTCAAAGAAGTCTTTCATTAAGAGTGGATTTTTCTCATCGTATTTATGCCACAAAGACTTGGACCTTTCTAATGTTAAAGACCTACAGAAACCTCTCAAATCGTTTGAAACATCAAAGCAACAGCTCCAGGATTCACCAGTTTGGAATCTGAATATTGTCCTGAAGTTCACTATGAGTGACAGGTTTGAGCCCTTGCATTCAGCTTCATTTAAGGACCTCACAATGAAGACTCTATTTTTGGTCAGTCTGGCGACAGCTCACAGAGTCAGTGGAATTCATGCTTTTAGCTTAAATGATTGTTTTTATTTTTGGATCACAAAGCTATCTGCTCATTGCAGTTAGGCTTTCTCGCCAAGAACAAACGCCCTTCTCAACCTTGACCCAAAGCTTTTGAGATTTCGAAGCTTTCGGATGGGGCTGGCAAGGAGTTAGAGAGAGTCCTGTGCTCAGTAAGAGCCCTGAAGTTATATCTGAACTGAACAAAAAGAGTTGAGGCTAGTCGGAAGCTCTTTGTTGCTCGCTTTAGAAGTCCTCGTTACAGATGTCGAAGAATGCTCTTTCATTCTTCATCAGGATCTTAATTAAGAGGCTCATGCACTTTGCAGTAAGGCAGACTGCAAGATTTTATAAAGGCCAAAACGCTTGAAGTTCAAACTGTAACAACCTCGGTGGCCTTCAAGCAGAATAGATTGTTGCAAAGCATTAAGGACACAAACTTTTAGAGGAGTAATTCTGT
>NC_090740.1:124377766-124432766 GCF_036898095.1 Palaemon carinicauda | reverse complement strand
TGCCCCTGTGAAGGAGAGAACGTTCGTGCCCCTGCGAAGGAGAGAACGTTCGTGCCCCTGCGAAGGAGAGAACGTTCGTGCCCCTGCGAAGGAGAGAACGTTCGTGCCCCTGGGAAGGAGAGAGCGTTCGTGCCCCTGGGAAGAAGAGAACCTTCGTGCCCCTGGGAAGGAGAGAACGTTCGTGCCCCTGCGATGGAGAGAACGTTTGTGCCCCTGCGATGGAGAGAACCTTCGTGCCCCTGCGAAGGAGAGAACCTTCGTGCCCCTGCGAAGGAGAGAACCTTCGTGCCCCTGCGATGGAGAGAACCTTCGTGCCCCTGCGATGGAGAGAACCTTCGTGCCCCTGCGAAGGAGAGAACCTTCGTGCCCCTGCGAAGGAGAGAACCTTCGTGCCCCTGCGAAGGAGAGAACCTTCGTGCCCCTGCGAAGGAGAGAACCTTCGTGCCCCTGCGAAGGAGAGAACCTTCGTGCCCCTGCGAAGGAGAGAACCTTCGTGCCCCTGCGAAGGAGAGAACCTTCGTGCCCCTGCGAAGGAGAGAACCTTCGTGCCCCTGGGAAGGAGAGAACCTTCGTGCCCCTGGGAAGGAGAGAACCTTCGTGCCCCTGGGAAGGAGAGAACCTTCGTGCCCCTGGGAAGGAGAGAACCTTCGTGCCCCTGGGAAGGAGAGAACCTTCGTGCCCCTGGGAAGGAGAGAACCTTCGTGCCCCTGGGAAGGAGAGAACCTTCGTGCCCCTGGGAAGGAGAGAACCTTCGTGCCCCTGCGAAGGAGAGAACCTTCGTGCCCCTGCGAAGAAGAGAACGCTCGTGCACCTGCGAAGGAGAGAACGCACGTTTGTGCACCTGCGAAGGAGACGAAGGAGAGAACGTTTGGAAGTTGCACAAAACAGGTCTAAAAACAACTTGAAAGATTTAAACGGAAAATCCCCTCATTTGAATCAAATAGCCTAATTATTGGGTAAGACTGAGTGAAGACATAAGTACCAACCCAGAGCATCTACAGTATTCATAATCAATCACTAGTAATAAAATGTAATTTTGACATAGATGAACATCTAGGGAGACTTCCATAGTCATAATGAAGGAAACACCACAGCTGATAGGACATGAAAATCAACCTGAAGAAAAACTTAATACAATTAATTATTTAGACAGCTGTAAATAGTACAGTAGGCTATTAGGATTTTCTAATCATGAAATAAGTGAGGAGCAAAATTGTGAACACAAGGTCAAGCTATGTCTCCTTTGAGTAATATCCATTCAAGATAAGAAAAAATGTCTGATTAGATCTATACTAGATATAGTGAATTTTATGAAGTGCTAAGGTCGGAAAAATACCAATGAAAAACGCATCTGCATAAGAGTACGGAAGAACACACTTTAATGGAACTAGGACATAAAAGGATATTAAAATGTACTTAACTGTCCTTAGTGGAGTATTGTTTTTCCAATTATGATAAACCCTGTCAAAAGAATCCCAGCTAAAGCTGACAGACAAAAAACACTGGTTGATTAGTCAAATGAGGACCAATTCTGTAAGGCTTGAGGAGATCCCACTCTAGGGCCAATGGTAAGGTCAGATGAGGGCCAATGGCAAGGCCAGATGAGGGCCAATAGCGAGGCCAGACAAGGGCCAATAGCGAGGCCTCGAGGCCAGACGAGGGCCAATGGCGAGGCCAGACGAGGGCCGGTGGCGAGGCCAGACGAGGGCCAGTGGTGAGGCCAGACGAGGGCCAGTGGCGAGGCCAGACGAGGGCCAGTGGCGAGGCCAGACGAGGGCCAGACGAGGACCAATGGCGAGGCCAGACGAGGGCCAGACGAGGACCAATGGCAGAGTGGGGGCAACACGAGAGCCAAGAGTAAGGGCAATATGAGAGCCAAAGGCGGAGCCATAAGATCTAAAAGTAGCAGTCACATGAGAGCCTATAGTAGTAGCCACATGAGAGCCAATAGGCGGAGCCATGAGATCTAAAAGTAGCAGTCACATGAGGGCCTATAGTAGTAGCCACATGAGAGCCTAAAGTAGTTGCCACATGAAACATTATAAAGGCCAGATGAAGGGTGATCTTATAGCTATGTGAGAGCGCTGACTGTAAGACAAGGGCTGCGAGTAGGGTCAGATTAAGGCCAATTGCAGGAATTGATGGGAGCCAAACTTATGTCCAGATGAGGGGCAATTGGAGAGCTTTGACGGCTGATCTGGAATGTTGGTTTGCCTAATAGAACAAAGTGAAAATAAGCTCAACTCGTTAACAATAAGTGGAGAATGGAATTTGAAAACAGAGGAAGCATATTTTCCAGAGGTTTCTTGAGCAAGTTGCCAATATTTTATTAAAACAATGCTTGGTAAATATAATAGAAAAGATGAAGGAACCAATAAGTAGATATCGGTGTGGAAAACAAGTTGACCATAGATCACTTAATAATGAACACTCATAATTTACCATATTTATCTTGGATGGGACTTAATCCTTTGAGAAGGAAATGTTGTATGCTTGAAGAATCTTATCAGCGATGGACGTGCTAAAATGATAAAGGGAAATTTTCTTCATCCAGATATGACTTAATACTCCCTTTAGTGCCATTGGACATATTTGACATCATTATTACTAGTTTTTTATTTGATAATTTTGGTACATGAATTTTTTTTTACAAAATAGATAAAATTGTAAACGAAAAGTTAATTTATTCAGCTATACAAAAAGAATAAGTTGTAAAAGTCCCATCTTTGATAAGTTATGTGCCGAGTTAAATACTGTAGAATGTCCCTAATAAAGGCCTGAGCTTAAGTGCCAAATTTTTGGTGAGGTTGGCACTCTAAGAGATAAGTTAATGGGTAATGACAAAGAATAATAATTGGTCTCAAAGTGTGTGGATACAGTCACATGTAAGATTTATTGAATAACCAGTTGGAGAATTGTGAAGATAAGAAGTATGTTAATCAGTCAGTATTTTAGATACAACCATATTCCCATTGACCATAAAGTAATTGATAGTAGTAAGCGACTCCAAAACAAGAGGAACACTCAAGATAACTTTATTCAGTGCAGAGCCAATGAGAGACAGTAGACATAAGCAGGAACAGGAATAAGTAAATACCTGTAGTGGATTGTTGTAGGTAACTGCTATATGATAAAAGGAAACAGGAGAAGTTGAAAGTATTTTAAAAAGAATGTTCCACCGCCCAATGAGCACCCATTACAGAGAAGGTAGTAAAATTTTCTGTAATTCTAAGCCAACAAGCTAAGGCCCTTCAGTGGGGTGATAGATTTCCCTCAATTGTGTTTTCTGGAATTAGCAGTGAGGGACCATGGGCAAATATAACTCTGGTCTTGCGGCAATAGTAGAAAAGGACACCTGGTGGAGTAACTGTGGTTGATCAGGTCATGTGAAAGAAGAGGACAAAGGCAGTTATGATGAAAATGGAACTCGATAATTCTGTACAAAAAGAGGAAAGGAACATCTCTGAATACAAGAAAGTCTGAACAAAGTTAGGCATACCAGGAAGATCGTTAAAAAGAGGAACAAGAACCACCAGGAAAGTAGCGAAAGATGAACAAGGCCAAAATGCAATGCACATATCCAGTAGAATTCCCAAAGGAAAGGCAGATGTTGCTAGAACCACTACAAACCAAGAGACAAACTAGGTTTTATAATGGGTGCCAACAAAGAGCAGTAGGACTACTAGGAGCTTGGAAGGAACCCGACTTCCTGCATCGAAATTTGACAGTTCTATAGGTGAGTGTTAATATTCAATAGTATTTCCTATTGAATATGCTTGCAAAAGTTAAAACATCTAGGATAACAAAGTAAATACCAATAATACAAAAACCAATCAAGATTTTAAATGTAATTATTTAACGTTTAATCTCAGAAGTGGAAAGAGTTGCTGAAAGATATTGAGAATGCATAATCAGATTAGAAGTCTATCAATACAAGGTTATAAAGGTAATATATTTAGGGATAGTAACAGTACAGAACACAAAATAACTGGATATATAAGTGAATAGTAGTTTATGAAGTGTTACAGTAAAAGCATTCTATAAGAAATTTAAAGTTCTCCCTTCTCAATAACTGTAGGATTTATTCCTCTCATGCACCTTATCTTCTAATGGCCTCCTGGGTCCCAGTGACTGATCGTATTGCCCAAATTCAATAAATAAAATCAGATGTAGTTCCTAGATAGTCATCTCTTTATGTGATAAGATCGAGTAATGTTGAACTGGTGTGGAAAATCTTATTGGTTTATCGAGAGGCTATTGATAAAAAGGCGTGATGGTTGGTCTTGCATCAGATAGAGATAAGTACTTAGTTAAATTTAACATTAAAGGAACTAAGTTCATTTGCAGCTTCATTTCCCTGCATGGTTCAAGTAGTTGTCAGGCTGGGGCACTTTTAAGAATTTTTCTTTTTTACACCAGAGAATCTATATGTAAAGGTTCATCAGAAGTATTCACTCTACTGTACAAAAAGTGTAGAAATTTATGTAGAAACTGTGAACTTAATCAGTAAACTTTATATCTTCTTGGATAAGGATATCTTTAGTTACATATTAATCTAAACTGTCTGATGTTCCTTTTTTCACTTTCAAGAGGTTTCTCAAGTTAAACGATAGCCATCCTAGATCTATTTTTTTGCTGTGATGTTTGAAGGAAGATAGTCTAACAGAAATAGCATTTCAGTTTTTGCAATTTTTTGACTTCTCTGGAAGAGGTTACACAACAAGACAAAAAAGTCCATTATGAAATTGAATAAAAGCATATTCATGATGTTTAACCGTCCTAAGGCTTATCAACATTTAACCTTGGTGTTTTTTCAGGCAGATCTGCTTTTGATAAGGACCGTCAATACGAAGGGTTGAGAATGTTGGATAAGATCGATTCATCGTGTGGAAAAGCTATCAAAGATTTCCTGTGGCATTTTTGTCATCTGGATCTAGGACTTCTAGAGGTAAGACATGGATAAAACTAAGGCTTTTGGGTAAAGAGGTGACTGCCTTTGATTGATAGCAAAGTGTTGTCTTGTGCAACAATGAATTTCTTTGTTTAAAAAAAAAAAAAAAAACTAAAAATTCAAAACAGACACGACAATAAAAGATAACACGCCATCTGTAGACAGTTGTTAAGCTTTCAGGATATCTTACTTTACTAATGCATTAGTAATTAGTCTGTAGTAAAGAGTTTGAGTCGAAAGGGTTTTTAGCAATCATGTTGAGGGATTTCAGTATCTACGCAAGTTTTGTTTTTTTATTATTATTAAGGGTATTATTTGTGTGTTTTATAATTTGATCTTGAACAAAGTTTTTGTTTTATGGAAAATTTTTAGGTTACTTGTTCTTCAATTACCCTGGAAATTTTTTTTATTCATATACAATGTAGATGTTGAAAATATGCCTTGTATTCAGAATTAAGGGATTTTGACGAAGGAAAAATCAGAATTAAGAGGATATTATTTGGTTAATTTCATGTTGCATAGTAATAATGCAGTGATAATACCAACACAAATTTGGGTATGCTGAGTTGCAATGGCTTTTACCTTTCAATCACAGTTTCTATTAAGATACCCAAGAGAGAATAAAATGAGCCCTAGAGTGGCTGTCCAATTAAGTGATCCATTTGGTAATGAGAGCCTTCCTAGATGATTGATTCTTGAAGCCGGGTTTTATATTTTTTCGTTGTAACTATTTTAGTATACTAAAATATGCTATTTCAATTCCCGTTATTGCAGAAAATAAACTGTTCTTCGGGAAGAATCTTGAAGTTCTAAGAATTTTACAAGAACAAAAATACAGTATATACGACTTGAAAGTTCTGGAAGGAGAGAAGCTACAAATTTTGAAAAATTATCCATCTGCAGCATTGTAATGAGGTAGGTGTTTCATGAACATGAAATATGCTTCTTTGATTGGGGATTATGTCAACATAAGTGGAATAGTAATAATGTCTTAGTTTAACTGGAGGGGAGAACTTTCGCTAATTTCTTAGTCTAAAAATAATGTGATGGAACACACCGAAAAATTGTAGGTGAAATTAAAGCTTGTACAATGGCTCTTTCAGTAGCTCTTTGAACATTCTTAAGTTATCTTTTCTGGGTCGATCTGTGGCGCCGGGTGAAAAGTCCTTCTTGTATATGTCTTTTCTGATAAAACCTTCCAATTATACCAGAGAAAGATAAAAGCATGGAATGCTGAGGTTACAACCCTCGCGCGAGCACCTTTTAGGTGTCGTGTATAAAGCAAAGGCGCGTGAAATCCACTATTCACAGGTTGTCTTCCATTTAGTTAATTCCTTCGTCAAAGGGATGGGCCGATACAACGGCCCTAGACACACCCCCATCGCCGCACCACCCACGCCACGACGCGAGCGCCATCTGAACTACATCCTTCTTTTTGGAATACTAAGTGTTGATTTGTTTTGTGGTGCTCTCGGTCTTTTTTATCAATCGTGGATTTATTTTGTCATGTCCGAAGCTCCATCTTCACACATTCCAATGTTAAGTACCATAGTTTGTTTTGACAGTATTTTATTGTACCGGGCTTTTGTTTTATATCCAGTATAGTCTGTTTTATTATTCCCGTCTGGCCTTTCATGGCGGCCATTGTTTGTTCACTTGTTGGGAATTCATCTTTGTCTGCCCGTTTAGTACTCTGTCACTTAGGTTCTTGGTTAAGTCCCTGGCCTTATGCCTTTAGAACCGTTATTATTATTATTTTTTTTTTTTTTTTTTTGTGTATTTATGCTCATGGTACTTTTTGCTAGTAAGTCCAGCCTACGAACGAGATAGCGATTTAGCTTTGTATTTGTTTAGTGCCCGCCCCTCCGAGGCGTTCGTCACTCGACTGTGCTATTTATTTAAAGTTTTAGCAGATGCTATTCTTCGATCGTAGTGTTATATGGATGTACATTTTTATTTTATACGTTTATAATAGTGTTTTGTGATTTTTAGTCCTGTTTTTGTGTCCAAGAGAGCGAGAGATGGGGGTCCCCGTTTTCTGTTCGCAGTCACGAGTTACCCCTTTCTCTCGTTTTCTTTCTTTGCTCTGGTGGTTGAGCGGATTTCCCGTTTTCCGTTTTGTGCGTTCAACGGGTTCTCCCTCCCTCACCTCTCCCCCTCGGGGTGGATGATAACTTACGAGTTATTTATTTTTCGTGACTTTTCAATTGTTAGCGTTATTTTGGTCCGTGTTCGTCCTCTCCCCGTTACGGCTCGGGAGTAGTTTATGAACGTTTTCCACTCCGCCTTGAGTTCTACTCCGGCTTGAGGGATTCTCAATGACTTTCGTTCTATTGTTATATTTATATATTGTTTACTACATGGGACGGGCTTCATATTGTTTAGATACGACCCTCCGGTGGCCCTTACTGCGGTCTCAGGCCACGGCCATATCCACAATAGCCATTGTTATTACAATTGTGTTTTTATTCACAATAATTATTCAGGACCTTTCTTCTCCCTCCGGCCTCACCGGAGGTTGTAAATACGCTTTGCTATGATCTAAGCCTTAGCCTTTAGCTGCGGCTTGGCTTTTATATCTTCACAATTGAATTATTAGCCACAATTGAATTATTCAGGGTATCTCATTATCCTCCGGCGTCACCGGAGGTCGCCCATACACTTCACACTTATATTTGCCTTGCCTTTGGCTAAGACGGCATTATTCAGGACATCTCATTACGCTCCGGCTTCACCGGAGGTCGCCCATACACTTAACACTTATATTTGCCTTGCCTTTAGCTAAGGCTGGTGTTTATATTTATTTTAAGGGCATGTCACTGCTTCCCCGACCCTCGCAGGTCGGCAGATTGCTTTAAGTTATTTATCCTTATGTCATTAACAGACATTAGGTAAATTACAAATATACAAACATTTGGATATTATAGTGCCAACAATGGTTTTGGCCGAATAGCGATTTAAACGTTTGCGATTTAGTCTGTTAGTCTGTTAGTTTGTACTCGCCCCAGGAAGGCTCGATTTAGACTATATCCTTATTTATTGGTTACGTTGTCGTTATTCTTCGTTTTTGGTTATTACAATGACTAAAAATGAAAAA
Source organism: Palaemon carinicauda (assembly GCF_036898095.1). Classification (NCBI taxonomy): domain Eukaryota; kingdom Metazoa; phylum Arthropoda; class Malacostraca; order Decapoda; family Palaemonidae; genus Palaemon; species Palaemon carinicauda. The sequence continues at coordinate 124,424,718 of NC_090740.1, read as the reverse complement.
GAAAAAGGAAAAAATAAAAATAAAATAAAAACAATCAGTTTTATTTTACTTTCCTTATATTATTGTGTGATGTTAGCTTTTATGTAACCTTGAGAGTGAGAACATAAGGTGCTCGTTTATTAGCTCGAGTAAGGGAGGTGATTTTCCCGTTCTCCGTTTTTATACGTTCACGAGTTATTCAGGCCTCCTCTTATTATCAGAGTTGATGATAGTACGTTTAATGTTATACACGTTTTATTGATGTGGTTACTGTTAATATAGCTAACACTATTAGTAGGAACGTTGGTGTATGAGTCATTAATTGGGTTCGATTTATACCGACACCCTTAGCTCCGCCTTGAGTTATGTTTAGCTCCGCCTTGAGTTATACGCCTCTATAATGGATACTCATTGGGTGAGAACTGGTCAGATATTTGGAGTGCAACGGTGAAATCCGGCACTCAGACTCCGGCTGAGACCTTTTTGCACACGAACCTTTGTCATGTTTGATCTCGATTACACCTTTCCGGCCCCTTTTTTCATCGAATCTCCGGCTTCGCTGGAGATAACTCAAACATTCATTGAGGTTAATGTTATCGTACCGGTGACGGTCACGATCTCACGGGGACTAGCCTTTGCTACCGGATCTCCCATACAAACAGAGATCAAGCAGACGTCCAGAACCGGAGTTAACAATGTGATACCGATGAGGGTTTCACAGTTTCATTATTACGGTCCCTTTTTCATCGAATATCCGGCTTCACTGGAGATAACACAGACATTCAGTTTTAGAGAATGTTATCGTACCGGTGAGGATCACGTTTTCACGTTGCCGGACCTTTGTCACTGGTTCTCCGGTACAAACTGAGATCAATCAGACGATCAGAATCAGGGTATGAACCCCTTTTTCATGAATAATCACAATATCGTCATTACGATTCTTTTTCATCGAATCTACGGCTTAACCGGATATCGTACAGGCGGTCAGCATTGAGGTTAATATTAGATTTCCTCTGGTTCACGTTGTCACTATGACGGACCTTTGTTTGTACCGGGGATGGTTACCGGAGATCCGGTACAGTCGGAGATCACTCAGACCACGGGTGGCCAATCTTTTGTTTTACCTGTAAAGGGAAGGATTTAAAAAAAAAAAAAAAAAAAAAAAAAAAAAAAAAAAAAAAAATTATTTATGAACGTAACTATGCCTATTTCTGGGTCGATCTGTGGCGCTGGGTGAAAAGAGTCCTTCTTATATACCTTTTCTGATAAAACCTTCCAATTATACCAGAGAAAGATAAAAGCATGGAATGCTGAGGTTACAACCCTCGCGCGAGCACCTTTAGGGTGTCGTGTATAAAGCAAAGGCGCGTGAAATCCACTATTCACAGGTTGTCTTCCATTTAGTTAATTCCTTCGTCAAAGGGATGGGCCGATACAAAGGCCCTTGCCAACCACCAGCGCCACACCACCCACGCCACGACGCGAGCGCCATCTGAACAACATCCTTCTTTTTGGAATTCAATGTGTTGAATTGTTTCGTTGTGCTCTCGGTCTTTTTTATCTATCGTGGATTTATTTTGTCATGTCCGAAGCTCCATCTTCACACATTCCAATGTTAAGTACCATAGTTTGTTTTGACAGTATTTTATTGTACCGGGCTTGTGTTTTATATCCAGTATAGTCTGTTTTATTATTTCCCGTCTGGCCTTTCATGGCGGCCATTGTTTGTTCACTTGCTTGGGAATTCATTTTTATCTGCCCGTTTAGTACTCTGTCACTTAGGTTCTTGGTTAAGTCCCTGGCCTTATGCCTTTAGAACCGTTATTATTTTTATTTTTATTTTTTTGTGTATTTATGCTCATGGTACTTTTTGCTAGTAAGTCCAGCCTACGATCGAGATAGCGATTTAGCTTTGTTTTTGTTTAGTAACCGCCCGAGGCGTTCGTCACTCGACTGTGCTATTTATTTTAAGTTTTAACGGATGCTATTCTTCGATCGTAGTGTTATATGGATGTACATTTTTATTTTATACGTTTATAATAGTGTTTTGTGATTTTTAGTCCTGTTTTTGTGTCCAAGAGAGCGAGAGATGGGGGTCCCCGTTTTCTGTTCGCAGTCACGAGTTACCCCTTTCTCTCATTTTCTTTCTTAGCTCCAGTGGGGGAGCGGATTTCCCGTTTTCCGTTTTGTGCGTTCAGCGGGTTCTCCCTCCCTCACCTCTCCCCCTCTGGGTGGATGATAACTTACGAGTTATTTATTTTTCGTGACTTTTCAATTGTTAGCGTTATTTTGGTCCGTGTTCGTCCTCTCCCCGTTACGGCTCGGGAGTAGTTTATGAACGTTTTCCACTCCGCCTTGAGTTCTACTCCGGCTTGAGGGATTCTCAATGACTTTCGTTCTATTGTTATATTTATATATTGTTTACTACATGGGACGGGCTTCATATTGTTTAGATACGACCCTCCGGTGGCCCTTACTGCGGTCTCAGGCCACGGCCATATCCACAATAGCCATTGTTATTACAATTGTGTTTTTATTCACAATAATTATTCAGGACCTTTCTTCTCCCTCCGGCCTCACCGGAGTTTGTAAATACGCTTTGCTATGATCTAAGCCTTAGCCCTTAGCTGCGGCTTGGCTTTTATATCTTCACAATTGAATTATTAGCCACAATTGAATTATTCAGAGTATCTCATTATCATCCGGCGTCACCGGAGGTCGCCCATACACTTCACACTTATATTTGCCTTGCCTTTGGCTAAGACGGCATTATTCAGGACATCTCATTACGCTCCGGCTTCACCGGAGGTCGCCCATACACTTAACACTTATATTTGCCTTGCCTTTAGCTAAGGCTGGTGTTTATATTTATTTTAAGGGCATGTCACTGCTTCCCCGACCCTCGCAGGTCGGCAGATTGCTTTAAGTTATTTATCCTTATGTCATTAACAGACATTAGGTAAATTACAAATATACAAACATTTGGATATTATAGTGCCAACAATGGTTTTGGCCGAATAGCGATTTAAACGTTTGCGATTTAGTCTGTTAGTTTGTACTCGCCCCAGGAAGGCTCGATTTAGACTATATCCTTATTTATTGGTTAAGTTGTCGTTATTCTTCGTTTTTGGTTATTACAATGACTAAAAATTAAAAAGAAAAAGGAAAAATAAAAATAAAATAAAAACAATCAGTTTTATTTTACTTTCCTTATATTATTGTGTGATGTTAGCTTTTATTATGTAACCTTGAGTGAGAACATAAGGTGCTCGTTTATTAGCTCGAGTAAGGGAGGTGATTTTCCCGTTCTCCGTTTTTATACGTTCACGAGTTATTCAGGCCTCTTATTATCAGAGTTGATGATAGTACGTTTAATGTTATACACGTTTTATTGATGTGGTTACTGTTAATATAGCTAACACTATTAGTAGGAACGTTGGTGTATGAGTCATTAATTGGGTTCGATTTATACCGACACCCTTAGCTCCGCCTTGAGTTATGTTTAGCTCCGCCTTGAGTTATACGCCGCTATAATGGATACTCATTGGGTGAGAACTAGTCAGATATTTGGAGTGCAACGGTGAAATCCGGCACTCAGACTCCGGCTGAGACCTTTTTGCACACGAACCTTTGTCATGTTTGATCTCAATTACACCTTTCCGGCCCCTTTTTTTCATCGAATCTCCGGCTACGCTGGAGATAACTCAAACATTCATTGAGGTTAATGTTATCGTACCGGTGACGGTCACGATCTCACGGGGACTAGCCTTTGCTACCGGATCTCCCATACAAACAGAGATCAAGCAGACGTCCAGAACCGGAGTTAACAATGTGATACCGATGAGGATTTCACAGTTTCATTATTACGGTTTCTTTTTCATCGAATCTCCGGCTTAACCGGATATCGTACAGGCGATCAGCATTGAGGTTAATATTAGATTTCCTCTGGGTCACGTTGTCACTATGACGGACCTTTGTTTGTACCGGGGATGGTTACCGGAGATCCGGTACAGTCGGAGATCACTCAGACCACGGGTGGCCAATCTTTTGTTTTACCTGTGTAAAAAAAAAAAAAAAAAAAAAAAAAAAAAAAAATTATTTATGAACGTAACTATGCCTATATTTATGCATGTATTTAATTCTAACTATGTATAAATATGGATAAATATCCATACAACATCGTGTTCAAATAGAATTAAATTAATTATGCCTATATTTATGCATGTATTTAATTCTAACTATGTATAAATATGGATAAATATCCATACAACATCGTGTTCAAATAGAATTAAAATAATTATGCCTATATTTATGCATGTATTTAATTCTAACTATGTATAAAACGGATTTTGAGCGAAGCGAAAAATCTATTTTTGGGTGAGATAGCCATGGCGTCCTGATGGAAGGTTCCTGTTTGGTAGCTTCCTTGGGTATAAGACTACTAAGATATTCCCAGAGAATTTAACCACAGGTTATCACAGAATTCTAACTTCTGGAGCGAGTATCTCAAAGGTTTCCCTTTAAGACATCGTAATACAACAGGGGACACGCATGTCTGAACGTGCCACATAGCTATCTCCACCCCGAACAGAGTTAATGCTTCGGTGCGTAAGGACTGAGAATAGCTGGGAGCCGTTCCACAGCTAATCTCGCTCGTGGCTACTACTGATACTCGAGACGTAAACAAACGGACGCCATTGCTCTAATGACGTCACGCGCGTCTTTATCCTGGCGCCAGTTGCTGCCCATCACCATGATACAATTGTGTAGGGTGGGAACAAACTGAACGAAGTAGTAGGGAGGGTCCATCAGGACGCCATGGCTATCTCACCCAAAAATAGATTTTTCGCTTCGCTCAAAATCCGTTTTTTGGGCTCAAGCCATGGCGTCCTGATGGAAGAGTACCAGAGAATCAATGTATCGTGGTAGATTTTCCCCCAGAGTTAAGTGCCTAGGCATTGACAAAACAGCAAAGTAATCTTAGGTAAGAACCATAGGAACGAAGTATCCTGCCCCCCATTGGTAGGAAGTTCCCATGGGCTATGCCGACGTCAAAGTGGTATTGAAGGGCTATTCATCTTGACAGAAGAACTTTTAAGAACTTAGAGATGAAGCGGAATGTTTGATATTTGTATAGGAACATTCTGAAGTAGGCCAGTGGTGGTTGGGCACTGTGTATAGAGTTCATCTCCTGATTATCAGAAGTAAGTATTCGTGTAGGAACCTTACTGAGGCAAGGTGAATATAATTTAGGATTAGACATCTTAAATTCTTCATGACCATAAGAAAGGAGGAATAATAAAACTATGACAGTATGTATTTCATAGTAAGTAGGAGCTGAAAGAGACGCATAAGTAATAAAATAGAAATTTTATTTCACAATGCAGAAATTAAATAATTTACAGCAAAAGTAAAGTTCATTTACAGTAATAATAATGTACATAGAAATAAAGGCTTGCTCTTGAATCTGAAAAGGAATTTCAGGATTAGTAGGTACTCGTTCTCGAGGAACGCAAGTCTTTAAACAACACATCATGCTCAAGGCATGCGGCACTTGTGTGACACTATGACATTTCACCTGGGATAAGAACAGTTATAAAAGCACTAAGTGTTTTTAGACATCACTATGAATCACTCGAGGGTCAACATAGGCACCCGAAGAGTTAGAGTCCCAAGTAACTCACTGTTCTACGCAGAGTTAGGTGCAGGTTTCATAACACTACCTGCGGCTACCACAAAATGTTTGATTTCGTGCACTTGTTTCGCATAATGTTTAAAGAAAACTCGCGAGGACTTCCAGCCCGTAAAGTTTTTAAGGCTCTCAAAGTCCATGCTCTGAAAGAAGTTCAGAGAAGATGCCACTTTTCTAGGATCATGACCAGCGGGTGTACTGTTCGGATCCGCTCTGCGAATGAAGTAGGTGATTTTCGCTCTTAATTGTTTCAGTGACAGGTCGCTGCCCGATGTTTCTCCTTTGAAGAGTTGGCCTCCACCAAAGTTCGAAGTTCTGCGAAGATAGACCTTGAGACTCTACTGGACATAGAGAGACATCCTCCTTCAGGGGGCATATTCTCCAAGGGCCCCATCTTTTGGTGGGTAATTCATTTTTGGCGAGAAACGTCGGATCAGGGGAGAGGGTCACTTCTCCTGAATCAGCAAACAGGATGTGTCCCTCTTCTCTTGATAATGCCACTATTTCGCTGACTCGAGCTCCCGAGGCGAGAGCAAATAAAAATATGACTTTCTGAGTCAGATCCTTGAGGGGGCATGAATCATTGTCCAAGTTGGAGGCGAAATGGAGCACCTTGTCTAGTGACCAGGAGATCGGTTTCGGAGGGGGTGCTGGGCGTAGGCGAGCACATGCTTTCGGCAGTTTGTTAAAGATGTCGTTGGACAGATCAATTTGGAAAGCATATAGAATTGGTCTAGTCAAAGCCGATTTGCAGGTTGAAATCGTATTGGCTGCTAATCCTTGTCCATGAAGGTGAATGAAGAAGGACATACAGAAATCAATGGTGATTTCTTTAGGATTTTTTGCTTTAACAAAGGAGACCCATTTCCTCCAGGATGATTCATATTGCCGTCTCGTGGATTCGGTCTTGTATTCCTCTAGGAAGTCTAGACTTTTCTTCGAGATCCCAAACCTCTTCTTTGCGGCAAGGGAGAGAAAATCATGAGATGAAGGTCCTTGATTTTCGATGATGAAGCGAAGACAGTCGACTTCTGTACTTGTTGAGAGAGAACTGGGCCCGGGAGAGGGATCAGCTTGGGCTGCAGCTCCAGGACCAGGGGGTACCAGTTGCTCCGAGGCCACTTGGGAGCCACTAGGGCCGCTGTCCCTTTGAAGGTTCTCAGTTTGGAGAGGACTTTCAACAGAAGGTTGGTGGGAGGGAACAGGTATATCTTTGACCATCTGTTCCAGTCCAGTGACATGGCGTCCACCGCTTCTGCTTTGGGGTCCTCGTACGGGGCTACGTACAGAGGAAGTTGATTGTTGTCGCTCGTTGCAAAGAGATCTATCTGAAGTTCTGGGACTTGATGAGAGATGAAGGAGAACGATCTTGCGTCTAGAGACCATTCCGACTCTATCGGGTTTGTCCGAGATAGAGCATCCGCTGTCACGTTGCGGAATCCTTGTAGGTGAACTGCAGACAGGTGCCACTTCTTCTTCTCCGCCAGACGGAAGATTGGGAGAAGCACCTGATTTATCTGGGGCGATCTTGAGCCTTGGCGATTGAGACAACGAACTACCACCGAGTTGTCTAGGGTTAGACGGATGTGGATCGAGGGCGGCGGGGATAACTTCTTCAGAGTAAGAAGGACCGCCATGGCCTCCAAGATGTTTATGTGGAACGTCTTGAATAGTGGAGACCAGGTCCCTTGAGCTTGTTTCAGGTGGGAGTGACCTCCCCAGCCCTCCAGTGAGGCATCCGTGTGGATGTTGAGTGATGGAGGAGGGTGTTGGAGAGGAATGGACCTTTTCAGGGCCTTTGCTTCCGACCACGGCTTTAGGAGGCGTCGAAGTCTGTTTGGAAGCCGTCTCTTGAGGTCTCTTCGAGCGATGGATGCCGATCGTCTCCAGACTCCCGCGGCATCCTTTAGCTGTGCACGAAGCACTGGGTTTGTCACTGAGGCGAATTGTAGAGAGCCTAGAACTCGTTCCTGCTGTCGTCTTGAAATGCGTTTGGATTTCAGTAGTCGCTTGACAGACCCTGCTATTTCCTTCCTTTTCTTCTGGGGGATGGAAAGGCGGTGTGACTGAAGATTCCAGTGGATTCCCAGCCACTGAAACTTCTGAGCTGGAGAGAGGCGAGATTTCATCTCGTTGATCTTGAATCCCAGGTGTTCTAGGTACTGGGTAACTTCGTCGCAAGACTTTGTACACTCTTCGGGCGATGGAGCCCAGACTAGCCAGTCGTCGAGGTAGGCCATCACCTGGACGTTTCTTAGGCGGAGCTGTTGTACTATGGCATCCGCCAGCTTTGTGAAGATCCGAGGGGCCACATTGAGGCCGAATGGCATGGCCCGGAAGGCGTAGCTTTTTCTTTGGAGTCGAAATCCTAGGTAGGAGGAAGCATGATGGTTCATTGGAATGTGCCAATAGGCATCCGCCAGGTCTATAGAGACCGTGTAGGAACCTTGAGGCAGAAGGGTCCTTATTTGTTGAAGCGTCAGCATCTTGAATTTGTTGTTCTCTATGAACTTGTTGAGGGGGGATAAGTCCAGAATGACTCTGAGCTTGTCTGAGTCCTTCTTGGGAACGCAAAACAGTCTCCCTTGGAACCTGGTGGACTTTACCTTCCTTATCACCTTCTTGTTCAAGAGGTCTAGAACATATTCTTCCAGAATGGGGGTCGATTGTTGAAAGAACCGCTGGAAGATTGGGGGTGGTTGCACCCAACTCCAGCCTAGACCGTTCTTGATGATGCTGTGTGCCCAGGGATCGAAGGTCCAACGATCCTGGAATTGGCGGAGTCTTCCTCCCACCGGAAGCACTTCATTGCTTCTGGTGTCCCGAGGACTTGTTGCCTCGGCCGCTAGCTCCCTTTCCTCCTCTACCTCTGGAGGGACGACGAGAGGCGTCTCTGCTTGCACCCCTGGACGAGCCTCTACCTCTGGCATGAAAGGTAGTGGATGGCTGCTCAAAGGCAGGGGTGAAGACCGGTGACTGTGACAACACCGGTTGGGGGACCAATTGAAAGGTCTGTTGTGGTTGGGCAACCACTTGGGAGGTAGCGGGTCCCGGAAACTGACGTCGTTGTTGACGTTGCTGGGGTTTTGGCTTCTGAGGTTTCCTCTTAGGCTGAGGTCCATCGTCCTGAGAGGTTTTCCTTTTTCTGGACATGCCCCACTTGTGGAGAAGGTTCCTATTCTCCGTGGCGGCTCTGTCAGTTATTTCCTTGACAAGGTCAGAAGGAAACAGGTGCTTTCCCCAGATGTTGGAGGAAATCAGCCTCCGGGGTTCGTGTTTCACGGTGGCACCGACAAACACGAATTCACGACAGGCTCTACGAGCCTTTATGAAATGGTACAAGTCCTTCATTACTGTAAGTAAGTGGGATTTGGCTAGTACCATGTAGTGATCAGGTACTCTTGTGTCACAGGCCATAACTTCAAGTTGGACTTGATGAGAAAGAGATGCCGCAAGCCTCTCCTTCGTGTCTTGTTCCCGGCGAAGGAGGTGATCATTGAGCTTAGGGAGGTCTTCATTAAACTGACGTCCGGCGACGTCAGGATCGAGCCTACCCACGACGAAAGTATGTTGAACATCTTTCCATTGTCTAGTGTCAGGGGGTGTCACGATGGAGAAGGGTCTGCACTCCTCCAGTGCAGGGCAGGGTTTTCCTTCTTCCGCCGCTTTAAGGCATGCAGCTAAGGCCTTTTCCAAGAAAGGAAGAATCGCAGTGTCAGGTGCGACATATGTAGGATGCTTCTTGCTCAAGGCAGGAAGCTTAGAGCAGGTAAAGCCCCTGCTCTTAAATGCGGAGGCTAGCATAGCCTGGGCCTTTGCGAGATCGAACACTATCTCTTCTTTAGGTTCGGTCTCCTCCTTCGAGGCAGGTTCGGAACGAAGCCGGACGTAACAGTCCGGGTAGGCCTCGAAGCTTGGGAAGAACTCCACATCTTCCAACGGGACCGTGCCGATCTTGTCACTAACAAAGATCCTGCCGGTCGCAATAACCATATGCTCTGCATACCTCCACGGGTTGGCATGAGAGCAAGCTGGGAGATCCTTGACCGAAATCTTCTTCGGGTCTCTGGATCCAATCATTGACCTGATGGACTCCTGGTTCTCCTTCAGTCTGTCGTCCATGACAGCTCTAATCAGTCGGATCAGTTCTTGGGTAGAAGAGGAAGGATCCGGGGTCGAGGAGGTAGACGGAATGGACATTTCCGTCGGTGTAGGAGTAGGCGGAGGGATGGACGAGGGAGTAGCTCCAAGCTCCGACTCGGTGTATTCCACCTTGTCTTCGTCCTCTTCGGCTCCTTGAGCCATAAGCGTCTTCTCCGTGTCTTCCGAGACGTCTGAGATCTGTTCATCATCCTCGGAATCTAAACGACACTCGTGCATGGACTGAGCCATGACCACATCAGGTTCCACCGTAATTTGGACAGTGGGGATTGCTTCTTTTGGAACCACTGAGTCAGGGGAGGCCTTAGGGAACAACAGGGACCTCAGTTCTTCGGTGGCCAGGTACGGTCCAGTAGCATTTCTCTGAAAACCACGCACCCACTTGCGCAGCTTTTCACGAGCAATGTCTCTAACCTCCGCTGAGGGAGGGTTATGGAAGGCCTCAACTAGGTAGGCCTGGCAGATCGTACACTCCAGTGGATTCCAGAACTTCAAATCCCCTCTCTTGTCTGCACAAGGGGCGTGAGTCCTGCACGCCGTATGCCCGTAAAACTGCGGGCGTTTCACAGCGCAGAAGGCGAAGTCACACTTCATCTGCTCCTCCTGTGGAAGAAAGAGAAAATGAGTATGGGGGAGTCATAGGAATGGCTCTTAAACTAAGTTAATATTAATCATTAATTTTAACTTAAGAAGGTGTGATGCATAGAGAATGAAACAGTAAAGGAGAACACGCTCCATGCATCTCGCCCGGCTGGTTACCATAAGCTTGGTCCTGGGATAATCCAAATGACCGAGATCATTGGATATAGTTTCCTAGGATTCCCATTATATTGGAACTCCATGGAAAGCCAAGGACAAGGTTGGGATCGAATTCATTCGGTTCCCAGTTAAGAGCCAGAAGGCCTCATTAAGGGTAACTGCTTCTGGCAACCAGCCGTGCTAAGATGCACATAGCATGCTGGAATTAGAAGAATGCAAAGAGACAGCATGATCACTAATAGAGCAGTACTAGGTACTGATCTTAAAAGCAAAGCAGCTTATCTATTTGCAATGTAGGGCTATCTTAGTCTTATGATAGCTACAGTGAGGGGGTGCAAGTATTCTTGACGCCTCCGGGGCATCCGGCAAGCCGCCGGCATGCCGGAGCTCGCTCCAGCATAGATTCTGGCACTAGAACAGACAATTTTCAAAGTCAGTTAGATACCAGGATGGCGGCCGCCGGCACAACGGCGGCACGCCGGCAGGGAGCGGCGGCTCCGGCAGCCGGAGGATGCCAGGTTGGTGACTGGGGTAAGGATGGTACAGGTAGTATCGGGTTGCCGGCAGTATATGCCGGCACTCCGGAGATCGACCGGCAAGCGGACGATTAGATAGGAGTAGGAGAGCCGCCGGTAGTAGCCGGCGGCAGCCGGCAGTCCCTCGGTACACGGGGGGCTGGCGGCAAGGGTAGGGAAGTCACCAAGAGGGAGGCAGGTATTGCCGACAGTAGAGGCGGCAAGAGACCGGCACCCGGATAGATAGAGAGACAGGGGGAGGGGGGAAAGGATGCAGGAAGTACCGTCAGGGTTCCAGACATCCCTCCCCCTCCCTGAGGGGGTGTACCCATGATAGAGACAGGCTCTAGCATCCATAAGCAGGGGTCACTAGGGACCGGGAGCAGGTAGCCCAAGGGAGGACTAGGGAACACCCAAGAGGGGGGGGGGAGACTCCCCTATGCAGAACTACACTAGTAACTAACCTTATAGGACACTATGAAGGTATATGTACCAGAGCGGACAGCACAGGGAAGCTCGGGTAGCCCTACTCATCCACCCTAAGGAGGATTTGTAGGACAGGGGACAGATGAGTATAAACTAACCTAAGCATAGGCTAGGCTATACAAGAGATAGGTGGGGAGGGAGAAGAGAGAGGTCTTCCCAGGAAGGGTTTCTGTACCAGAGCGGCCACTAAGGGAAGGGAGGACACTCCCTAACCTAAGATTAGGCTGCTCGGCTAAAACGGTGCAAGAGTACAGTTTCAGCATGGAACAGAGAAACCTTCCTAACCCGACCTAGAGCAGGGCTAAAAGTCCTGAACTAGGCAAGGAAGAAGACGTATCGCTATCGCAGGAAAGTCATAGACTATCCTAGCCATAGAGGTAGGCTAGCCTAACCTCACTCTCAGACGCAATCCTAAAGGGGGTTCATTCCTTTAGGGAGGACTGAGAGGCGATATATATACTCTATTAGACAATTAATCCCTTTACTCAGAAAAGGGATCAAGGCTAAATAGAGGGAATGCCAAGGCAGGGGATGAAGGAAGCATATAGGGGTCCTAAGGTTAGGTTAGGCTAGAAAGAATCACTGACTAGCCTATCCCCTATATGGTCCCTGAAGGCGAAAACATTTGCATCACTAGTCAAAAGTATTGTAAAATAATAATGCCACTATCTTCATAACTTAGTCTAGGATCACTAATAAATCATGCATGAACACTTGTATGTAGGCTCCTGGCCTGGGGGCTATAGTAGCCGACTGGTATGAGGTCAATCGATGACCGATAGCGAGCGTTTAAACACGATATAAAAGTTCCTAGCTATGAAGACTAAATAAACTAATGTATTCGATTAGTATATAATGCCGGAAGCGTTGTTGTGGCTAACTAAATAAGACATGCAAAACAACAACGACGCCATAAAATGGCGGGTCCGGTAGAGGCACAGCTCTGCCACAAAACATCAATTATTTCGCGAAATAATATTTACTTTACGGCCAGAGCTTAATTAAACAATACTGGAACCTTATACTCAACTTTCCAGAAGAAGGCGAGGCTGAAGGTAACGACATAGCGAAGATGCAAAGCGATAAAGTTAACACAAGGGAAAATCCGTCTAAGTAGGGCAGCTACTAAACAAAGGATAAAGACGCGCGTGACGTCATTAGAGCAATGGCGTCCGTTTGTTTACGTCTCGAGTATCAGTAGTAGCCACGAGCGAGATTAGCTGTGGAACGGCTCCCAGCTATTCTCAGTCCTTACGCACCGAAGCATTAACTCTGTTCGGGGTGGAGATAGCTATGTGGCACGTTCAGACATGCGTGTCCCCTGTTGTATTACGATGTCTTAAAGGGAAACCTTTGAGATACTCGCTCCAGAAGTTAGAATTCTGTGATAACCTGTGGTTAAATTCTCTGGGAATATCTTAGTAGTCTTATACCCAAGGAAGCTACCAAACAGGAACCTTCCATCAGGACGCCATGGCTTGAGCCCAAAAATATGGATAAATATCCATACAACATCGTGTTCAAATAGAATTAAAATAATTATGCCTATATTTATGCATGTATTTAATTCTAACTATGTATAAATATGGATAAATATCCATACAACATCGTGTTCAAATAGAATTAAATTAATTATGCCTATATTTATGCATGTATTTAATTCTAACTATGTATAAATATGGATAAATATCCATACAACATCGTGTTCAAATAGAATTAAAATAATTATGCCTATATTTATGCATGTATTTAATTCTAACTATGTATAAATATGGATAAATATCCATACAACATCGTGTTCAAATAGAATTAAATTAATTATGCCTATATTTATGCATATTCAATCCTAACTGTCTAAATATGGCTAAATATCCATACAACATAGTGTTCAAATAGAAATACATTAATTATGCCTATATTTATGCATAGTCAATTCTAACTATGTCTAGATATGGATAAATATCCATACAACATAGTGTTCAGATAGAAATAAATTTCCACCCAGTGGCGAATGCGCCAACAGTGTCACATTTCATGAATGCAAGTGTCGCACTATACCCCAGAAGATAATACATTAAATAACTTGTCTTTAAAATGGCTTTTTAAGAGTATACAGCTGATCCCAGCCTGTGAATAGGATCGCTAACTAAAGTTCAAGGAACATCCAGACTTATGTCCCCTTTGTGTTACAGAAGGTTCGCCTGCATGGTTCCCATCAGGATGATGATGATTCTCTCTGGCCTACAAAGAGAGGCTCTCCACCCTTGGGTATCGAAGTTGGGAAGGAATGCTCCATCTAGAGGTCCCTATCTCCTCGGAGTGTCCTCTCTAAGGTTGGACAACGACCCCATGGACGGGCAGGTATGTGGGGATGAGTTTTGAGCCTTCAGCTTTGCAATTACCTACGTCACCGACCTAGGACCATTAAAGGATCCTAATGTTCATGTTACCCTGCATAGACTGTGACGGCTAAAAGCAACACATTCTAAGGAAATCCAAGGGGCTATGACGAGCTCTAAGGTAGGGTGGTGAGTCAGTGCCGTTCAGGAACTCGGATATAGGTGGTACCATAAATCTGGAGGGCATAGACGTCCTCCCTCTGGGGGACCTAGATTTTACTCCCAGGTACTAGAATTCCCATTCAACGGATTCGTTCGTTTGAAAGAGATTGCCTTGGTTAGCTTAGACAAGGTACCGAAGGTAACGGTATTATTTCCTAAAGGGCAGGCCCGATCTGTCTGGACCAGGATGTTGTCAGCCTGGGGGGTACGATAATTCCAGGCTCTGCCCTTCCAGTTCGACCTACACGTTTGTTGGTCTGATCGGGTCAGTTGTGGGAAGTACGTTCTGTCTGAGACCTCTATCAGACAGGAATTGATAGTCGGTTTCCCACTCGTCATCACAGCCTTCCTCTGGTTCGACGATTTTATATCTGACCCCCCATCATCAGGTGGTCTACCTCACTGATTCCCCAGGTACACAGTCCAACTCCGTTGGGATGTTTTGCCTGCATGCAGCCCTAGATCCGAACCCTCAGGCTCCTTTCATGGACACCAGAGAGGAAGCTACAGGAGTAGAAGACAGTCCCGACATCAAGGCGGACCTAGGAAAAAGGGGGCTCGGAGAAGGGAAGGACCTAGATTCACTCCCTCACAACGCGGTGGTCCTGGTAGAGGGAAGACTTTACCACTTTCGTGACCATTGGACTCGGTCTGTGGGATCATAGCATAGTCTCTAACGGTTTGAGATGAAAATGGCCTCAAGGTCCTCCTCCTCCACCAGTGACCTTCTCCCAGAAATACACTCCCGTCCTGAAAGAGTACACCACAGGGTTACTCAAGAAAAAGCAATCAAACGACTATCTCTTAGGTATGGACCTTACTTCCCCGTGGGACCGTCACCACCTCTGTCGATCTTACCGACCGCTATTAGCTTGCGCCTATAGCTCGAAACTTCTCTTCTTATCTGGGTTTCCACCTAAGCAGGAAAGCCTTTGTGTTCAAGACATGCCCTTCGGCCTCAACATTGATCCCAGGATATTCACGAAACTGGGAGAGGCAGTGTTAGAACAACTCAGTAACCAAGAGATACAGATCATTGCTTATCTGGCCGGTTGGCTCATTTGGGCCCGGCCGGCCATAGAAGGTAACAGAGCTACGAAGGAATTTCTTCGATCGCTCGACAACCTGTGATTTCGGGTCAATCTCCATAAGTCTCGACTGCGACCATCAGGCCACTTAGAATGGTTAGCCATTCAGTGGGACCTTTCGAAGCACACGTTGTCTCTCCCTTCCAAAAGTAAGAGGAATAGGTTCCAAGCTCAAGAATTTCTCAAGCACAAACAGGTGTCCAAAGAGCCTAGAAAGTATCCTCGGCCTTTCCCAATTCACTTCAGTAACAGATCTCCTAATAAAAGCCAAACTCAAGACATCAATCGATTTTGGAGAAAGAGAGCTACAGTACCTATAAGAAGACAAGGTCTCGAAGATCCCCTCTGTCGGGAAAATGAGACTACGTCCATGGTCCGAACCGAAGAACCTCTCCAAAGCGGTTCCTCTACAATTCCCACCTCCACAAGTGACATTCCATTCAGCCGTGTCTCTAAGTGGATGGGGGGATTTCTCCGAACATCAGATGTTTCAGGTTCTTGGTCACTAGCCATGAAACAGTCCCATATCAATGTTCTCGAAGCCATGGCAGTGTTCTTGACCCTGAAGAGAGAGACTCCTCCGAGGTCGACCCACATCAGAGTAGTGTCAGACAGCACAGACGAGGTACACTACGGAAACAGGTGAGGATCCAAGTCACCCAACCTGAATCAGATCCTGGTCACTTTCTTCGCCTGGGCAACAGAAAAGAACTGGTTCCTGTCAGCACCTCACCTAGCGGGAGGCCAGGATGTGAGAACGGGCTCACTATCCAGGACGAGTTCCCTGGAGTCAGAATTTCACTCCGGTGGATACTCAGGTTCGTTCCAGGCATCCAGGTAGATCTATTCACATCTCAGATCAATCACAAACTTCCTTGTTATGTGACCCCAATCCTGGATCCTCGGGCTCATGCCATGGACGCATTACCCCGGGATTGGAATCATTAGAGGAAGATTTCCCTATCTCTCCCAGTGAATCTTCTAAAAACTTTAACACCGACTGCGCTCCTTCCGGGGTGCAGTGGTTTTAGTACCACCTCACTGCCCAAGAACAGTTGGTTTCCTCTCCTCCTCGAGTGGAAACTCCGTCCCATCCGGATTCCGTTCCTCAAACTGACCCGAGTATTCCAAACTCACTGTGTCAGATTACTCAAGGATGTCCAAAACCCTAACTTTGTGGACTACAGGAAGTTGGCAGCTCGTAGAGACTCGAACATTGAACCGGAAAACGATTTCTTACTCGAATCAGTCAAAAGGGACTCGACAATTCGCCAATATGATTCGGCCGTTAACCCCCAAAATAGGTGGTCCCCTTGGAAAGTTATTCCTCTTCTCCAAGATATTTTTCTATGTCCGGTCACCACTCTCAGGGCCTTTTTAGCCACGACTGCTACCCGATCGTCTGGCCCCTTGTTTATCAGGGAACAAGGAGGTACCATTCCCATACGTGGTATTAGGCTATAGATCCTATACTTCGTTTGACAAGCCAATCCGGGATCATTTCCCCCAGAAGATGGACTTTGATGACCTTATAAAGTTCACGGGTTGGGAATCTCCTATGGTCTTCAAACGCCACTATCTAATGAACTTACAGGCTCTTAAATACCCAACAGTTGCAGCTGGGAGCCGTATCTCTCCCCAGTGATCTTTTGTTCTTCCTTTCATCCATCTCTTTTCTTCTCCCTCCTACCCGCCACTCGCACCACGACGCCGCTTCCTTGGTGGTTCGTTAGCCCTAAGTTTATTACATATTAGGTTATGTTTGTAACTATTATTGATTACCGTTGTTACAGGGTTGGGATATTCTTAGCCATGTCAGTTTTGTAGCATGTTTCCTCTGATACTCGGAGGCTTCCCTGTTATCATGTTTGTTTACCTTAATTATTTATGATTTTCTTTACATGGTGTTGTTTCTCTCCCCTCTTTAAATTAGTTATTGTTGGGCTTGGAAGGCATTCTCTGGTACATTTTCACCCAGCGCCACAGATCGACCCAGAAAAGGGATTTTGACGAAGGAAAAATCTATTTCTGGGGAGAGACCTGTGGCGCCCGGTGAAACCCTTCCCCTTTATTTTACACAATCCCACCCTTTCCTTTCCAAGCCATCATGGCCAATACAGAAGGATGTTGTTCAGATGGCGCTCGCGTCGTGGCGTGGGTGGTGTGGCGCTGGTGGTTGGCAAGGGCCTTTGTATCGGCCCATCCCTTTGACGAAGGAATTAACTAAATGGAAGACAACCTGTGAATAGTGGATTTCACGCGCCTTTGCTTTATACACGA
The DNA here is from genome assembly GCF_036898095.1 of Palaemon carinicauda. Classification (NCBI taxonomy): domain Eukaryota; kingdom Metazoa; phylum Arthropoda; class Malacostraca; order Decapoda; family Palaemonidae; genus Palaemon; species Palaemon carinicauda. The sequence goes on along the minus strand of NC_090740.1, from coordinate 124,407,197 downwards.
CACCCTAAAGGTGCTCGCGCGAGGGTTGTAACCTCAGCATTCCATGCTTTTATCTTTCTCTGGTATAATTGGAAGGTTTTATCAGAAAAGGTATATAAGAAGGACTCTTTTCACCGGGCGCCACAGGTCTCTCCCCAGAAATAGATTTTTCCTTCGTCAAAATCCCTTATTTATGCATGTATTTAATTCTAACTATGTATAAATATGGATAAATATCCATACAACATCGTGTTCAAATAGAATTAAATTAATTATGCCTATATTTATGCATATTCAATCCTAACTGTCTAAATATGGCTAAATATCCATACAACATAGTGTTCAAATAGAAATACATTAATTATGCCTATATTTATGCATAGTCAATTCTAACTATGTCTAGATATGGATAAATATCCATACAACATAGTGTTCATATAGAAATAAATTTCCACCCAGTGGCGAATGCGCCAACAGTGTCACATTTCATGAATACAAGTGTCGCACTATACCCCAGAAGATAATACATTAAATAACTTGTCTTTAAAATTGCTTTTGAAGAGTAATACAGCTGATCCCAGCCTGTGAATAGGATCGCTAACCAAAGTTCAAGGAACATCCAGACTTATGTCCCCTTTGTGTTACAGAAGGTTCGCCTGCATGGTTCCCATCAGGATGATGATGATTCTCTCTGGCCTGCAAGAGAGGCTCTCCACCCTTGGGTATCGAAGTTGGGAAGGAATGCTCCATCTAGAGGTCCCTATCTCCTCGGAGTGTCCTCTCTAAGGTTGGACAACGACCCCATGGACGGGCAGGTATGTGGGGATGAGTTTTGAGCCTTCAGCTTTGCAATTACCTACGTCACCGACCTAGGACCATTAAACGATCCTAATGTTCATGTTACCCTGCATAAACTGTGACGGCTAAAAGCAACACATTCTAAGGAAATCCAAGGGGCTATGACGAGCTCTAAGGTATGGGGGTGAGTCAGTGCCGTTCAGGAACTCGGATATAGGTGGTACCATAAATCTGGAGGGCATAGACGTCCTCCCTCTGGGGGACCTAGATTTTACTTCCAGGTACTAGAATTCCCATTCAACGGATTCGTTCGATTGAAAGAGATTGCCTTGGTTAGCTTAGACAAGGTACCGAAGGTAACGGTATTATTTCCTAAAGGGCAGGCCCGATCTGTCTGGCCCAGGATGTTGTCAGCCTGGGGGGTACGATAATTCCAGGCTCTGCCCTTCCAGTTCGACCTACACGTTTGTTGGTCTGATCGGGTCAGTTGTGGGAAGTACGTTCTGTCTGAGACCTCTATCAGACAGGAATCGATAGTCGGTTTCCCACTCGTCATCACAGCCTTCCTCTGGTTCGACGGTTTTGTATCTGACCCCCCATCATCAGGTGGTCTACCTCACTGATTCCCCAGGTACTCGGCCCAACTCCGTTGGGATGTTTTGCCTGCATGCAGCCCTAGATCCGAACCCTCAGGCTCCTTTCATGGACACCAGAGAGGAAGCTACAGGAGTAGAAGACAGTCCCGACATCAAGGCGGACCTAGGAAAAAGGGGGCTCGGAGAAGGGAAGGACCTAGATTCACTACCTCACAACGCGGTGGTCCCGGTAGAGGGAAGACTTTACCATTTTCGTGTCCATTGGACTCGGTCTGTGGGATCATAGCATAGTCTCTAACGGTTTGAGATGAAAATGGCCTCAAGGTCCTCCTCCTCCGCCAGTGACCTTCTTCCAGAAAGACACTCCCGTCCTGAAAGAGTACACCACAGGGTTACTCAAGAAAAAGCAATCAAACGACTATCTCTTAGGTACGGACCTTACTTCCCCGTGGGACCGTCACCACCTCTGTCGATCTTACCGACCGATATTAGATTGCGCCTATAGCTCGAAACTTCTCTTCTTATCTGGGTTTCCACCTAAGCAGGAAAGCCTTTGTGTTCAAGACATGCCCTTCGGCCTCAACATTGATCCCAGGATATTCACGAAACTGGGAGAGGCAGTGTTAGAACAACTCAGGAACCAAGAGATACAGATCATTGCTTATCTGGCCGGTTGGCTCATTTGGGCCCGGCCGGCCATAGAAGGCAACAGAGCTACGAAGGAATTACTTCGATCGATCGACAACCTGTGATTTCGGGTCAATCTCCATAAGTCTCGCCTGCGACCATCAGGCCACTTAGAATGGTTAGCCATTCAGTGGGACCTTTCGAAGCACACGTTGTCTCTCCCTTCCAAAAGTAAGAGGAATAGGTTCCAAGATCAAGAATTTCTCAAGCACAAACAGGTGTCCAAAGAGCCTAGAAAGTATCCTCGGCCTTTCCCAATTCACTTCAGTAACAGATCTCCTAATAAAAGCCAAACTCAAGACATCAATCGATTTTGGAGAAAGAGAACTACAGTACCTATAAGAAGACAAGGTCTCGAAGATCCCCTCTGTCGGGAAAATGAGACTACGCCCATGGTCCGAACCGAAGAACCTCTCCAAAGCGGTTCCTCTACAATTCCCACCTCCACAAGTGACATTCCATTCAGCCGTGTCTCTAAGTGGATGGGGGGATTTCTCCGAACATCAGATGTTTCAGGTTCTTGGTCACTAGCCATGAAACAGTCCCATATCAATGTTCTCGAAGCCATGGCAGTGTTCTTGACCCTGAAGAGAGAGACTCCTCCGAGGTCGACACACATCAGAGTAGTGTCAGACAGCACAGACGAGGTACACTACGGAAACAGGGGAGGATCCAAGTCACCCAACCTGAATCAGATCCTGGTCACTTTCTTCGCCTGGGCAACAGAAAAGAACTGGTTCCTGTCAGCACCTCACCTAGCGGGAGGCCAGGATGTGAGAACGGGCTCACTATCCAGGACGAGTTCCCTGGAGTCAGAATTTCTCTCCGGTGGATACTCAGGTTCGTTCCAGGCATCCAGGTAGATCTATTCACATCTCAGATCAATCACAAACTTCCTTGTTATGTGACCCCAATCCTGGACCCTCGGGCTCATGCCATGGACGCATTACCCCGGGATTGGAACCATTAGAGGAAGATTTCCCTATCTCTCCCAGTGAATCTTCTAAAAACTTTAACACCGACTGCGCTCCTTCCGGGGCGCAGTGGCTTTAGTACCACCTCACTGCCCAAGAACAGTTGGTTTCCTCTCCTCCTCGAGTGGAAACTCCGTCCCATCCGGATCCCGTTCCTCAAACTGACCCGAGTATTCCAAACTCACTGTGTCAGATTACTCAAGGATGTCCAAAACCCTAACTTGTGGACTACAGGAAGTTGGCAGCTCGTAGAGACTCGAGCATTGAACCGGAAAACGATTTCTTCATCGAATCAGACAAAAGGGACTCGACAATTCGCCAATATGATTCGGCCGTTAACCCCCAAAATAGGTGGTCCCCTTGGAAAGTTATTCCTCTTCTCCAAGATACTTTTCTATTTCCGGTCACCACTCTCAGGGCCTTTTTAGCCACGACTGCTACCCGATCGTCTGGCCCCTTGTTTATCAGAGAACAAGGAGGTACCATTCCCATACGTGGTATTAGGCTATAGATCCTATACTTCGTTTAACAAGCCAATCCGGGATCATTTCCCCCAGAAGATGGACTTTGATGACCTTATAAAGTTCACGGGTTGGGAATCTCCTATGGTCTTCAAACGCCACTATCTAATGAACTTACAGGCTCTTAAATACCCAACAGTTGCAGCTGGGAGCCGTATCTCTCCCCAGTGATCTTTTGTTCTTCCTTTCATCCATCTCTTTTCTTCTCCCTCCTACCCGCCACTCGCACCACGACGCCGCTTCCTTGGTGGTTCGTTAGCCCTAAGTTTATTACATATTAGGTTATGTTTGTAACTATTATTGATTACCGTTGTTACAGGGTTGGGATATTCTTAGCCATGTCAGTTTTGTAGCATGTTTCCTCTGATACTCGGAGGCTTCCCTGTTATCATGTTTGTTTACCTTAATTATTTATGATTTTCTTTACATGGTGTTGTTTCTCTCCCCTCATTAAATTAGTTATTGTTGGGCTTGGAAGGCATTCTCTGGTACATTTTCACCCGGCGCCACAGATCGACCCAGAAAAGGGATTTTGACGAAGGAAAAATCTATTTCTGGGGAGAGACCTGTGGCGCCCGGTGAAACCCTTCCCCCTTTATTTTACACGATCCCACCCTTTCCTTTCCAAGCCGTCATGACCATTACAGAAGGATGTTGTTCAGATGGCGCTCGCGTCGTGGCGTGGGTGGTGCGGCGATGGGGGTGTGTCTAGGGCCGTTGTATCGGCCCATCCCTTTGACGAAGGAATTAACTAAATGGAAGACAACCTGTGAATAGTGGATTTCACGCGCCTTTGCTTTATACACGACACCTAAAAGGTGCTCGCGCGAGGGTTGTAACCTCAGCATTCCATGCTTTTATCTTTCTCTGGTATAATTGGAAGGTTTTATCAGAAAAGACATATACAAGAAGGACTTTTCACCGGGCGCCACAGGTCTCTCCCCAGAAATAGATTTTTCCTTCGTCAAAATCCCTTTATAAGATTACAGTTACAAAAAGTGAATACATTTCTGAACAATCTTTTAATATTATTAGAAATTTGAAAAATTGAAAACTACCATCTTGTAGTGTCTCGTTACTCTTGGAGTCAGTTCTATTGCATTATATAAAATTGTTTTGCTATTTGACAAGTGGAGTGAGAAAGTAAATTAATGAAAACAGGAAGTAACTCTTTATTGGAAAATGAGACCTAATTTTCAATATTTAACTTAGCCGGTGATTATAATAGCTGCAACTCTGTTGCTCGACAGAAAACTCTAAGGTAAAATTCGCCAGCGATCGCTACACAGGTTGCGGTTGTGCCTAACAGCGCCATCTGTCGTCCAGATACCCAGTACTCAATGTAAACAAAGAACTCGATTTTCTCTCTGTCGAGCTATCGACAAGACGCTCTTACTCGCTGTTGCTAAACTGGAGTTTTTTCACAACTAATTGGTGAAGTACTTTATTCTAGTTTTGAGCTTTCGCTATGCAGGTGTTTTATCTTCATCTTAAATCTTGAACTCGTTTAGGATAGATTTAATTATGGTGACAAAGAGAGTATGGACTTTCTTTCACTTTTAAAATGGCCGACCCTTCCCTTAGACGGAAGTGTGTTTAAGCTTTTAGTAATTATCTTATCACGTTATAGATTTTCCTCTATATATTTTATATCTCTCCGCCTTTATTAGGCCTCTTCGATTAACTTTCCATTTATTATAAACATATAAAAATAAATTTTAATGTTTTGTTTATATAGACCTTTCCTGAGAGTAGGCGGTCCTAACTTGGAAACCGAAGTTAATCAACGTTGAGCCCTTTATATCGTAATTAGCTTTTAAAGAGCTAAGGATTTAAAACTTTTTAAATGTAATATTTTATGAAAGAATTTCTTTGATAGTCTTCGTACTGTTTTCAAAGATGAACTAACGTTTAGTTTTTTTTTTATGCTACGCAGTTGTTGACGTTCAGGACGTTCAACATGCGCTCTATTGTTACGATAGAGAGAGAGTGTATCACGGTTTCACTTTGCAGTAAGAGTAAATCGATTCTGACGTTTTGTTCATTCTTTCTTAGCTTAAATGTTTTAAATTCTAATTTGAAGGAACTTTTTATTTGAAAAACCTCAGTTTTTTCCTTTAGTCAAATAACATGTTTTTTTGACGAAATATAATTGGGCTCTTCTCTTAGGTGCGAAATCAAGAGAGAAAGAGAGAGAGAGATAGAGACAGGAGAGAAAACGTTCCGTTCAAGCGGGTAACGTTGTTCTCGTGTTACTCGCGTCCCTAGTCGCTGTACGGGGAGGAAGGATAAAACGTTTTTAGGTTTTTATTCTCGTCCCCAGGCTATGTGCGGTTAGAGATTGAAAACGTAGTTATATGAACTAGTGTTTAGTCTCTTTCCCAGCCACTATTTTTTTTTTATCTTAAAATATGTTTTCTGTTTTTTGCTGGTATTAATGAGCTTGCATTATACGACTGATTTCGCAATTACTACCTTTTAATGAAGGGTAGAATTGCGTGTTTCAGGTAGAAATAAGTGCAAAACAGAAAATCGAAGTGATAAAGTGATATGCGCAAAGTGTTAGTGTTGCGTCCGAGGCGCAAAATGTTACAGTGTTGCGTCCGAGGCGCAAAGTGTTACAGTGTTGCGTCCGAGGGTTCGTCTGTTCGTGCCTGTCGTTCACCTAGTCCGGGACCTCTTACATGCTCCCAAGCCCAGGGGAGAAGTAATGTCAAACGACTTATGGGTTCGAGAGGCCTTGACCAACGAACAGACGTTTTTCCCTCTATGGTATCGGGTGTATCTTACCAAGATCTCCCCTACCATAAGACGAGAGAGACGTTGTTTCTCCTCGTCATCCGAAGGCTTTTCGCATAAGAAACCTGTCACAAGGTTTCGAAGCCCTTAAGCAAAAGTCGGTCCTTTCAGGACAGGTCCAGCGTCCTGGTTACAACCATTAGGACAGCTCTGACCCTATGCAGTCATCGGATAACTGCTCGCCGCCTAACAAAAGCGTAACACAGACTCCGAGAGTCTTTTTTTGTAGGCAAAGTGTTGCGGTCACAGACGTTACCCTCGTCTCTTACCACAACCATTTCCGTTGATCCTTAATGGGTTGTATGGCAAGACTTGCAGTATATGCTTGCCTCCCTTATGGAAGACTATTCTACCGATTAGTCCGTTGAGTCTAGCCGTTTATCTCATCGATATCCTGGCTTTCAGCCAACCTAACGTTCCTTTGTGCTTACTGTTGACGTTGGCGTAGCTTAGTCACGTCAGTCAGGTTGTTTAGAACCACACTCGATGCGGTCTCGTGTGGTTTTTCAGCCGCATTTGGACGTTAGGCCTCTTGCTGATGCTCCTGTTGACGTTCAAGACGTTCACTAACAATCGGAGTTGACTTGTTTTGACGCTGTGCGTCAACCTCCGCATTCTAGAGTTGTTTTGACTGCTCAGTCTAGGCAGTCAAAGCAGTCTCGAGTGGACGCTGTGCGTCCTCACGCACCTGTTGTGGTTGACAGTTCAGTTGTTGACAGTTCAGACTGTCAAGCAGTTACATGACGTTGCGTTCTGGTCCGCTACTAATGCACCAGTGAGTGTGGACTCTGCTTGTAAAGCATTGCCACCACGGTAGGTCTCTCCCTTGCTTGAGACTCAGCTTTTATCGGACAAGGTTCCTGTAGATGAGGAAGTTGCTGTTCTCCCTCCTACTGATATTCCCTTGAGGACTCTGTCAGATGGAGAGGAGCCTAAAGCTGCTTAGCCTCCTATGGACTTTAATTAAATCATGATGATTTTTTTAAGGATCTTTGTCCGGATCTTTTTGTAACTGCTGCTCCTCGTTCGCCTAAACGTCAGAGCTTACACTAGGCCTAGCTACTTCGAAGCCGTTGTTTTTAAGCTAGTGCTCTCTCGCTCTCCTAGAGAGCGTTACGTTGGCTAGGCGACTGGTTTTTCACCAGGAGGAGTTTGGGGGATACAGCCTTTGCTTTCCCTTCTTTTAAACTGGTTTATAGAGCGAGAGTCTGATATGACACGAGAGAAGTTCTCGGCTTGGGAGTTCATGCCTCTGCCCAGATAGACTTCTCAATTCTCGTAGACACTCCCTGGCGCCTAGCCAGGAGACGCTCCAAGTTGTTTACAGGTCAACTTCACAGCTGTTTTCGAGCCTTTGAAGTTTTGCTGTACAATTATGTCACGCATAACAAGGCTTTCAGGGATGGTAAACGGTACCGCCTCAGTCGCTAACCCCGTCTGTTGCCACACCTGCTCCCGTAGACCCTAAATGGGCTTTGCTGCAAGACATGCAGTCCAAGCTTGCGTCCTTGATAGAGGACTTTAATGCGGAGAAGGTTGCTACCGAACCTTCTGGCCAACAACCTTCCAACCGGTCGGTTGTGCGCCCTGTTGACGCTGAGGTAACCTACTCGCGTCTGCCAGTTGAGGTGGTTCCTCCACCGATGCGACCCAGTGTGGGTTGCCAGCCGCACGTTGACGTTAAGCGACGCTCGGAGGTGGTTGTTGACGTTCAGGACGTTCAACAACCAGCAGAGGTGACTTGTTTTGACGCAGTGCGTCTACCTCAGCAACCCGGTAGGGTGTTGACTGCACAACCCAGACGGTCTAGACAGTCTCGGGTTGACGCTGTGCTTCCTCGCGCACCCATGGTTGTTGACAGTTCACAGACTGTGCAGCAGTTCCATGATATTGCGTCCGGCTCCGTCACGCATGCACCAGTGCGACCGGACTCAGCGAGCCAGACGTTGCCCACTCCGTTGCCGTTTCCTCTTCAGTTTTCGGATGAGGAACCCTCTGATGAGGACGTTGCTGAACAACAAGACGATCAGCCCCCAGAATAGATCAAGCCCTGCTATCCATCCAGAAATGCTGAAGAAGGAACGCTGCTCAGTCAGGCTGTGGATGAGTCTGGTAGGGACGCTGTCATCCGTGGAACAATTTGTGTCACTAGGAAGACTACACCTCCGTCCTCTTCAATACCATCTAGCTTTTTACTGGAAAAAGGACAAGACGCTAGAAGCGGTCTCGATCCCGGTTTCCGAAAAGATTAAGTCTTGTCTGACTTGGTGAAAGGACAATATCAACCTAAGAGAGGGTCTTCCCCTGGCTGTTCAGACTCCCAACCACGTTCTCTTCTCGGACGCATCGGACGTAGGCTGGGGTGCGACATTAGACGGTCGGGAATGCTCGGGAATATGGAACTCGAGTCAAAGGACAATGCATATCAACTGCAAGGAGCTACTGGCAGTACATCTGGCCTTGAAAAGCTTCAGGTCTCTCCTTCAAGGCAAAGTGGTGGAGGTGAACTCGGACAACACCACGGCTTTGGCGTACATCTCCAAGCAAGGAGGGACCTACTCTCTGACGTTATACGAGATCGCAAGGGACCTCCTCACCTGGTCAAAAGGTCTAAACATATCACTAGTAACGAGGTTCATCCAAGGCAACTTGAATGTCATGGCAGATTGTCTCAGTCGGAAGGGACAAATAATTCCAACAGAATGGACCCTCCACAAGGATGTATGCAAGAGACTTTGGGCCACCTAGGGCCAGCCAACCATAGATCTCTTCGCAACCTCGATGACCAAGAGGCTCCCAATATTTTGCTCACCAATCCCGGACCCAGCAGCAGTTCATATAGATGCCTTTCTCCTAGAGTGGTCACATCTAGATCTATATGCATTCCCTCCGTTCAAGATTGTCAACAAGGTACTGCAGAAGTTCGCCTCTCACGAAGGGACAAGGTTGACGCTAGTTGCTCCCCTCTGGCCCGCGAGAGAATGGTTCACCGAGGTACTTCGATGGCTAGTAGACGTTCCCAGAACACTTCCCCTAAGGGTGGACCTTCTACGTCAGCCACACGTAAAGAAGGTACACCAAGGCCTCCACGCTCTTCGTCTGACTGCCTTCAGACTATCGAAAGACTCTCGAGAGCTAGAGGCTTTTCGAAGGAGGCAGCCAGAGCGATTGCTAGAGCATGGAGAACATCCACCCTTAGAGTCTACCAATCGAAGTGGGTAATCTTCCGAAACTGGTGCAAGTCAGTATCCGTATCCTCGACCAGTACCTCTGTAACTCAAATAGCTGACTTCCTCTTATATCTGAGGAAAGAACGATCTCTTTCAGCTCCCACTATCAAGGGTTACAGAAGCATGTTGGCATCAGTCTTCCGTCACAGAGGCTTAGATCTTTCCAACAATAAAGATCTACAGGACCTCCTTAAGTCTTTTGAGACCACGAAGGAGCGTCGTTTGGTTACACCTGGTTGGAATTTAGACGTGGTACTAAGATTCCTTATGTCAGACAGGTTCGAGCCGCTACAATCAGCCTCCCTGAAAGATCTCACCTTAAAGACACTTTTCCTGGTATGCTTAGCCACAGCTAAAAGAGTCAGTGAGATTCATGCCTTCAGCAAGAACATCGGATTCTCATCTGAAACGGCTACATGTTCTCTACAACTTGGTTTTTTAGCCAAAAACGAGCTGCCTTCTCGACCTTGGCCAAAATCGTTCGATATTCCAAGCTTATCGAATATGGTTGGAAATGAACTAGAAAGAGTCTTATGCCCTGTAAGAGCTCTTAAGTTCTATTTAAAACAAACTAAACCTTTACGAGGCCCGTCTGAAGCTTTATGGTGTTCAGTTAAGAAACCATCTTTGCCTATGTCAAAGAATGCTTTACCCTATTTTATCAGACTGTTAATACGAGAAGCTCATTCCCATCTGAGTGAGGAAGACCAAGCTTTGCTGAAGGTAAGGACACACGAAGTTAGAGCTGTCGCAACTTCCGTGGCCTTTAAACAAAATAGATCTCTGCGAAGTATAATGGACGCAACCTATTGGAGAAGCAAGTCAGTGTTCGCGTCTTTTTATCTTAAGGATGTCCAGTCTCTTTACGAGGACTGCTACACTCTGGGACCATTCGTAGCAGCGAGTGCAGTAGTGGGTGAGGGCTCAACCACTACAATTCCCTAATTCCATAACCTTTTTAATCTTTCTCTTGAAATTTTTTTATTGTTGTTTTTGGGTTGTCCGGAAGGCTAAGAAGCCTTTCGCATCCTGGTTGATTTGACGGGTGGTCAAAGTCATTTCTTGAGAAGCGCCTAGATTAGAGGTTTTGATGAGGTCCTGTTGTATGGGTTGCAACCCTTGATACTTCAGATCCTAGGGGTCGATCAGCATCCTGAGAGCATCGCGAGGCTCCGTAAGGAAGACGTACTTAAAAAGGCAGAGTAATTGTTCAAGTCGACTTCCTTACCAGGTACCTATTTATTTTGTTTTTGTTATTTTGATAACTTCTAAAATGAAATAAAAAATTCTTAGCTCATAATAATGTAAACATATAGTGCTGGTCTCTACCCACCCCCCTGGGTGTGAATCAGCTATTATAATCACCGGCTAAGTTAAATATTGAAAAATGTTATTTTGATAATAAAATAAATTTTTGAATATACTTACCCGGTGATTATAAATTAAAGGACCCTCCCTTCCTCCCCAATAGAGACGCAGTGGAACGAGGAGAAAATTGAGTTCTTTGTTTACATTGAGTACTGGGTATCTGGACGACAGATGGCGCTGTTAGGCACACCCGCAACCTGTGTAGCGATCGCTGGCGAATTTTACCTTAGAGTTTTCTGTCGAGCAACAGAGTTGCAGCTATTATAATCACCGGGTAAGTATATTCAAAAATTTATTTTATTATCAAAATAACATTTTTACAAGATTGTGTTAATATTTTGAAATAGTTTGACGCAAGTTATAGCCAGGTACAGCAGCTATGATGATAAAATAATACAGTAATGATGAAATTCATGTACACTGATATTAATATACATTTTATATGACAATACACTATCTCACTGTTAATTTTACCAACTTTTTCTCTAATCGTTACTAAATTACACCTTCAGGAAGTTGTCCTTGATAAATCACTACAGATATCCAACACTGGCCGAAAGTCTCCGCCCGACTTTGCTCTTCTTTAGGAAAAAGTCCTAGATAACTCATTGCATTAGGCCTGGTTATAGCTCACTGTCATCACCTTCATTATTTGTCTATAGATTTTAGTGTGGCATGACACGATTAATTTTTTTCTTGACTTCTCAGATAATTATCATTGGGGAAAAATCGAGTGGAAAGTGTGTGGTGACCAAGAACGCTTCAAATTCCTGCTTCAAGATCCTAAGAAAATTGGAAATTGTTTCTGCAGTAACAGAAGATTGCGTCGATAGCAGTTTTTTTTTTTTTTTTCAAGTGTAGCAGTTGTGGTTGCAAGACAAAAATAAATTAGGTCAATGTTTTGAAAAGCCATAGTCAATAGAAAATTTAAGTCATACTTATGCAAATAAGTAATAGAATTGCTCATTGTTAATTCAAAGTAAAACCCCCTGTTATGTAGAAATATCTGGTAGCTCAGTATGCTTTACTTTCTTGATTATCATCACATCAAGTATCAAGTAGCCATGAGTATCAGGTTACATTTATCCAAGCCTAGTTTGTGAGATATAGATAAGTTTACCCTTTTATGATTCGCATAACCCAAAACTTTAGCGGAATCAGATGGGTAAAAAGTTTAGTGTAGACAGTATTTCAGTGATGGTTTTAAGCTGTTAAATTTCAATAGCTATGGACGATAGATATAATTTCTCCAGCCAGTGAGGTAGTTAACATTTCAAGTAGTTTTCCTGAAGTTTACATGTTTATTAACAGGTTGAGCCATTGTTACGAAGAATACGATCGATATTTTGTAAACACTTTTGTGATTGTTAGGGATAATTTTAACAAAATATTTATGGGACAAGTAGGCTAGCTATCACAAGGCCAACAAAACAATTTAGACCTTTAAATTATGCAAGAGAACTTAATACTAGTCAACCATCAACAAGTTAGCCAAAAAAATATCATACCGAGGAGCCTGAAGCAGATAATGGTTGCTAATACTGTAGTTTTGCACTGTTTCATAAATTATAGTTGAACTAGGTTCCACCAATGTAGGAATTTGTAGTTAGGGTATTCATTGCAATTAGTCAATTATGGCAAAGTTCAGAATAAATTCTAAGTCTTTCCTTACTGAGAGATATCTTAGACATTGGTGTGTAAATACCTAGATTAGGTAAAAATTTAATTTAATACAAATAGCATAGACTGAAAATCTTAGTCCCTGATAGATAATATTCATGAATGGAATTTTGTTGGAAATAGAGAACTTGCCATAATTTTCAAGCATTCGATAGTCTTGTAGGTTTAAGTTAAGTTTTCCATGAAGATAATGCATAGTGTTGAACTTTAAATATGTTTTGATACAAAGATTGTACTGTGAAATCTGTTTAGAATTTTATCAAACGCATTATCATCATGGCATATCTGCATATTTCAAGTCACTGCTGGCGTGTGGATGTCCCAGACTGAAAATGTTACTTTTAAGTGAGTCTGGTATTAATAATGGCATTTTAGATGTATAGGATATGATTCTGTTAAGAAACGTGAATATAATGACTTAAAAAAGTTGACTCAAAACTGTAGATTCAGAGGGAGTTTGGTATGTTGATAATTAAGTTGAAGGTATTGAAAACTCAAATCAAAGATGTTAACATAATAAATGTAGTTACTGAATAAATTCAAAAGTGCTGGTTCAAAAGAAATTTGATAGTGGTATTAAAAATTGAGTAAGCCATTGTTTATTTGAAAATGATATCTGATAGTGTTCAATATTGAGATGATATTGTTGACATGAAAAGTTATATGTAAAATCAATTTAGAAAAGCAAATTTTAGGGTACCATTCCACTACTTATCAGGTATTTGAATTGATTATTAAATGCAAATTGAGACCTAAGTTGAATTGGATTTATAGATAGTGAACTAGGATAGCTCTTGTATCAATAAAGATTGATAAGTAGCATCAGTTATAACAGATGGTTTATTCCGGTTAGAGTTACATTCATAGGAGTGTTTTCTTAAAGGATTTGAAAATCTTAAAAGCTTGATATTCTTAGATAGAGCACCTATATAGTTTTCAAAGTTTTGTTGTTAAAGGAATCACTTATAGATTATTAAGCTATTTAAATAGTTGCCCTTTAATTACCTGTATTATAATTAGGTAAAGTATCTACTTAATAGCCGCATGAAATTCGGGCAATTTTAGGACACCAGTGATATTTCATGCAATTATCATAAGCTAAGTCTTATACGAAGAGTTTTTTTCACCTTAGGAGAAAGTCATGTCAGTCAGTGTTTAGAGTTGATTAAGCAAAGGAAAATGATAGTCATTCTTATAAATTTATAAACATATTAGCTTGAAAAATTAGCGTTTAGTATTTCTGATTTGAAGGGCTTGTAAATATTACTTACCAACGCCACAGTGTCTTGACATATGGAGTTTCTTTAGGTTAAGGTATAAATCATTTTTTAATGTTAATGTGCTTCACACTATATCCATCAAACTTAGTAAGCTTATTATTCAAGTTGATGAAATTTGCAAATTTGAATATGAACATTTTGTAATGCATATTTGTATATTGATTCTATTGTACAAGGACTTCTGAACTTCAACTTAAACCAGCTCAGTTCTCATTAATTAAGTAATTATAGAGCCTTATGGGATTAGGTTCTGTTAAATTGTAATCTAGTCACTATAGAACCTTGTGGGATTATTACCTGTTCAGTAGTAATCAAGTCATTATAGAACCTTGTGGGATTACCTGTTCAGTAGTAATCAAGTCCCCATATAACCTAGTGGAATTGTCTCCTGTTAGGCTGAAATCAAGTCACTATAGAACCTTGTGGGATTATGCTTTGTTTAGTTGTAACCAAGTCACTAAAAAACCTTGTGGGATTATGCCCTGTTCAGGTGTAATCAAGTCACTATAGAACCTTGTGGGATTATGCCCTTTTCAGTAGTAATCAAGTTCCCATATAACCTAGTGGAATTATGCCCTGTTCAGTTGTAATCAAGTCATTATAGAACCTTGTGGGATTATTACCTGTTCAGTAGTAATCAATTCCCCATATAACCTAGTGGAATTATGTCCTGTTCAGCTGTAATCAAGTCACTATAGAACTTTGTGGGATTATGCCCTGTTCAGGTGTAATCAATTCACTATAGAACCTTGTGGGATTATGCTCTGTTTAGTTGTAATCAAGTCATTATAGAACCTTGTGGGATTATGCTCTGTTTAGTTGTAATCAAGTCACTAAAGAACCTTGTGGGATTATGCTCTGTTTAGTTGTAATCAAGTCATTATAGAACCTTGTGGGATTATGCTCTGTTTAGTTGTAATCAAGTCACTAAAGAACCTTGTGGGATTATGCTCTTTAGTTGTAATCAAGTCATTATAGAACCTTGTAGGATTATGCTCTGTTTAGTTGTAATCAAGTCACTAAAAAACCTTGTGGGATTATGCTCTGTTTAGTTGTAATCAAGTCATTGTAGAACAGTGTAGGATTATTCCCCGTTTAGTTGTAATCAAATCACAATAAATCCTTATGGGGTTATGTCCTGTTCAGTTGTAATCAAGTATCTAAACCTAATGGGATTAATTATAGATAGTTAACCCCATAGGTACGTCATATAGTCTGGCCTTACAATATATATTTGAGATACCTGAGGTAGCAATAATAATTTACTGAGTTGCTAGCTATAGAAAATATATAAGAGACTATGCTAGACATTATTAGTAATAGGTTTCTTCGAGCTGCTCAGTAAACCTCGCTTGCTTTGAAGCATCATTGCATTCTAGACACTTAGGCCTAAAGCATCTCGCATCAGCTTTCTTACTCGTAACATTCTAATGTTAAATTGGATGGATAGTAAACTCTGTTAAACCTAGGCCAGTGATAAATTGGTGTTCAGCAGATCTTTTAAGATTTTACGTTCATTGTATTGTGAATGGTTACCCCTTTGTTTTAGGATTTTTCTTATCCCAATCTTTAATAAGGAAGAACTCTTGCTTGGGAGTTAGGGACAAACTGAGAACTTGAGCAATTTCTTTAAAGGTTAATTAAAAAAAAGAGCTATGAATTATTGTTCCTTACTTCTGAGATGGAGTTGAAGTACAGAAGTTCATTGGTATAAAATGTGTAGATAGAAAAACTCCGAAAGAATGTAGTTAGCAAATTTGTGAAGACTTAAAAATAAAGAGAACTCCTTGGAGTCAGCATTGCGATGACCCAATGGAGTGTTCTCGGCAGGGAGTAACCAGCCAGTTATCAGCATAGAAGCAGATTCTAAGACCCTTTTTCTAAGCTGACGGCTGATTGCCGAGATGGGGAAAGCCCCTCTCTTCCCTTGTGCTCTTCCAGGTGCATATCCGTTTTCTTTATCTCTGTTGAAGGATTGTTAAGTCCCTTTTTAATGTAAGAGAAAACTGCTGTACACAGAAGTTCAAGGAGGGTAGTAAGGTTGCACCTGAGATGAGCCATCTGCTTACTTTTTCTCTCGCTAATGTCTGAGATTTAGTATGTAGGCAAATACTTAACTTGTAATGTTTTTTGAAACATGATGTAAAAATGTGTAAAGTTTTTCCAATCGAATTTCTCTGTAGCATTGTCAAAGCGTAATTTCCATTTGAAATTTCTTTGTACAGTTCCTCTATGAATAACTCTTGGGGAATTCTACTGGGTTTAAGCATACTCTTCGACATCCTACTTTTAAGTTTTTCTAGAGATTTTACCACAGGTCGTATTGTTACAGAAAATGTTTTTGTTTCTTGCAAAACTTCATAGAAAACCTAGGATTTTATTGTTAAAAGCGTAGTCATGTCGGTAAAAATCTTTTAAAGTTTTTGTTATATCGTAATTCAAATCCGTGAACTACTGATTCCCAGCCAAGTTTTTGTAAATTTGTTGATTTGCACCTTATTAACTGTTTCAAATAATTTGCGCCTTATATGTTTCAAATAATTTGCGCCTTATATGTTTCAAATAATTTGCGCCTTATCTGTTTCAAATAATTTGCGCCTTATCTGTTTCAAATAATTTGCGCCTTATGTTTCAAATAATTTGCGCCTTATCTGTTTCAAATAATTTGCGCCTTATCGATTGATTCAAATTATTTACACCTCATTAATGGTTTTACATGTACTTTTATAGATCAGAACTTGTGTGAATTTGATTAATTGTATCACTTACTGATTTTTATTGTAGATTAACATGAACTGTATTTTACAAAATTTTGGGTAAGTATCGATATATTTTCATATCCTGTCAGATGTCTCAGAAGGTAGAAATTAGTTATAGCGAGGGATTTATTAAGGGCCAAAAGTTATTCCTTTGGTCAAAGCTATAGCAATACCTTGTTTTACATATTTGACACATGCTGTTGTTTCAAAAGGTGCTACCAGTTTGAGGCTCAAGTAACTTTTCGGCTTCGACTTTACATCCATTAAGCATACTTGACATAAAGGAGGGAAAATACCATGATGGCCACTTTTAGGAGTCTGAGGAGAAATTTTCTAGATTCAGAAATAAGACAAAAACGGGTTTGTGGAATCCTGATTTGAGACTGCCACAGATAGGACAACAATAAACTATTCAGCAAGTCTATTAAGCTATCATAGGCTTAAGGAATTCCTACCATCACTAAATATCTCGTAAGAAGTCATAAGTCCAAGCCCAAGTCTTGGCTGTGAGAGACTTGGAGTCTACACCGATTGGATAACTTGATTTATAGAGTAATTACTTATCATGCCCTTAATTGGATGTATGGAAACCAACTTGATTTTCATGTTATATTTCTATTGTTTCAAGTGATAGAGGAAATTCTTGATTGTTGATGCATGGAAACTGTCAGTTTACATACCAATAGATGGTATATTCTTATTTAGTATTTCGAATGAGTAAATGACAGATAGTGATTTTTTTTAGTTCTTATTAAATATTAGTAAGTTTTAGTGCTTATGAAGTCTTGATAATGTCTAGCTTCTGATTGTTAAAGGTAATTCCACATGAGATTTACCTAAAAGAATTTATTTCTGTTGGTATTGGATTTGTTCTTGAGTCTAGTTTTTGAATATTGAAATAATTTTATTCATGACGGTGTGGTGTAGCATTCTGAAATACATGTAGATGGTTTTAGTGTTTGTCTAATCTAATCTCAGAGAAGCCCATAGTGACTGGAGATGATATAAGATGTTCCTTAGCAGTTGATTAACACATTGCAGTCAGTGTGTATTGATGCGGGTCACCAGGTCAGTCCTGGGTTTGTATACTGTACCTTACCATTTGTTGAACACTTTAGAGCAGGATTTAGGTCCATATGGATCTCTTACCCGTTATGTTGCTGCTGCTGCTATTTGAAGTAAGCTGTGCTGCACAACTGCTCCAGGCCAGTGAATCTGTACTTTATATTCATTCTCCAAAACAAGTGTTTTGAAGTTATCTAGAGGAGTTTTGCATTTCTTAAGGTTGACTTGGCTTTGTCTTTATATTTTTCCTTAAAGTTGGCAGTTCTTTAGTGGTTGCTTTTTAGTTGTCCATCTAAAATTAGTTTTTGGAACAGCTTTTTTCAGGAATATTGATCACGTGACAAAGCCAGTGTATTTGGGGTTTGTAAGAATGACTGTGCGTGTGCATTCCAGTTATTCCAGAATATCTTGTGCATGAAATCTGATGTTTCCAGGTGAGGCCCATAGGTTTCTGAAAAAATACGAGTAATCCATTTGCTTCAGATGGCATCAGTATAAAGTAAAGGCCTCTGCTCTATAGAGGAGAGTAGGAATGCCTACTGCCTTATATATTTGAATTTTAGTGGATAGTTTTAAGTGTTTAGTTTGGAAAATGCTGGTCCTCAGTCTGCCAAAAGCTGCTTACTGTATCATCATCAGCACATAATCAACCCCAGTACAGTAGTAGAATGATGAAACAATTCTTCCAAGGTATTTGAAAATGGCTCCTTATGCATTTTGTGTACCATTAACAGTGAAGAATGGCACATCTTGGTTTGGTTTAGTTTGTTGTACTATGACATGTTCATCTTGTGTTTATCTGTAAACCAACTAGTATGTTACTGTCAGATGTGTTCTTTTGACAGCGGGGTGGAGGCCAAAATGGATACATCCTCAGCATGTTGCAAGTCAACCAATTCGCAGTTAATGTTTTTGTATGGCTGGGTAACCTTCTGATGTTGCGCTAGCTACGATCTATTCTGTATTTTCTTGCTCTCCTCTTTTTCTTGCAATAAAGTTTTCATTGAGAAGATGAACATGAGAAAAATTAAAGATGGCAGAATAAAACCCAACTTCCATTCCCTAAATGAATGATAAGAATTTCAAGCCTTCAATGCAGTATTTATACCTTAGAAATGGTGCTTTAAGGAGCATTTCACGGAGCAACACAGGTTGAGCCCAGAAAAGATATGTATTTGTCTGTATTTGGCTCTCTGGCTCTCGACATTCTCCGGCATTTACCTCGGTAAGAATTGTTGATTCTCTTTCTTTCTTAAGACATGCGATTGGTCTTATGGTAGTACAGAGTCAGATATATGGTTGCCTAAGCAAAAAGGCATATAACTTACTAGTATTTTACCAGCTGCAGTAGAAAAATAACACTTGTTGCTGCAGAAGGAAAATGCCTCTGTTGTTGTGGCAGAAGAAAAATGCCTCTGTTGTTGTGGCAGAAGAAAAATGCCTCTGTTGTTGTGGCAGAAGAAAAAGGCCTCTGTTGTTGTGGCAGAAGAAAAATGCCTCTGTTGTTGTGGCAGAAGAAAAATGTCTTGTTGTGGCAGAAGAAAAATGCCTCTGTTGTTGTGGCAGTAGGAAAATGCCTCTGTTGTTGCTGCAGTAGGAAAATGCCTCTGTTGTTGCTGCAGTAGGAAAATGCCTCTGTTGTTGCTGCAGTAGGAAAATGCCTCTGTTGTTGCTGCAGTAGGAAAATGCCTCTGTTGTTGCTGCAGTAGTAAATGCCTCAGTTGTTGCTGCAGTAGGAAAATGCCTCTGTTGTTGCTGCAGTAGGAAAATGCCTCTGTTGTTTTTGGAGAATTATTATTATGGAGTCTGTCTAGGATTTGGTTTTTGCTCTCCTTTCCATAGGGCACAGATGATCTTGTGATTTTTTAGAATGTAACCCTATGCTTGAAAGTTTCATCTGGTATGCTGTTTAAGACCACAAATTTTGTCTTCTTTAATGCTTTCAATTGTATTCAGAACTTATGTCATTCTGGAAGCTTGAGGGCCTGGATGAGTGGTAGTTAGGCATAACATAAATAATGCGTTGATTGCATTAAAGGCGATCAAGTGTAGCACTGAAATACTCATCCCAATGTTTTAGAATCTGTGTTTCTTTAGAAAGTTATACAATCAGGTGGTGACGATTGGGGTGACCTCATTTTTCTTAGGCCCACAGATGGATTTCATGGCATAAAAACCTTGCATGTTGTTTGTCAGCAAAGGCAATAATTTACTTATGCCTTTTCTTCTCAACTGCAGTTCTTAGATACTCCCACTTATGGGCCAATTGAGACAAGTTGAGGTACACAAGATGCGGCTAATGTATTGATTTTTTTTTTTTTTAAGTAATTGGTATTCAGTGTCATTTCTCAAAACAAACCAGTCTGTATGAGAGCACTTACTGAGACAAGTTGTTACCTCTGCAGTATCTAGTATTAGTTTCTTGATCTTGGTCTACTCAGTGTTAAGGTCTTCCTTAGGAATGTTGGTTAATGTAGAGCGGCCCCCTTACTTTTTCAGTGCAATACAGTTCAATCTCTTTTAACACAGCCTGCTTGTAGATTTGACAAAAGAATCTTGTTAGTCTGTCAAACTTCATTCCCCCCTGCATGATTTAAATTATGCTTACTTTATTAGTGTGACAGTCTATCATGTGCTATGACTTGGATCTTAAATGCCATCCTGTGTTTTTGAGGTTGTCCTTGAGCTGGGATATTGTTTGTAAAGATAAGATCTTGATCAGCTCATTGGGAGAGTAGTCTGTGGCAATTAAAATTGATTTACCTTTGCCTGGTTTATTCCAACACAAGCATTGAAATCTCCATGCAAGACAACCTTGTCCTTTCTGTTGATGCTTTGTGTTTCAGTACTTTGTGTTTAGATGTTTGTCACTGAATTTTGTTCAATGTTAGGTGGTGGGAGCAGATTTAGTATTCTGCCATCTGTATATGGCACTGAAAATTAGTTGTCAAATTAATTTGTGATAATGGACTGTGGTATGTATAATCTTACCCCTAAGAGAGGGCATTGCTTGAGCATTAGTTTAAAACTATCATAGCGAGTTTGGGATTTGGAGCTTGAGACTGCATACTTTTTTTGACAAGTGTAATTTTGGTTCTAATATTGTCTTTTTTAAATGATGATTGAAGAGAGACACAAGATAAAGTTCCTGGTATTTTAAAGAAGTGAGAAATTCAAAAGACATTCCTTGCGTACTTTGGATTTTTTCTATTAAGTCTTTGTTACAGGACAATTGAACCTATCTTTTGAAGACCAATTCAGAAAGTGTTTGTTCAATTTACTTGGTTTTTGCTTCAGTGTCAAGCCAGGTTTTGGTAGTCTTTGGATTTACAAACTTTAATTTGTTTGAAATCACATCTAAATTGCTGGATGTCTTAAGTTTTGCCGTTATGAAGGAAGAAAGTTTTTATACCGATACTTAAGAATTCAAGAATATTGTTCCATTTGCATTCATGAAGAACTTAGCCATAGTTTTGTATTCATGAGGTTTTTTGCCTTGCTCCTGCATTCAGAAAATGCCTTGTCCCACTCGTATTCGGGTCCTTTTTTTTTTTTTTTTTTTTATTATTATTATTATTATTCTTCTGTTCATGGATCTTTTTGCTGCTTTAGCATTCATGAAGCTTATTGCTCCCTTTAGCATCCATGCTGCCTTTTGCCCCTTTATTATTCATGAAGCTTTTTGCCCCTTTGGCATTCATGAAGCTTTTTACCCCTTTGGCATTCATGAAGCTTTTTGCCTCTTTGGCATTCATGAAGCTTTTTGCCCCTTTGGCATTCATGAAGCTTTTTGCCCCTTTGGCATTCGTGAAGCTTTTTGCCCCTTTGGCATTCATGAAGCTGTTTGCCCATTTGGTATTCATGAAGCTTTTTGCCACTCTTGACCATTCATGAAACTTTTCGCCCCTTTAGCTTTCATGAAACTTTTCGCCCCTTTAGCTTTCATGAAACTTTTCGCCCCTTTAGCTTTCATGGAACTTTTTGCCCCTTTGGCATTCACGAAGCTTTTTGCCCCTTAAGCATTCACGAAGCTTTTTGCCCCTTAAGCATTCACGAAGCTTTTTGCCCCTTAAGCATTCATGAAGCATTTTGATCCTTCGCATTCATGAAGCATTTTGCTCCCTTTAGCATTCATGAAGCTTTTTGCTCCCTTTAGCATTCATGAAGCTTTTTGCTCCCTTTAGCATTCATGAAGCTTTTTGCTCCCTTTAGCATTTGTGAAGCTTTTTGCCCCTTTGGCATTTGTGAAGCTTTTTGCCCCTTTGGCATTTGTGAAGCTTTTTGCCCCTTTGGCATTTGTGAAGCTTTTTGCCCCTTTGGCATTTGTGGAGCTTTTTGCCCCTTTGGCATTTGTGAAGCTTTTTGCCCCTTTGGCACACATGGAGCGCCTCTCTTTAGCATTCATGGAGCGTTTTACCCCTTTAGCATTCATGAAGCTTTTACCCCATTAGCATTCATGAAGCTTTTTACCCCTTTCGCATTCATGAAGCTTTTTACCCCTTTCGCATTCATGAAGCTTTTTACCCCTTTCGCATTCATGAAGCTTTTTACCCCTTTCGCATTCATGAAGCTTTTTACCCCTTTAGCATTCATGAAGCTTTTTGCCACTTTGCATTCGTGAAGTATTTCACCATTTGTATTCATGAAGCTTTTTGCCACTTAAAGGATTCATAAAACATACATTATAAACTAATTGCTTCTGACTACAGAAAGCCAGTTTTTGTGTAGATGTTTTTCTTTAAGAAGCCTTTACACTTCGTTAAATTTTTGCAGTCGGAATTTTGTGAATTGCTGGAGGCTTATTTAAGGCCTGGATGAGTGATAAGTTGGGCAGAACATCAATAATACTCACACCAGTATTAACAAAGGTTCAATGCAGCATTGAAGTACAGTACTCCTTCCTGTGATTTAGAATCTCAGGACATTTTTCCTTTTAGATGATTGTGCCAGGAGGTGTTGATGACTTGAGTTTAGATGATTGTGCCAGGAGGTGTTGATGACTGGAGTGATTGAATGTATTTGATAGCATTATAAAAACCTTTCATGGTTTGGTTAGAAAAGGTTAACATTTTTTCAGCCCCTCTGACCTCAGATCCCATTATCTTCAAGACGGTGCAGATGAGTGGTGGTTTGCAAGCATTACTCCCTTTGCTTTCTGTTTTTCGATTAATTTGTGTTTGGTGTCAGTTCTCATCAAACCAGTTGCACGAGAGCACTAGGTTAAGCCAGTTGTTGCTTTTTCAGCATCTGATATCAGCTAATGAAGAGAGGCACTCTGCAATCTGAGTTTTTAAAGGATTTCTTGTCTCGCTTTTCCAATGCAATGCAGTTCAATTTTAGATGCAGCTTGCTTGTATATTTGAGGATTAGTTTTGAATTTAAAGAAGGATCTGACTCGTTCATGAAGTGCCCAATAATCTACCCCACCCCACATAGGATTTGAGTTGTGCCTACCTTGTTAGTGTTGCTT
Source organism: Palaemon carinicauda (assembly GCF_036898095.1). NCBI lineage: Eukaryota > Metazoa > Arthropoda > Malacostraca > Decapoda > Palaemonidae > Palaemon > Palaemon carinicauda. The sequence continues at coordinate 124,383,991 of NC_090740.1, read as the reverse complement.
TTACTGGTTATGACAGTCTAGCATTTGCCAATACTTGAATATCAAATACACCTCTGTGTTTTTGAGCTTGTCCTTGAGCTGGAGTATTGCACTTGTAATGACAAAATCATATGCAGTTCCTGGACAGTAGTTAAAGGCCATAGCATTCTTATTGCCTGCACTTGATTTGTCCTAACATGATCATTGAAAACAATATGCAAGACAAACTTGCCGCTCTAATAAATTATTTGCTGATAATTTGAAAGATTCAGGAATATTATTCAACTGAAATTGGTGAACGTACCAAATCAATGAGTGAGACGCGTGTTAACTGCTAATGAATTAGATAACACAATAAATGAATATAAAATGCCATTATGAACACTATTATGTTAAAAACATTAATGGCAATGTAATTTAGTAATAACCACCTCTTCATCAGTGGTCATGGTGGTATTTCAGCCTCTTGTCCCCATGGATTTGATGTGCAAATGTTAGATAGAAAACATAAGATATTCATCCATCAGTATATGGCAGTGAAGCTGATCAGTAATTAATTTGTGACAATAGACTTGAGTGTGCAAACTATTAGTGTTTGGTGTGACGTTTTGGACTTGGTTTACTTCTTTTTTTCAAGGCTAATGGGGCTCTTATTTGTTAGTGACGACAAACTGATGTCAGTCATCTTCAGTATATTATGAATTCATGATAAAAGTAAGCAGCTAATGATACGTTACCTGGCATTTGGAGGACTTTAAGGGTTCAGAAAACATTCATTGATTCAAGATTTTTGTCTTCTCTTAGGTCTTTGTCCTATGATACTTTAACTTATCTATAAGACTGATTCGGAAAGCTTTTGGTGTTGGCTTGGTGTAGCTAGACTTTGGTAGCCTTGTGATAACTTCCACATTTCTGGATGTCCAAAAGATTTTGCCTTCTTGCTTTCATGAAGTTTTTGGTTACTTCAGTATTCACGAATATTTTTTCCAAACATTTTTAATTCATAAGTTTTATGCTAATTTAATTCATGAAATTTTTGCCGCCCATTTTCATTTAGAATGTTTTTGCTATACTTTTCCATTCACAAAGTTTTTTTGTCACGAGCAATCAGGAAGTTTCCACATTTGAATTTGAAATGTGTTCTTCTATTAAACAACTTGCTTTCAATTGCAGGATACCTGTTAGTGTAAAAGTTATTCATATGCATTGTTGTCATTTAGCTAAAAAGCCTTTACAGTTAAATTGGATTATTCTTGATTTAGGAAGTCTGCATTTCTATTGTGCAAAAAAAATATAATCTCCAAATGTCCAACATGGAAACCTGTAGGCCTAATTATTTTAATCTTGCCCCAGATCAGTGCCAGATTTACATGGAATGTGTAAGGTTTATCTAGTTTGGAAAATTAAAGAGTTTCCCTTTAGAAACTAAATTTGCAAGACCTTTCCGACGATGTTTATTACAGGGAGTTTTGTTGGTATAAAAGTGTCTATTTCTTTAGTCACCAAAAGGTGGTTATATTTTTGGAGAGGCTTCAGCTGGATAAAGAGATTTCCTGCCTAGTATGTGAAACTTTTACCTAGAAAGTGAACCCTAATTTCTTCAAAATGAAAGATATTTTCCATTTTAAGTAAAATTTATCCATAAAAAGAGAATGTTTTACTAAAGCCATCAAGTTTTGCCTGAAAGATTGTTTCCTGCTAGGAAAGCAGATATTTTGGCCAAGTCGTTTAACCTAGTAAGTAACTGGTATTTTTGCTTAGAAAGTGCGAAGGTTTCTCCTTGGATAGGAGACAAAATAGTGTCGAGTTTGCCTAGAAAGTAGGGGTATTTTTTTATTTGAAAAAGGGACTTTTCTGCCCAGCATTTGATAGTTTCTGTCTACAAGTGGAGAATCTTGATCTTTTGAAACTTTCTTCTGGTAATATGTCTTCTGGCTAGGAATATAAAACTGCATCATCTTGGTCATGTAAGAACGATGAAAAATTAAATGCTACAATTTAGACACAAAAAAGGAATATGAGAATCAAATATTGGCCAAATTTCTGAATAACCTGGCAATGTGATGCATTTCATAAGGCCTATCCCGTGAACTTTAGAATAGCCTGGTGGTTCATATGTAGGCCTAGAGTAAAAGAAAGTCTGCATATCCGACTATTTACTAAACTATCACTTGCATAGAATGGGACATAAGACGAATAAAGTACTTGGGTTTCTTACTGCTTTTGATGGGACAGTGTGTGTCTTGGTGTAATTAATTGTATTGTTGTAACAAACCCAAGGATGACTTGTAAAATTAAATAAATTATTAGTTTATTGAATTTTGGTTTACTTGTGAAATTCCCATATTTTTTTTTATATATAAAATGACATCTGAAAAGAATATGCAAAAATATATTCCATACTTAGCAATATTTGTATACAGTCATGTAAAATTATTTATGATGATAGCACCAAATTAAGTATATAATTAATTAGTGTTTCGAAGTAATCTTAATGGTCTTTTTGAATAAGCAGTCCAATGAAGTAACAATTAATACTCTCAATAAGCCAAACCATTAACGGTAATTAAGTACAGAAAAAATATCCATACTACTAAGTAAATGATTGGTTAAGTATTGAAATACATAATTGAAAGAAAATGTAAAATTTGATCCCAGAAAAACAAAGCCTGAATAGGCAATTTAAGGAAGAGTACCAAGTAAATACTAAAATAGTAAGTAATCATGTAAATAGTTAATGCAATGGAATATTAAAAATATAACCCCCTTAAAATCATTGGTCATTTAGCCGTTAAATTTGATTAAATAGATAAATGCAATCTATCCCACGGCTAAAAGTAAAATTAAAGTCTTTAAATTGGTAAATTAATAGAGTAACGTAATTTATCTCCAATAATTCAGTGTTCAATATTCCTCAAACTATTTAGTTTTAATGCAATTAGGGTATGTCAAAAATTTGTACTTTTGAAATTGTTTTGAATTAAAAAAAATAAAAAAACCAAAGCTTAGCCTGAGCTCGAAAATTAATAAAAAAAAAATAAAGATTAAATTAACTATATTTGGTACAACCATGGATCTAATTCTAATTTGACAAAGTATTTTCGAAATGAAAAACACAACTGGGGAGAATTGTAAACAGGTGCTATCTATCATAATAAAAATCAGTGTTGTGTTTACGTCAAGGTTTACAATAAGTATTTTATTTTTGACTTGAAAAACCAGAGTGCTTATTTCGATATTTATTTTTCACATTAGATTCAATCAAGATAACATAACTACATTAACCAAAATTTATATTTAAAAGTAAAATTAATTATACGGTAAAAAAAGGATACGAATAAACTAAAGATGCTGCTAGAAGAGGTAAATTTTTTTTAGAATTAAAATCATAAGAAAATTAGACTTCACAATAAAGATGAACAAAGTTGTTAAATGACAATTTCAAAGTAAAATCGATTAAATTTTGAGAAAAGGTGAGACGATTATAAAAGATGCAGCAAAAACTAAGTAAATAATAAGAACGATAAAATGTTAAAGTTTTGACTAGGTTTATAAAATATTAAACCAAAGTTGTTAAATATCATAATCAAATTAAAGCCGGTTAAATGTTGTAAAAATTAAATTAGATTTATTGTAAATGATGCAGCAAAAGTAGTTAAATAAATAGAATTCATTTCAAAGTAAAATCGATTAAATGTAAAGAAAATTGCGACTAAATTTATAAGTAAAAGCAGCGAATTTGTTAAATAACTAAATCCAATTATTAAAATAAAATCGATAACATTGAAAGATGCTTCTAAAATTGTTCAAGATTTAAAATCAAGCGAGTAGATGCGATATCTAATAACAGTGATGTTGATATCTTGGTGTTTTTCAAGTCATAAATAAAATTCGATAATCAAATTCACACCGTTGAGGCTGGGAATTAGATAAATGAAAGAATGAAATCTAATATCCACATTACGTAAAGTAAACTTAAGAAATTTCAATCTAAGAAGTCAAAAGAATTTGCTGTCACTTGAATAGAGTAACTATATCTGGAGCGTAGGCCTTAAACCCATGTCTATTTCTTGATATAATAAGGCCTTTTGTCGGCAAGTTTTTCACCAAATTGTCTGTTGGTGACAAATTTGAAGACTTCCCTGATTATAACACCATATGATCAAGGAATGCCTTCAGTTTGGTTTCATTGATTGGCATATTGGTGTTGAATTTGACGTTAGAATGCTGGAAGATGTCATGGAATTGGCTGAGTGGAGTCTTCTAAACTTGCTAAATAATTTAAGTTCATCGCTCGTATCGAGACATTAAAGTAAATGTTAATCACATTAAGCTCTGAACCAATGATATGATATCATCGGTGAGTAATATTTGCAATTAAAGCATAATTTAAGGCTCCTACAAGCCTAGAATTCTGTCGATCGCTAAATCAGTATAACGTAGTTCGGTCTAGAACTCTGTCGGGCACTAAGCCAATATCACGTTATTAATTGTGGAATGTTGTCATTGATCACTAAGTTAATATCACGTTCTTAATTTTAGAATATTGTCGTCGATCACTAAGTCAATATCACGTTCTTAAATCTAGAATTCTGTCGGTCAGTAAGTCAATATAACACTCGGCAATGTATTCATTCAGTTTAGTCAGCGCTAAGTGTCCAGGTTTACTATGATGTTTAAAGATAACAACAACCATTTTCTATAACAACACGAAAAAAAATTCTGTGGAAATCTCAAGGAAAACCGAAAGTAGGATGTCGATATGTACGTTTACATCCCGTAGATTTCCTCTTGTGGTATTCAAAGAGGAACTGGACTTGGAAATTTTTTTGGCTATTTCGCTTCTTCACTGGTACAAGATTCTGATTGAAAAACTCTACAGGTTTTCACTCCATATTTCATTAAATATTATTTGTCAGTCAAAAGTTTGCCTAAGTACAAAATGGCAGTCATGAGAGAGAACGTAAGCTCTGGCTCTTCTCAGGGGTACCCCTACCTCCCTCATTGGACTTCTGTGAATTGCAGTTTTCTTTTACATAGGAAAGGTACTGACATTCGTCAACAGTTACAAAGAAAACGGGTATGCACCTGGGGGGGTACACGGGAGGGGAGGGGTTTACCCCATCTCCGCAATCAGTTGTCAGCTTAGAAAATGGGTCTTTGAATCTGCTTCAAAGCTGATAACTGGCTGGTTACTCCCTGCCGAGAACACTCCATTGGTCATCGCAATGCTGGCTTCAGGGGGGACAAAAAAAATATTTTTATTTTTTCATTTTCTTTGAATATTTTAAGGGTAACCAGTGTATTTATAAAAATTGTAGTTAGGATTTAAATAAAAAGGTGTCCGGTTCAATAATGGATTTTATTTTTCTTAATATCTAAATACAAATTTGATGTTACAAATATTATGACGTCATTACCTAAAACGCACCATTTAGGATTTATCCTTGAGAATTTGTTAATAAAGGCAGTAATTTAGTTTTATTGTAATTTCTAGGTTACCAGTATGTGGCATATTTCGTTATTACTGAATTAAACAATTTTTTTTTTTTACTTTCTCAAGGGCCTCTATAATACTAATTAGAATATTGATTTTATGTCAGTGCACCATAAACTTGTCATCTAAATTATGACGTAACTAAATTTCATAATTCGCCATCTTTAAATTCTTGAGAATTGGCTAATAAAGGCAATAATTTAGTTTTATTGTAATTTTTTATGTATTAACAATTAGAGGCATATTCCATAATTACTGAATTAGACAAGCAATTTCCTGTTATTTTTTTTCTTTTTACTTTCCCAAGGGCCTCTATAATACTAATTAGAATATTTAGTATATTCTTTTATAAAACCTTGGTTCATTAATCCCAAGCCCTTCTTCAAGGAAACAGGCTGCACTTCCTTAAAATTAGGATAGCCTATCCACTCTTCTTTCTCTTACATTAATATCATATTGGATTCGGTATGGAATTCTAAATTCATGCCACATGACCACAACTAAACAGAGAGAGAGAGAGAGAGAGAGAGAGAGAGAGAGAGAGAGAGAGAGAGAGAGAGAGAGAGAGAGAGGAGAGAGAGAGAGAGAGAGAGAATACTTTAATGATAAACACTAAATGATGAGAAAATTGTGGAGAAATTTACAGATGAATGAGAGAGAGAGAGAGAGAGAGAGAGAGAGAGAGAGAGAGAGAGAGAGAGAGAGAGAGACTTTAATAGTAACCACTAAATGATGAGAAAATTGTGGAG
>NC_090740.1:124288161-124370661 GCF_036898095.1 Palaemon carinicauda | reverse complement strand
AATCAGATAAGAGAGAGAGAGAGAGAGAGAGAGAGAGAGAGAGAGAGAGAGAGAGTATAATTTTAATGATACTAAATGAGAAAATTGGGGACAATTTTACAGATGAATCAGATCATGAGAGAGAGAGAGAGAGAGAGAGAGAGAGAGAGAGAGAATAATTTTAATGATATACTAAATGAGAAAATTGGGGACAATTTTACAGATGAATCAGATCATGAGAGAGAGAGAGAGAGAGAGAGAGAGAGAGAGAGAGAATAATTTTAATGATATACTAAATGAGAAAATTGGGGACAATTTTACAGATGAATCAGATCATGAGAGAGAGAGAGAGAGAGAGAGAGAGAGAGAGAGAGAGAGAGAATAATTTTAATGATATACTAAATGAGAAAATTGGGGACAATTTTACAGATGAATCAGATCATGAGAGAGAGAGAGAGAGAGAGAGAGAGAGAGAATAATTTTAATGATATACTAAATGAGAAAATTGGGGACAATTTTACAGATGAATCAGATCATGATGAGAGAGAGAGAGAGAGAGAGAGAGAGAGAGAGAGAGAGAGAGAATAATTTTAATGATATACTAAATGAGAAAATTGGGGACAATTTTACAGATGAATCAGATCATGAGAGAGAAAGAGAGAGAGAGAGAGAGAGAGAGAGAGAGAGAGTAATTTTAATGATATACTAAATGAGAAAATTGGGGACAATTTTACAGATGAATCAGATCATGAGAGAGAGAGAGAGAGAGAGAGAGAGAGATTAATTTTAATGATATACTAAATGAGAAAATTGGGGACAATTTTACAGATGAATCAGATCATGAGAGAGAGAGAGAGAGGAGAGAGAGAGAGAGAGAGAGAGATTAATTTTAATGATATACTAAATGAGAAAATTGGGGACAATTTTACAGATGAATCAGATCATGAGAGAGAGAGAGAGAGAGAGAGAGAGAGAGAGAGAATAATTTTAATGATTTACTAAATGAGAAAATTGGGGACAATTTTACAGATGAATCAGATCATGAGAGAGAGAGAGAGAGAGAGAGAGAGAGAGAGAGAATTTTAATGATAGAGAAAATAACGGACAATTTTACAGATAAATTAAAACAGATAAGAGAGAGAGAGAGAGAGAGAGAGAGAGAGAGAGAATAATTTTAATGAGAAAATTGTTGACAATTTTGCAGATGAATCAGATCAGATGAGAGAGAGAGAGAGAGAGAGAGAGAGAGAGAGAGAGAGATTTTAATGATATACTAAATTAAAGTTAAGAGAACATATATACATTGGAAACAATTTTACAAATGCTATATTAGTCTTAGCAGTAGATGATAACTCATGATTGTTTTATTGCCCAGATATTAAGTTAAAACACAAATCAAAAGGCTTCGTAATGAATTATAATCCTGGTAGACTCTTTTCCATAAACTCCATAGAAAAACTGAATCGTTAATTCTGATGAAATTTAGGCCTAAGTCAAGCTTGGGGCATCAAAGGCCATTCAGCGCTGTAATCAAATGCTGAAGACTAGCCCATAATACAACCATAGCCATAAATGCCCGTTGTTTTAGCCAAGTAGGAAAACCCTGCAGTTGTATTACAAAGTAAAACCTAAAAGTTGAACATCAAGATCAACAAAAGAATGCAAGATCAGACATACTGTATAATAAAGGATAAAGTGAATTAAGAAGGCTGAAGGAGTGTAACAAAGACACCCTAAGAAATATCTATAGTATACCATGTGTGGTGCATTGTTGGTACCAACTCCTTATAAAGAGGGTTTATTATGTGCTCAAAGGGGAGTATAAAGTTAGCAATCATACCATTCTGCACAAAACAGACAAACCAGATATTTAAAAAAAAAAAAAAAAAAAAAAAAAAATTCTAGGAGGAACAACAGAAACTTTGGTTTTGTTCAGTTTGGTGGGAATAGTTCTAAAATAAAGGTTCATCAAGAAGTCAAGTTTTAAGGTTATAGATGCAACCAAATGAAAAACCAGGAGAATAATTTTAGCCTACTAATTAGGCTGCTTAATTTTCTCTATTGTCTAAGAACAACACTAGAATGAACAAGACTCACTCTGAGACAGAGAAGCTATACTCCTATTGTGGGTTCCTATCCTAGTGAAATAGCTATTGGGTAGAGGGGGCGTTGGTCTTTCGACATTCATGAGTAGCCTTTAAACCTTTAATAAAGAGAGCCAGGGAAGACTCTCCGCATTACTGACAGAGCACGTTATAGTTAATTACCTTAAAGATGAAAGAAGAAATTTTACAAAGTCAACTACTGAGTGAATGTATGTACATGCACACCTTAAATCCACAAACAAATCTTCAGTCTTGGAAGGAACAATCTGATTCCCTGACGTCCCAGAGTTCACGTCACTTTATTCAAGTTGTCATACAACAATAGAGTGTAGAGCACAAGAACATACTTCTGCCTACACATCTGCTGCCAGTGATAAAAATCCTGGAAAGGCAGAACATGGTCATCAAACTGACAGAATGGTTGGTAGCACATTTTCAGTGAGTCACCAGCTGCATAACTGTTAATGGAATATAGCATAAAAGTTGAGTAAGTGAGGAGTCAGCCATGAGAAGATACGAAAGTAATATCATGGCAGATGCCAAGACAGAACTGACTCATGGCAATCATGGAGTTCACACTATTGGCATTAAGTAATAGCAGGCGGCTACGAATTATGCATATGAACAAATAAAAAATAGCAGGACTGACCATAGGTTCTGCAGTAACAGCAGGTCATAACTGTATCAAAAAGGAACAGGGAGAGCAGCAAAACAAGAATGCAGTCACCAGCTGTACATACCTCTATACTCATAGCTTAAGTACAGTTAAGTAGAACAAAGAAGCAGTAACCAGGAAAGCCTCTGATTCTCTGCAGGAACACCAGAGAGCTTGAGTAGTTGGAATGCCATGGGCACATACTTTAATATGATGCACCCATAAAATACCATAAAAGAAAAAAAATTATTATATAGATGCTCCTGAAGTGACAAGGCAAAAATATTCTCTTGAATTTGAGCAATTTGTTAAAAGGTGCTTCATGACAAAACAGAAATTGTTGTAATGAAATATTAAAACAGGAAAAAACCATAGTCATTTAAAAACTCAAAATGGTACGGGGATCATGGATAAAAGAAATAATGAAACATCAAGTGATGAGCATCCAAGATGAGTAATGCATAGGTGAACAGACAAGTGTAGGGCAGTCCACAGAGAGGGAGCCAACCAGCTACTATGCAAAGCATGTGAAAAGGCCAGTCCTGAAGCAGCAATACTGTATTAAAACAATGGCAAAATCATGGGAACAGGAGAGTGTCAAAAATTAAAATGGATTGATCAGCAAACAAGTTGACCAGCAAGTAGTGGTACATCGCTAGAGAACTTAAAATCTTTAACATGAGAAAAAGAGGATTCTAATTCAGACAAAATGTTATTTTCCTTAGTAAAATAAATTTTTGAATATACTTACCCGATGATCATGTAGCTGTCAACTCTGTTGCCCGACAGAAATCTAAGGTCGGGATACGCCAGCGATCGCTATACAGGTGGGGGTGTACACAACAGCGCCATCTGTCGAGTAGGTACTCAGGTACTTCTTGTCAACAAGAACTCAATTTTCTCCTCGGTCCACTGGTTCTCTATGGGGAGGAAGGGAGGGTCCTTAAATTCATGATCATCGGGTAAGTATATTCAAAAATTTATTTTACTAAGGAAAATAACATTTTTCAATATTAATCTTACCCGATGATCATGTAGCTGATTCACACCCAGGGGGGTGGGTGGAGACCAGCATACATGTTAACATTAGAAGCTAAGTATCCCGTATTTCATTTTAGCAGTTATTCAAAATAACAAACATAAAATAAATAAGTACCTGGTAAGGAAGTCGACTTGAACCATTACTCTGCCTTTTTAAGTACGTCTTCCTTACTGAGCCTAGCGATCCTCTTAGGATGCTGAGCGACTCCTAGGTGCTGAAGTATGAAGGGCTGCAACCCATACTAAAGGACCTCATCACAACCTCTAATCTAGGCGCTTCTCAAGAAAGAATTTGACCACCCGCCAAATCAACCAGGATGCGGAAGGCTTCTTAGCCTTCCGTGCAACCCAAAAAACAACAATAAAAAGCATTTCAAGAGAAAGATTAAAAAAGGTTATGGGATTATGGGAATGTAGTGGTTGAGCCCTCACCTACTACTGCACTCGCTGCTACGAATGGTCCCAGGGTGTAGCAGTTCTCGTAAAGAGACTGGACATCTTTGAGGTAAAATGATGCGAACACTGACTTGCTTCTCCAATAGGTTGCATCCATAACACTCTGCAGAGAACGGTTCTGTTTGAAGGCCACTGAAGTAGCGACAGCCCTAACTTCATGTGTCCTTACCTTCAGCAAAGCAAGGTCTTCTTCCTTCAGATGAGAATGGGCCTCTCTAATCAAAAGCCTGATGTAATAAGAAACTGCGTTCTTAGATATCGGTAAAGCAGGTTTCTTGATAGAACACCATAAAGCTTCTGATTGTCCTCGTAATGGCTTTGTACGTCTTAAATAGTACTTAAGAGCTCTTACTGGGCAAAGTACTCTCTCTAGTTCGTTCCCCACCAAGTTGGACAGGCTTGGGATCTCGAACGACTTGGGCCAAGGACGAGAAGGAAGCTCGTTTTTAGCCAAAAAACCAAGCTGCAAGGAACATGTAGCCGTTTCAGATGTAAAACCTATGTTCCTGCTGAAGGCGTGAATCTCACTGACTCTTTTAGCTGTTGCTAAGCAAACGAGGAAAAGAGTCTTTAATGTGAGATCCTTAAAAGAGGCTGATTGAAGCGGTTCGAACCTTGCTGACATCAGGAACCTTAAAACCACGTCTAGGTTCCAGCCTGGTGTGGTCAACCAACGCTCCTTTGAGGTCTCAAAAGACTTAAGGAGGTCCTGTAGATCTTTGTTGGTGGAAAGATCTAAGCCTCTGTGGCGGAAGACCGCTGCCAACATGCTTCTGTAACCTTTGATCGTAGGAGCTGATAGGGATCTTACATTCCTTAGATGTAAAAGGAAGTCAGCTATCTGCGTTACAGAGGTACTGGTTGAGGAAACTGCATTCGCCTTGCACCAGCTTCGGAAGACTTCCCATTTTGACTGATAGACTTTGAGAGTGGATGTCCTCCTTGCTCTGGCAATCGCTCTGGCTGCCTCCTTCGAAAAGCCTCTAGCTCTTAAGAGTCTTTCGATAGTCTGAAGGCAGTCAGACGAAGAGCGTGGAGGCTTGGGTGTACCTTCTTTACGTGCGGCTGACGCAGAAGGTCCACTCTTAGAGGAAGAGTCCTGGGAACGTCCACTAGCCATTGCAGTACCTCGGTGAACCATTCTCTCGCGGGCCAGAGGGGAGCAACCAACGTCAACCGTGTCCCTTCGTGAGAGGCGAACTTCTGTAGTACCCTGTTGACAATCTTGAACGGAGGGAACGCATACAGGTCTAGATGGGACCAATCCAGAAGAAAGGCATCCACGTGAACTGCTGCTGGGTCTGGAATCGGAGAACAATACATCGGGAGCCTCTTGGTCATCGAGGTAGCGAATAGATCTATGGTGGGCTGACCCCACAGGGCCCATAGTCTGCTGCAAACATTCTTGTGAAGGGTCCACTCTGTGGGGATGACCTGACCCTTCCGGCTGAGGCGATCTGCCATGACATTCATGTCGCCCTGAATGAACCTCGTTACCAGCGAAATCTTTCGATCTTTTGACCAAATGAGGAGGTCCCTTGCGATCTCGAACAACTTCCTCGAATGAGTCCCTCCTTGCTTGGAGATGTACGCCAAGGCTGTGGTGTTGTCGGAGTTCACCTCCACCACCTTGCTTAGATGGAGGGACTTGAAGTTTATCAAGGCCAGATGAACTGCCAAAAGCTCCTTGCAGTTGATGTGAAGTGTTCTTTGCTCCTGATTCCACGTGCCCGAGCATTCCTGTCCGTCCAGTGTCGCACCCCAGCCCGTGTCCGAAGCGTCCGAGAAGAGACGGTGGTCGGGGGTCTGAACAGCCAATGGTAGACCTTCCTTGAGAAGAATGCTGTTCTTCCACCACGTCAGTGTAGACCTCATCTCTTCGGAAATAGGCACTGAGACCGCCTCTAGCGTCATGTCCTTTCTCCAGTGAGCAGCTAGATGATACTGAAGGGGGCGGAGGTGGAGTCTCCCTAACTCGATGAACTGGGCCAGCGATGAAAGTGTCCCTGTTAGACTCATCCACTGCCTGACTGAACATCGGTTCCTTCTCAGCATGCTCTGGATGCATTCTAGGGCTTGACTGATCCTTGGGGCCGACGGAAAAGCCCGAAAAGCTCGACTCTGAATCTCCATACCTAGATAGACAATGGTTTGGGATGGGACGAGTTGGGACTTCTCTATATTGACCAGGAGACCCAATTCCTTGGTCAGATCCATAGTCCATCTGAGATTCTCCAGACAGCGACGACTTGACGGAGCTCTTAAAAGCCAGTCGTCCAAATAGAGGGAGGCTCTGATGTCTGCCAAGTGAAGGAATTTGGCAATATTCCTCATCAGTTTGGTAAACACAAGAGGTGCCGTGCTTAGGCCAAAGCACAGGGCTTGGAATTGGTACACGACCTTTCCAAAGACGAACCTTAGGAAAGGTTGGGAGTCTGGATGGACGGGGACATGAAAGTACGCGTCTTTCAGGTCTAACGAGACCATCCAGTCTTCCTTCCTGACCGCTGCTAGGACCGACTTCGTCGTCTCCATTGTGAACGTCTGCTTGGTGACAAAAGCATTGAGAGCACTGACGTCCAGCACCGGTCTCCAACCTCCTGTCTTCTTCACTACCAGGAAGAGACGGTTGTAGAAGCCCGGGGATTGATGGTCCCGGACTATGACTACCGCTCCCTTTTGTAGCAAGAGCGACACCTCTTGTTGCAACGCTAGCTTCTTGTCCTTCTCCTTGTAGTTGGGAGAGAGGTTGATGGGAGACGTTGCTAGAGGGGGACTGCGGCAGAACGGAATCCTGTATCCCTCCCTTAGCAACTTCACAGACTGAGCGTCTGCACCTCTGCTCTCCCAAGCTTGCCAGAAGTTCTTGAGCCTGGCTCCCACTGCTGTCTGGAGAGGTAGGCAGTCAGATTCTGCCTTTTGAGGACTTGGAACCCTTCTTCGATTTGCCACGGTGACTGTCGGCACGGGTACCTCCTCTGCTGGAGGTTCTGCCACGAAAGGGCGGGATGAACCTAGACGCTGGTGTGTCCATCCTAGGTCTAGGCACGGAAGGTAAAGCTTTAACCTTACGTGCGGAGGACGCCACCAGGTCATGGGTATCCTTCTGGATCAACGAGGCAGCCATCCCCTTGATCAGTTCTTCCGGAAAGAGACACTTGGAGAGCGGAGCAAACAACCAACTCCGACTTCTGGCAAGGAGTGATCCCAGCCGACAAGAAGGAGCAAAGATGTTCTCTCTTCTTAAGCACTCCCGACACGTACGAAGCCGCAAGCTCACCAGACCCATCCCGAATGGCTTTGTCCATGCTAGACATGATAAGCATGGCAGAGTCCTTATCCGAAGGGGAAGTCTTTCTGCTTAAAGCTCCCAAACACCAATCGAGGAAGTTGAAGATCTCAAAAGCACGAAAGACTCCCTTCAACAGATGATCCATGTCAGAAAAGGACCAGCAAATCTTAGATCGTCTCATAGCCAGCCTGCGGGGAGAGTCAACCAGACTTGAGAAGTCGCCCGGGGCAGAGGCAGGAACTCCCAAGCCGGGTTCCTCTCCCGTGGCATACCAGACGCTAGATTTGGAAGCAAGCTTGGTAGGCGGAAAGATGAAAGCAGTCTTTCCCAGCTGCTTCTTGGACTGCAACCACTCTCCCATAACCCTCAAAGCTCTCTTGGATGAGCGTGCGAGTACAAGTTTGGTGAAGGCAAGAGCTGCTGACTGCATGCCCAGAGCAAACTCGGAGGGAGGAGAGCGAGGGGTTGCAGACACAAACTGTTCCGGATACAAGTCCCTGAACAAGGCAAGGACTTTCCGAAAGTCTAAGGAGGGAGGCGTAGACTTGGGTTCTTCTAAGTCGGAGTGCGGATCGTCCAAATGCGCAGCCTCGTCATCAGATACTCCATCATCCGAAAGCTGAGGAGGAAGTGGCAAAGGTGGAGCAGAAAGCTGAACGGCTGAATCCGGCAGCACGGGTGCATGCGTAGCTGCTGCGGATCCAACATCATGCCGCTGCTGGTCAGTCTGCGAGCTGGCAACAACAAAAGCAGTGTGCTGGTGCGTGGGAGGGACTGCCGTGGGTTGCGAAGCATGCCGCATGGGTTGCGGAGCATGCCGCATGGGTTGCGGAGCATGCCGCATTGTGTCAAAACACCTCAGCTCGACAGCACCTTCCCACTGCTGATGCGGTAGCTCACGCATGTCAACGGAGGGTGCAGAATGAACATGCGTCTGGCAGGGAGGACTGCGCATCGGTGGTGGAGCTCTCACAGGTGGAGTGTGGGAGCAGGCAGCCGCAGTATCTGCTGAGCGCACAACCGTGGCAGGTTGTAGGTTAACTGGTGCAGTGTCAACCTTCTCAGCACGATACTCCTGCATAAAGGAAGCAAGCTGAGACTGCATAGTCTGCAGCATGGACCACTTAGGATCTACCGTGGTTGGTGCGGCAACAGACGGAGTAGTTGCCTGTTGCGGAACCACTCTACCTCTCTTGGGAGGTGTGCAGTCTTCGGAAGACTGCGGCGAGTCCGAACTGACCCAGTGGCTACACCTGGGCCGTTGGACTCGCTCGGAAGGGACCTTACGCTTGAGAGGTCGTGAGACCTTGGTCCAACGTTTCTTCCTCGAAACTTCTTCCACAGACGAGGAATGATAGGGCTCATTCGTCTGTTTGTGGATGGGACGATCTCTGACAGATACGTCCGCAACCACTGAGGGTACATCCGTACGCTGATCAAGGCCTGCCGAACCCTTTGGTCCTTCGACATTGCTTCTCCCCTGGGCTTGGGAGCTTGCAAGAGGTCCCGGACTGGGAGGACGACTGGCACGAACAGATGTACCCTCATGCGCAACACTGACACTGACACTTTTCACTTCACTTGCACTCACTACACTTCCCACTGCACTTTGCGCTTTCAACTCTTTGACATCTGCCAAAAGTTGATTCCGGTCATTAGCTAATGACTCCACTCTGTCACCAAGAGCCTGAATGGCACGCATCATGTCCGCCATGGAGGGTTGAGCACTAGTAGCAGGGTCGGGAGTCACCACTACAGGGGAAGGAATAGGTTGAGGGGCATGGGGAGAGGAAAAATCAAAAGAGCGAGAAGAACTCCTCCTGATCCTATCCTTCTCTAGCCTACGTGCATTTTTTAGGAATTCGTTAAAATCGAATTCCGAAAGCCCAGCGCATTCCTCACATCGATCTTCCAATTGACAGGATTTACCCCTACAATTGGAACAAACGGTGTGAGGATCTATGGAGGCCTTCGGAAGACGCCTAGAACAAGCCCTAACGCTACACTGCCTGTACTTAGGGACTTGAGAATGGTCAGACATCTTGAATTGTAGAAATAGTCAAGGGGGAATTCCAAAATCTAGCAAAGTTCATTAACAATAAATCCAAATTTAATAAAAAAGCTTGATAAGCTAATGATAAAGGGTCCTGAATAGCGAAGGCTAAAATCTAGAGCGAATACATCACCAAAATCGTGAAAAACAACTCCAGAAACAACAGCGTATCCAAGTAGGTCTTGCCGGTGGCACGACAGAGGAAAACTTGAGTTCTTGTTGACAAGAAGTACCTGAGTACCTACTCGACAGATGGCGCTGTTGTGTACACCCCCACCTGTATAGCGATCGCTGGCGTATCCCGACCTTAGATTTCTGTCGGGCAACAGAGTTGACAGCTACATGATCATCGGGTAAGATTAATATTGAAAAAATTAGATTTAAATGCAGAAGTAGGGGAAATCACAGCAGCAATATATACACACAAAACGCAAATGTCAAAACAGCTTAAATGCAACATTACTCTCAAAACAAAATATTGCACTTGAAAACCAAACAGGATACACACAAAACAGAAACAGATTTTGATGGCAAACAGATTGACAAAATCCTGACAGGAGACACATTGACAAGGATTCTAGGTCAACAGCACGGTACAGAACTGTACACCTACTTCTATTAAACCCCAAAAGAAAGGAAAAAGAATAAAAACCTTTCTAACCATTAGGTAGTCAAGACAAGAAAATTAAGTGTATGACTTCATGTCCAGAAGGTAAATCTACAGCATGAAGATAAACTTAACTTGCAGGTCAAGGAGAAAAAAGAAAAAAAAAAACTACAAAGAGGCCACAAAACTATATTTTTTTTTCTACTGAAGCCATTGCTGAGGGAAAATCACGCAATTAAATTGTCTTAACAAATCACATAAATGAAATTAGGCCTGCAATTTTTCCCTGGAAAATGGTCAACAGTTAATTGGGAGAATTCTACACTGTGCCTCAAGGGTTGTTATGATTAATGGGTTTGCATGAAAATCACTATGGATTAGAAATGGTAAATGCTATAATTTTATGTTAACAACAGAAATAACCACCAGAATTACACAAATATGACAAAATCAGGAATCAAGCTGCTAAGCTAAAATATATTTGTAAATAAATAGTTTGCATAAACATATGAGAGAGAGAGAGAGAGAGAGAGAGAGAGAGAGAGAGAGAGAGAGAGAGAGCTTGATAGTCAATCCTTAGAAAGGAACAGTTTATGAGGTAACATAAAATTTCTCCATACATAACAGGAACAGTTTGAGGTATTAAAATTTCTCCATAAATAACAACCTGTTATTTCAAACACCTTTATTGTTAATTCTGATAAAAGAAACCAAGTTCTGAATCTCAATAAGCCTGCTAGAAAAGTAAGTACATTCTCCAAAATAAAAAAAAATAAAAATCTTGTCCTTCAGAGGCCCGAATGTTCACTCAATGCGAAAATCAACATAGCCCATCAAGATGTCTTATGAGCAGACACCTTTCCAGTATTAGTCGGAAAAAAATTTCAAACCTGTCCATCTTTGTGCAGTTCATTTACACAGTTTACATGTCTTAAAATGAAATGCCACTGACAAATGGGTAGGCTATCTCCTGAACAACTGAGACAATACACATGGGAAATTTATGACACTAATACTGTATAGGGACACTTGTTGAAAAGTTTACTCTGTGGAGAGTTATTAAACGGAATATGATTTATTGACCAATATATGATGAGCAAGTAAAAAAATTATGGAACAGGAATTTTCGAACAAACTTTGTGATAAACATGTCTTCAACAGGGGAAAAGTATAGATGAATGTTGATAGTTGAATGAAAACCACCATTTAAGATGAAAAATTAAAATTGCAGATTACTAAAAAGAAGAATAATCAACATTTTAGATAACTTTGACCAGGATACAGAAAGAAACCAATCCATTTTGCAAAGAAGAGGAATAGATACCCAAGAAAAACCATGACTGATAAGTGCTGACATATAAAGATAAGTATGAAAATAGCCAAATGTGAGAGGAAAAGGTGACCAAATATAGAAGGCAGTGATTTGGAAAGAAAGGGAAATCAAAGTTGATGGAATTGGGCATAGTGCTGCCAGGCTATCTTACAAAGAGAAAAATAAATCTGGACATGAAAGACAGGCAAATGTGTTTACAAGGTTTAAGTTACAAGATGAAGCAACAACAACCAAGCCTAAATACTAGTGGATGAATAAGGATGATAGTCTGATGTAATGGATGAAGAATAGAATAAGGGAATATATAAAAGGGCAAGTAGTAATGGTAAATGATAAGAACTAACCAAGGGGATCACAATCTTAAAAGATTAAACGTAATAAAGCAATAGCGTACAGATTAAATTCAGTAGCAAAATGGTCATCGTAAGCAATAATACACAAGTTTGGATATGAAATGTGTAGTTACAATATGAAAAACTTTATAAGTATTTTAAGGGTTTAGTCAAGTACAATATCACAATGGCCAACCCATGGGCCACCAACTTGAGAGCATGGAGCCCTTTAGGATAACAGCTTAAAACTGATCATTTCTCAGAACAAAATAGGTACTTTTTACTTGGTTAAATGTGTGAAGAATCTTCGGGGGTGTATACAACAAAGCAAGTTAATGAGCACTAATTGATGTAAAAACTATGTCTGGGAAGTAAGGGAAGGGTGGTAATGCTGATTGGGAGAAATATAAGCATTTGTCTTCTTGAAGAGGACAGATTTTATAAATGACCAAGTGTAAAGTTCAACAGCAATAACAGATGTAAATGGAAATTTTGATGGAACAGCAAATGAGAATATCTGAATTGGCAATAGATATACCAATCAAACATGAAAAGACTGATAATTTCAAAGACTGGGGCAAAAAATTGAAAGAATTATGAAAATTAATGTTACTGGATGCAATGACACAAATGCCTTAGTCAGAAGGGATACTAAGAAGAGATCTAAATGAAATTATGGAATGGAACAAGCTGTTGCTGGTAATGTGATCGTTAGATACAGCATACCATCATAAAACCAAGAGAAAATGGTCAGACATGAACTCTTGTAGTAATCCCACAGCCTCCAAACACCTAGGTTGAAAAAATAGTCTTAGAATTCTGTCAAAACCAGGAATTCAGATGCTAAATACAATGTTTAAGGTCCCAAGAGACACTGATTACATAGATTGGCTTCATTTTGTTACAAAGTATAGACTGCAACGAAGAAGAGGTTGTGCTGTCAAAATAGGCAATGCATGCAAAAATTGCTGTAGATCGATTTATTAGAGAAGCAGAAAAACACGAAAATAAAAAAAAAGTGTGTGTCACCAAATAACAAAGCTAAAACTGGTTTGTAATCACTGAAAGGCAGCAGTCAAAAGGTTTCTAGAAGTGGGTGATGTGAGATCAAGGAATGGTCACAGAAATAGAAAGATGTGGAGAGGAAATCAAAATATATGAAGGTTAATTAAAGAGAAAAGAAGAGGGATCAAGCAGAAAGAGTGGGAAGCCAAAGGCAGGTGGAAAGGGCGATACATAGGAGTTGGGAGATATAAATCAGACTAAATAAAGCAAAGGGGAAAATGAGAAAATAATCATGATTGTAAAGATAATCAAAGTATGGATGAAGTAAATTCAAAATTTTCTAAATAGAGGAAGTGAACTCAAGGATGGAATCATAATAATGAGTTAAAAAAATCGTAAAGTATAACAGCAGAAGACAGAAAGAGAGCGATAAAAAATAAGAACCAGAAAATGTAAAAACATTTAAATATACAGGACTATACTAAAATGAGGTGAACAAGTGTTATACATTAATGACATACAAGTGAAAAGAGAATGATATAACTACAGTATGCTTGAACATGCTTTGCAAATGAGATTTTAGACTAAAGGCTGCAATAAGGGATAAAATTGAATAAAGTCAAACTGTCTTTATGATGGAGATCCACTAAGTAGCCACTATAATAAGACCACTTGAGGAGAAATGACACTGAAGAAGTTAGAAAGTAACAAAAATACTTGTCAAGTTTGTGATCCTACTCTAAATCTAAATCTAGAGTAAAGAAAGGGGCAGGTGTTATCAGAAGTGCATTTAACTGTCAGTATCCATAAAGGATTAGCACTAGGCCCTTAGCTGTTTACAATAATAACAAGAAAAGCCAAAAAAGGAATGCTAAAAAGGAGGCCCATGGAAGCTCTGTAAATAGATGGGAATGACAAAAGAAATTATGGAAGGCTGAAACATACGAGGAATAGGATTATGGATTACGTAAAAAATTATATATCCCTTTCAGATGATTCATTGAGCTTTCTGACACAAAGTCACCAACAAGGTGAGATAAGACAACAACCAAATGGCTGTTTGAATTGGAATATGACTTTGTGTGCCCCCAAAGAAGCCAGTTAAAGGAAAAAACACAACTGGCTTTTGTAGGATGAAGATTGTTGGAAAAAATAATAGAAACCTTATTCAGAGAAAATAGAAATGACAACGAGAAAGTTCACCAGGATGAAAAACATAACTAAATGTTTGTAATTATGGAATGAAGTGTGTAGGAAAGGGACAAAAGATTAATTTCTTCACAGGAAAGTGGGCTAACATTCCAAAGTATAGAAAAGGAGACAGGTGAAATGTAAGAGCTTTGACAAAGTGAACTGTATAAACACCTCTCTTGCAGGAAACCATAAAATTAAACTTCAACATACGAGAGCAAGAACCCCAATGGAGAAGTGGAAACAGATGAAAGTACGAGGAAAAGTCATGGCATAAGTAGTACACCCACATGAAGAAAAGAAGTTTAAAATGCTATCAAGAAGAATTGGCTAGGAAGCTTGGGGAACATAAGATATTCTTGAACAGTAGTTGAATGGAAGGGCAGGACCAGAAAACTTTTCATTATTTAGTAGTTTAACCAAAACCTTAGGGAAATGGCAAGTAACAGCAGCAAGGGACAGCCAATTCAATACGAATGAAATACAAGCAACAGGCAAAAGACAAGTTGCTGTGTAGACATGGTCCGAGAAATAATGACATAAGTACTTTTAAGTTTTTAAAGAGGCAATTCTAGAAAAAGGAAACAGATCTTGAAGGAAAAGGATGCAGATTTTCAAAGAAAGAAAGCAAGACTGAATGCCACCTGACTGTGCAGATGTTAAAGCCCTTTAAGGATAGAACAGGAAATATATTGAACTAAAAATGCTTTCATTTTGGCAATAGGAATGAATTATTAATATATGGGGAAAAATATAAGTGAATAAATCTATGAAACACATTTCGACATAAAATAGAAACACAAGTGATAAAGGAACCAGGGGGCAATTTTGACACTGACATTGAAGGACACCTCACACTCCATGGAGACACTTCTTTACGTGGTAATACCCCTTCACTTTGAAAAGAAAAAAAAATAGAAAATAAAAAAGCAACATGAAAACATACCAAGTGATAATCCCAAGTTTAAAATGTACATTGATCATAATGAGATTCAGAACCTGTCTCTCCTGACATGATATTAACAAAAAAAGGGTTAACACAATTAACAGGTTTGTTAAGCATGGGAGAGAGAATTAAACACAACAAATCAGTTTATTCACCTTAAAATCTATAAAAAATAAAGTAAAATACAAAATTCTTTAACAATATCTTATGATAACAAAGGAAGGCTTTTTCTTGCACATTCATTTTACCTTTCAAAAAATAACTTTGAAAATTTTAAAAACTTTACAACAGATTTTTTCTCACCCTTTCATGGATTAAAATATTAATAGCATTAGATGCAAGACTCACAATTCTAACATACAATACTGAAATTTTCAACCCCATGATCAAAGATAGAAAACAACCACAGCTAATCTGTCGCATTCACCACAATCCTAATCTCTATATGATGAAGCGCATGCGCTCCCTACACGAACACCGAGCCATTCTGTGTTAATACAAAGAATTCAAACATTAAAAGATAAGACCTAGCACTACTGTGCTATAAATGGGGAAGGGAGTGAAAGCTTGTTTAAGGCCCATGTAAGTAATGAAATCATTCATTTTGTATCAAAATTTGATGACAATTAACCGGGACTCGCATAACTGACTACACCACAACCCTGGATCGAGGGATGGAATAGTGATACAGCATTACGTGAAAATAAACTAAATAAAAACTATAGACAGCAAAATATCCTCACCCGGTAACTTTCCTTTGAAAAATCTACATCTGCAAGTCCATGATATAATATGAATGCGACAGACCTAGACTTCTCTGTTTATTGAACAGAGGAAGCCATTCATACCTACATCATTACAGTATATGGGATTAAAATTTTTTAATCTGCGTTCAGAAGTTATGTAAAATGTTAATGAAAAAAACACTTTATCAATGATCAAATACAAGTAAAAAATGCAAGCTGTGAATGTACTTTACATTACCCAAAGACTCCAAACCAAATTCAAGAAATGACACAAAACTAGGCAACAAAGATAATTACCTCAAAATACCTACTGCTGAAATAATGGAACCCAAAGACCTGCAATGAAAATAATTATAAAATACAGGCTTAAAATAACAAACGTAATTATAGAGTGTGTTTCTGATATAACTATATAAATAAATTCTAGGTAAAATTAAAGGAGGTGGACGACCCTCTAATATCAGTACCGTAATTTACCCTTAATTCTTTCATCATAAAAAGAAAAGCTTGAAAAACAATTCTTTGACAAAGTTTGATAGAACATCTAACTCCACAAAACAGATTTCTAATTTTTGTCAGTGAAGGAGCTGCTTTCCTTCAAATATAATTTCAGTGCACATTATGATGCACAGGGAACTAGCTACTTAACTCTCAGCTACTAAATTTTGTTAAAAGAAGTATAATAAAATGACTTGGAAGTCTCTCATCCCAACAATAATTGTTACCCTTAAACTCTGGTTACAGGGAATGTTTCAAGAACATTTAAACCACATACTGGTTCCAACAGACGAGTTATACTCTGGTGTCTCCATAACAAAATACCTAATACCTGTAAACCCTTTAACCTCAAAACAGGAAGAGATACAAACCAATATGTTGAAGAACAGAACTGAGTAGCTCTAAGGCCCTTAATTGTACAAACTGAAACCTCACTATCATGTCTTAAAAACAAAAAGGAGGTTGATCATTTTAACCAAAGATGTGTTTCTGGCTGACATTTTCCTAGACTTGCAGCAATTTAAAGAAGTCTCTCAAAGGTGATTCTACAAAGCATTTTATTGAATGTCTTCTCGTTGCTATTATTGACAATCTAGAGGGCCTAGAAAATTCTTTTGTTCTGAGATACCCTCTCCAAGCTTTTAGCCAAGGCATGAAAATGTGACTTTTTTTAGAAAATTTATCCTGCACAGCAATAAGATTGAAATGATCAATGAAAGTGGCCAAAGATCTGTGAACAATTCCCTCTGAAGCCAATATGGAGCTATCAAAATAATTCTTGCATTGGTAGACAACTTGAATTTGCTTATCACTACTCAATATTAGCAAAAAGAAGAAAGTCACAGAATTGTTGTAGCCCCCATAAAACTAGTGTCTAAAGTTCACAACATAGGATCTTGAACCACAGAACCAAAACTCTCTATGTAGTTTCCAATTCAGAGGTGGTACACTTAACTATGTTTGGTTTGCCCCTACCTTCCATAAATGTAGACACATTCAATTTAGCTAAATAAAAACAACTTCAACATTGTCCCTCCTCATTTCTTGATGTATGCTAGGGCTGTCAAGCTCTCCATCCTAAAGCAAAAGATTGGTCAAAAATGTCATTTAGGTTTCTGCCTGCTAGAGAATAGTGACCTTATAACAAAGACTTTCCTACAGGAAAAACAAAATGACCACACGACTGTGAGGGTATTTTCGTTCAGTCAACAAGTAAGATCATTCTAAGCCTCTTACCCCACTAGCACCAAATGGGATGGGAGATCCCTGGAGGCTGACCAGTGATTCTTCAAGCACCAATCAAGTTATCTCTAGCAGAATTCCCACCTGGGGAACGAGCTCCTCCGGCGAGGAAAGGTAGCCGAGAAAACTGCCAGTACAATAACACTCCTTCAAGAATTGTGCCTTAAAAAAATAAATTCTACAAACAACTTGCACTTTTCCTAGCTATAACAACTTGAGTAATTTAATGGATTACTCCTAGTTCTGTTTTCTACAACCAGACAATAATAAAAGAAAAAGGGCTCTGTTGCACCATGATTGGTTACCTAGCAACCCTACTGGCTAGGTAGTGTTATGTGTGGCTGCCAGTAGGCTTCACTCTATTCTGGTCAAACCTTGTCGGGTGGTTGAGGTGGGACCTTTGCTTAAATGACTCGGGTTTGTACAGTATAGCTAAGAAAAATACAAATTCTAAAAAAAATTTGTAGTTTATTCCTAAAAGGGGGGAAGTCTCTGGTAAGAGGTATTCGCTCTCTCTATGACAGTAACACGTACATGTGAGTATGAGCATAAGTTAAAAGTCGATACGTAAAGACAGTCCAACTCGTAAAGAGGCAGGGTTATTGTGTCCAATGCTTTATGTCCAGTCTGAGACAGAGATAAACTCATATGAAAATCAAGCATCAAACAAGATCCGTGTATCAAATATAATCCTTCATAAATGAGAATGTTATTCTTAACTGCATTAAGGTGTGATCCAAGCAAGAATTCCAGATCCGTCTGAGTAAAATCAGACTTGATCCACATTTCATACCCTTATAATGCAGAGAATAACCGACACTTCGATGAACAATTAAGTGCCCCTTAAGCTAGACTATTTGTTGAGTTGCAACAATTAGGTTTGAAGAAAAAGTTTAATGATCTGAGAGAACAATCTTTCAGGTAATGATCTGTGAAAGTGTTGTCTTTTTTAGACACCAACTCTGAGAACTTGGACTACTGAGTGGTTTATACAGAATGCTAGGGTTGCAGCAAGATTATGGACGTGTGTTCTGGGCGGTCCTTGGCAGTACTTCTCAAGGCTTTATATACTCTCGTAATTGTTTTTCTTAGCCCTAGGGAAATTCAATCTTGGATAACTTCTTGGAGAGGCCTGTACTCGCAAATAAGTTTGGAATCTTGAGTATAAGATAGGCTGTTCTTTTCAGACACCATCTGACAGCTCTTATGGGGCGGAGTAGAAGATTATCCAGGTCATCAGTTACCTTTTTGCAAGTCAAACCTAGCATCAATAACAACAGGAATTTGAGTTTTGGCCACAAACTCTGCAATCATGGTACCTTCCACCCTTGGATATGTGATATTTGGTAGGTTAGACCTTTTAGTTCACTTACTCTCTTGGCTGAAGCAAGGCAAGGAAAAAGGCAGTCTATAGGGCAGTGTTTCCCAATCTTTTTCCCGTCGTGTAACTCTTCCAATAATAGTGATGTCCCAAGGAACACCCGACATAAGAAAATATTTTAAAATCTTATTTATTTCTCCTTCATAATACAAGCAATATTTTTTTTTATAACCAGTTTAGGTGAAAAAATTCTTTCTCAAATTTCTTGACTATTTTGAAAAAAAAAATCAAAATTTTTTTGACAACTAGTTCACACATAACGATCATTTTCTAGTTTATTAACAATTAAAAATTAACTGAAATAATTTATTGAAGAGGCAATATCAATCAAAATAATAATAAAAATATATTGGCCCAGAATGAAATGTGCTGCTTCAATGTGAAACTTGTGCTTGTCTTTTGGAACACATGACTAATTTGAGGTCAAATCTCTGATAAGCACACACTCATTTCTTCTTTTATTAAAAGGAGACAGTTTTTTTAATTGCTCTTTATACTTGTCAAATGTGAAAAAGCTTGCTCACACATGTAGGAAGTGGAAAACTGAAGCAAAACATTTATTGCTTTCCTGTGAATGGAAGGATTTCCTTTTTTCACTGAATTACAGAACTTGTCCAAGGATAGCTCTGTAAATCTCATCTTGAGTGTACGATCTGACTGCAATACACAAAGTTCTTCCTCTTCTGTTGATTTCAATTTCTTGGGATCCCTCACTCAATCAAACTCTTGGGTTGAAAGGGAGGGAAAATAATGTATTTCTGGGCTCAACCTCGTAGTAACGGGGGATTTTGAGGAGGGAGAAGTCTAATTGGAAAGGGACCTCTGGTAGTGGTATCACTCGTCCCAGTTTTAATACCGACACCCTTTAGGGGTGAGTGAGCTGGGTATATTCCTGGCATTCCATGCAACTTTTTTCTCTGGTATATTTAGCAGTATTTATACCTTTGATTTGGTGCTTTAAGGAGCGACACAGGTTCCTCCCCCAGAAAGATTTTTCCTTTATCAAAATCCCTTTTTTATGCAATTTTTATTTGCAGCTCTTCTAGAAACTTTTGAATAAGAATTGAAATTTGCTGGTATCCATCTTCACGTTTAAGCCCCTGCAGTAGCTGAAACATTTCAAAGTTTCCTTTTGAAACAATGTTTTTCCAAAGGTTTAGTCTTCTTTTAAATCCAAGAATCTTATCACTTGAAGTCAATACCTTTTCTCCAGAGCCTTGCAGTAACTTGTTCAACTAATTCAGGTGCTGAAAAATATCTGCTAAGTAGGGTAGCTTCTGCAACAAAAGGTATTCAGCAAATATACTTTCTTTGACTATTATACTTTCTTAAAATGATTTATAGTTTGAAAATACTGTATTGTTATATTGCAAAAATTCTAAAAAGTATTTCTGTACACATAAGAAAAATAGGTTAGAAAGAAAAATAACTGGAAAATGCAATTGCACATATGTGCAAAGGCATAATACTGTAATCTCAGCCTATTTATCAGTATCTCTTGAAGGAACCCTTGGCAAACTCATGAGAAACCCAAGGGTTCTGCAGAACCCTGGTTGGGAAACCCTGCTCTAGGGTAAGACCCTGTCTAAAGCTGCATGGGTTCATAAGGGTCTCTTCTCAAGGACCCAACAACCTTTGTCGCATCACAAGAAGGGGGCTCGAGTTCCTGAGGGTCAAATCTGTTCAAAGGGTTATAGTTCAAGAGACTCGTTGAGCACTGGGGCACGAAGGCGAGAGATGGTGACCGCATGCAATCGGCAGGTAGCATCACCATCTGAGTGCTGCGAAGAGTTTTATTGAGAACCAAAAGTTCCCATGAAGAGAGATCAAGCCCTTTTTAGTTTGAAAATCTGGATCAAGGTTGAGTGGTAGCCCTTAACCACAGTGACTCATTCCCCCAAGAACACTAAAAAGTTGGTAATCAGGGGAATAGTAGCCTTGAGTGGAGCAATATTCTCCCTATGACACTAATCACAGAATGTTTTCCACTTGGCTTGATAGACTGCTGCGGATGACTTTCGTTGGTATTCAGAAAGTTAAATTCCAATAAGTCTCGAAAAGCCTCTCTTTCGGAGATGCTGAATAGTCTCTAACTGTGGAGAGACAGGCATAGAACTGCCTCTTGGAACTTTCTTACATGTGGTTGACGCAGTAGGTTTGGTCATTCAGGGAGTTCTTTTAGGATTTCCATGAGAAGTTCCAACAGGTTCTCCTTCTCAATCACCATTGAAGATTTGTCACTGCATCCTAGGGTACCAACAGCAGGGTTGCAAGGTAGTCAGATGGTGGAGACCACGGGCTCTTCAGAGGCATCTGCACTGAGCAAAGTTGCATTCCCAAAGGGGATTAACTTCTCCATTGAAGTGAGGTGTCCCAGGAGCTTTGGCCAAGAACGGGCAGGAAGTGATTTTCCTCCCAAGAAGGTTTCTGCTACATTTCTGAATTTTGCTATGCTGTTGGCATATGGGAACACACTGGCTAGGGCCTAGATAATATTCATGCCTAGATATCTGATGGAATGTTGGAGGATGAGACTGGACTTTTCTAGATTTAGTTTAATCTCCAACTCCTTGCAGAAGTCAGGGAGGAGATTGTGTGTTTTATAAGCAGGGTTTGAGCTAGGAGAAACCAGTCGTCCAGATATCTCAGAAGCCTTATGTCCATGGCATGAGCCCAGGCTGAGACAAGGGTAAAGATCCTGCTAAATACCCAAGATGCTGTTGACAGGGTGAAGCATAGCACATTGAAATGGAAAACTCTGTCTCCAAGGGGAAACCTTAAGTTCTTCGTTGAGGCTGGATGGATGGGGACCTAAAAGTATGCATCCTTTAGGTCTGCGGTTAGAAGGAAGTTGTTCTTCCTGGTGGCCTGAATAATAGTGGCCAGTGTCTCCATTTTCAACTTTGTTTGTAAGATAAACAGAATCAAATGGGACAAATCTATGAAGGGTCTCATCAGTTTTTCTACTAAGAATAGATTGCTGAGGAAGTCCGGAAAGTCGTCTAAGACTTCCTCTATGGCTCCTTTGGTCAACGTCTGAGACACCTTCTCTAATCAGAAGAGGTCCTTTACTGAGCCTTAAATGATCTGGCTCTCAGAGCTCGAGTCAGGGGGGGCGGATAAGCCATGATAGAACTCGATATCCAAAATGCAGCGTGTCAGGGTCCAGGGATCAGTTGGGAAGAGCTGTCACCGGCACTAATGGCTTTGCAGGCATATCCCTACTGTTGGCAAGGTGAGGGATATGCCTTGCCTAGCAGGAACTTCTGAGGCCATAACTTCTACACTTGCAGGAGTGTTCTCTATGGTGAAAGGTAGACCGAGAATCTTACCTCTTAAGTTGTTGAAAGTCAGTAGGAGGAAGAAGTCGTCTTTGCTGGTTGACCTGCTTAAAAAGGCGAATTCCTTTGGGGTAGTTGAGAGGCGGGCATCCTCAGTGCTGCAGCTCTGGGACAAGTCGGAAGAATTCGTAAAATAACAGCAATGCCTAGGGCCCCTGGGGGTACGAGATAAGCCTCGTCTGTGAGCAGGAGAAGGATAAAATGGATCCTCCAATAGGATTGCCTCCTTAAAAGGAAAATGGCAGTCTTGACTTTAGGGTTCCACATATGGGAAAGGGTGGTGGGACTTTCTATGCCTTGATAGGAAATATCTCCCAAAAGCAAAAAGTTAACCTTGGATAAAAATGGTGATATAGGGCTCATCACTCAATAAATTAGTGGGAGGCGAGGAAGATTTATTCATCTCTGATTAATTAGGGTCAAAGGATACTGGGAATGGATCCAGCTCAGGCAGCGCAGCAGCCTTAGCCAAGGGATCTGTCACAAGCCTAGACTCGGGACCACTAGGCACAAGATCGATATTAAGAAATAATACTGTACATATAAAAATTATGAGCAATAAATTATCATTAGGGCTGTCATCCTCCGTAACTAGAGCCTCAGAAGGCTCAAGAGATGAAGGAGAAGGAAGGGGGATATCTTTCAATGCAGAAAAGACCTTACACTTCTTATCATTACTAGAAGACGACAAGGAAGAAGAACGATCTCTCTTCGCTCGTTTTTTGCGCTAAGAGAGAAATCCCTCCCATTGGAAGGATAGCCAATCCCTACAATACCCAAATGGAGATTCCACAGAATATCATATGCCACGACATTAGCCATTGTTAAGCACAAGCGTTGCACAGATAAGCACACTTAGTGACAATGATAAAGAAAACACACAAAGCACTATAAGTGGAAATTCAGTGTGGATTATTAAGTCATGACCTTGGAGAGAAGAGGGGGGAGACCTCTTATCATAATAGCAGGCAGCCACACACAACACTGCCCAGTGGTGGGGTTGCTAGGTAACCAATCTTGGTGCAACAGAGCCCTTTTACTTTTATTCATTGTCTGGTTGTAGAAAACGGAACTAGGAGTAACCCATTTAGCTACTAATACAATGCTGAAGTAATAGCAACCCAAATGAGAACCACAAAAAAGGGACTCAAAATGAAAGAATAAAACCAATGCCAATCACCTAACACAAGCAAGACAAAAATAAAGATAGCAGTTTTCTATAATGAATTGGTAGCAGGTAACACCAGAGGATTATAAACAAAAAGAAACAAGATGTACAGTATAAAGGTAAAAATAGAACTGAATAAAATTAACCTAAAGCAAATGATATAAATCACAAATGATGGAAAAAAAAATTACAGAATAAAACTTACGTACTGTTAAATCTAGTTTAGAGTACCTAAAGACATTTTTACCCCTTTTTAGCCTTAATATAACAATTACCAACTTTTAGAGAGCTGTCCCAAAACCTTTGTGAGGGGGTAAAATAAATCATTCATGATGGAATAACTACAATAATTGATGAAAAATCCATTATAAATAAACTGTTGATTATATGAAAACTACTGACCATAAAATATTTCACATATTCAATACACCTGTATGTAAAAACATTAAAATCCTAGAGACCAAAAACCCACTAGGGACCAGATAAATTGTCTGTCATAAATCCAATACCGAAGCATAAATATTTTCTAAAACCTTTCGAATTGCACAAAATATTCTCCAGTCCTTTCGACATTTTAACTCCATGTCAACATTGCATTAATATCAATCTTGTATGACAATTTTCAGTCTTCTTGCATTGCAGATGATTTCCACAAGGACGCTTAGGGTGTGATTTCCTTTACAGTAACATTTCTTTTCTCTGGTTCCTTATTCCACTTGATGCATCACCAATAATCTGAAATGAAGTCATGATTTAGTACTGGTATAGTTTGCTACCATTACACCACTTCATTGTGGATACATTATTTTCTAGAAACCTCAAATATACAATTTATATGAATGCTAAAAAATATTTACTCTAGTGAAATTCTCTCAGAATTATCTAAATTATCATTGCTATTTTTACTGTTATTACTATTATCATCATCATTCAATATCTTAACCAGACCATTCAGTTTTATTCCTGGCCATTAAATAAAAGACAATGAACTCGAGTTCGAAAACAGGAAACCATGGAGCTGTCATCTGCTTTTGGAAGCAGTGAAAGGACTAAATAGTTTAAAGGAATAATTGTATGGTTGTAAATTCTTCAGTTTCATCGACTAAAATTATGTCACAAAACAAAAAGGTTCTCAACAAGAGCCTCAAGCTTATTACTCAAAACCATCAGGCAATAATTTATATGCAATATATATATATATATATATATATATACATATATACATATATATATATATATATATATATATATATATATATATATATAGAGAGAGAGAGAGAGAGAGAGAGAGAGAGAGAGAGAGAGAGAGAGAGAGAGAGAGAGAGAGAGAGAGAGAGAGAGAGAGAGAGAGAGAGAGAGAGAGAGAGAGAGAGAGAGTAGGCATGCATGTCAAAAGTTTGCAGAGTTAGGTAAAATAAAAAGATTTTTAAAAAAATTGTGATTTGTTCCTACACAAATACTAGCACTCGACTTTAATAGGAGACTCATCCTTTTGATGGAGGAACCCCTTAAAACCATACTGCTTGGTTTGAAATCCGGGGATGTCAATAAACTCGGATCTGATAGAGGCATGAGTGTTGATTCCTGCCACCTCCCAACATTTGAGAATACATTCTTATGGGTCAGGTTAGGTTTCTGTCCACCGACAGATGGTCGAAGAGGAACCTTTATCTATATCCTAGGAAGGATACCATGTCACATATGGCCAATTAGGTGTAATGTATCCTATATTCTATCCATCCTTTCCCTTATAAGAAAGATGAAGGCGATACAGTGCTGATTTCCCCAAGAGAGGGGAGGATGAAGAAAAGGAGGAGCAAGTCAGTCTTAATCATTCATTCTGACTAATACCGGTTAACCAATGACTTAAACCTCCTGGTACTTGCCCATCAAGGAGACTGAGGTGTCATATCAGTTGTTGTGCAGCCACCACAAGACCAATGGAAAAGGTTTCCTACTCCTGTGGGTTACGTCTTGCAGGTAGTGGACGATGACAGTTGTCTACCGCTTCCACAAGCCCGCCTGTAGATTATGCACCACAGAGTAGTTTTGTTTCAACACCAGGGATGTAACAACGCTCCTGACGTCATGTGCTCTGGGTTGACGTGACGGAGGATAATAAGGATTCAGTGCCAGGTCAATAACCTTATGAATACAAGCAGAGATGATGTTCTTCGTTATCCTACTCTTGACCTTCCCCGTGCTGACAAAGAGGGCTGGTACACGGGGGCGAGCTGCAGATGTTCTTTTGAGGTAATACCTCAAACTCCTTATTAGACATAACAACAGCTGATCTAGATCAAAGGTTACAGAATGGACTCGTTATCCGGAAGGAATCAAATCTAAAGTCCGCTACGCCCAGATTTTGAGTCATTGCAACAAACTCTGGAACGAAGCCGAGACTTACCTCTCCCCATCTCCTTGAAGGGGCGATGTCATACGAGAGACCATGAAGTTCGCTAACTCTTTTGGCCAACGTCAAGGCGAGTAGGAACACCGCTTCAAAGTTAGGGAGCTATCTGTTCGTATGGAGGACCCTTTAGTGAACGAAGGAACGGAACCACGTTACATGGAGGAGGTCTCATTTCCAACTGGGGACGGGTAACTTCATAACTTTGTATGAGGAGAGAAAGTTCCACCGAAGAGGAAATATCTACTCCTTTCAGCTTAAAGGGCAAGACTCAAGGCTGACAAGAAACCTTTCACTGCTGAAGCCGAGAGGAGCATTTCCTCTCGCAGGTGCACAAAGAACTCCGCTATTGGTGGAATAGTGGCATTGACACCAACCACAGAAGACATTCCACTTTGCCTGGTAGACTGCAGCTGATGATCTTTACAGGTGTCCAGCCATCCACTTCACGATTCTCTGAGTGTGGAGGTGCTGGAGAGTCTTCAGATGTGAAGTCGTAGCGAAGCTATAGCTCTGTGGAAGATGTTGGCATGTGGTTGTAAGAGTAGATCGTGTCGTGAAGGGAGTTCTCTTGAAAGCTCTGTCAGGAGCTGCAGAAGGTCCGGAAAACCATTTTGGGTGATGCCATAACGGAGCTATGAGGGTCATAGAGATATTGACAAATAATCTGGTCTTGTTCAGTACTCTTCTTATCAGACAGAACGGGGGAAAGGCAGAAACGTCGATGTTGTTCCATCGTTGTTGGAATGCATCTTGCTAGAGAGCCTTGGGATTCAGGACTGGAAAGCAGTACAGCGGGAGACAATTCAGGCACATTGCTAACAGGTCCACAGTCGGCAAACCCACAAAGTCAGAGCTTTGTTGGCTACTAGATGATTCAAAGGCCACTCGGAGTCACTCTGCTCAGATTGTCCGCGAGCACATTCCTTTTGCCGGAAATGAAGCGAGCTGATAGTCACCATGTTGTCTTCTGCCCATCTCAGAATCTCTAATACCAGATGGGATAGGGGCTGCGAAAAAGTACTGCCTTGTTTGTTGATATAAGCCACTACTGTGGTGCTGTCGCTCATCACCACCACTGAGTGGGCTGCCAGGAAACGTTGAAGGGCCAAGAAGGCAGCCTTCATCTCTAAGAGATTTATGCGCTGGTACTTTTTGGACTCTGACCAAAGACCTGAGGTTGTGTGGTGCAGCATATGGGCCCCAAACCCTTCTTTTGATGCATCTGAGAAGAGCATCAAGTCCGGGGGAGGGACTAGAAGGTCAACGGCCTTTAGCAGATTCTCGTCTGCCACCCACCAATCGAGGTCCATCCGTTCCTCTGGTTCCATGGGGACCGCAATGTCCAGGGAAACGAAGGCCTGATTCCACTTGGACTTCAGCTGCCATTGGAGAGATTATATCCTGAGACGGCCATTGGGAATTAGACGGGCCAGAAATGATAGATACCCGAGGAGACATTACCACGTCTGGGCTGGGAGTTCTTCTTGTCTGAGGAATGGTCTTGCAACCTCCACAGCCTCCCTACCTTGTTGTCTGATGGGAAGACTTTCTGAAGGTTGGTGTCTATTACCATTCCTAAGTATACCAGTCGTTGTGAGGGAAGCAGTGATGACTTCTCGAGGTTTACTATGATCCCCAGATTTTGGGAAAGCCTCAGAAGTTTCTCTCGGTGTTGAAGAAGGGTCGCCACCAAGTCTGCCAGAATCAGCCAGTCGGCCAGATCGCGTAGGAGATGGAAGCCGATTCTGTGAGCCCCCGATGACACTAGGGCAAACATTCTCGTGAAGACCTGAAGTGCTGTGGAAAAACCGAAGCACAGTACCTTGAACTGGTATTTCTCTTTATCTAGAATGATTTTCAGATACTTCCTTGATGATGGATGGATTGGGATCTGGAAGTATGTGTCCCCTAGGTTCACTGTAAACATGAAGCCCTGTGGTTTTACCACTTGTCTGACGGTATCTGCTGTCTCCACGCTGAACAAAGTTTATTCTACAAACTTGTTTGGAGCTGAGAGGTCGATGACGGGTCTCCAGCCTCCAGACGTCTTTTTCACAAGAAAGAGTCGACTGAAGAAGACTGGGGAGTCGTTGAGGGCCTCTTGGAGGGCTCCCTTCTCTAACATAGTCTGAACTTCGGCTCGAAGGGCCAACTTCCTTGCGAATTCCTACTCATAGGAGCTCAGTGTAACTGGAACTTTGGTCAGTGGGGGAGAGATCGTGTGAACGGGATGTGATACCCTGAACGAATCACGGAGATTGTCCAGGGTTTGGCCCCGAGCTGCACCCACCTCTGCCAGCAGCGATGCTGGCATCCTCCAACTGGTGGACAAGTGGGAGATTGTCCATCCTAACGGTTGCGGCCTCAGCTGCCTCCAATAGGATTCTTCTCTCCACAAGAGGACTTGGGGCCTTTCCTGTCCTTGGCAGGAAAGGGCTTCTTGGACACCTTGGGCTGGTTGGCTGTAGTCTTGGTCATTGGCAGTTTCTACTGTTTCTTCTGTGGAGGAGGAGGTGGTCTATAGGGCCAGGATGTCAAAGCCCTGATTGGACTTCCTCCATGTCTCCGCAACCCGTTCTACGTCTTCCGGCTCAAATAAGGAAGACCCCTCCAGAGAGGAGTTCCGGAGTCTCATTACCTTGATCTGTGGGACTTGGTGATCGAACCTCTCTGCTATAGAGTCTCTTTGCCTCAAGATGGTGTTAGCTAACAAGTTTACAACTTGGTGGGCAAGGAACTCAATGGTTCGAGTTTCTGAAAACAGATAGGTTTCCATTGCATTCCTGGAGCTTTCCTTGAACCAATCCTCAGTCCGCATCTGGTTTCCCATCGACCCCAACCAGAGGTTCAGCGACGAAGTAGCCTGCATGGCATACTTCCCCACCTTTTCCTGGTTGAGGATCTCAGACATGGAGAACAAGACCTGCAACCAAAAGTCTCTCTTTAGATAGATCCCCTTAGTCAATTCCTCTAAACTTGGAATGGTGCAGATGGAGGGCCAGAAGAGGCTCATTAAAAACCTCATAGTACTTCCTCTGCTGCACACACAGCAGAGGGAGGAGTCTTGAAGCTGAGCTTGCCCGGAGGGAGCTGGAGGAGCTGGTGATCTGAGCGATCATCTTCCGACAGACACTCTTCAGACCATGACACCAGGGTAAGGCAGCACTAGTCTTGGGGGGGCTTCTGAGTGCCATAGACATGGTCTAAGACTGTGCCTTTGCCCTCCCAAGAGGCCACCACAGGGTCTGACAAACCATTTATGCTGCGGTGGTTGACAAACCATTTATGGCCCTCATGCTGGCCAACACTTGCCATGAGGTGTGCTTGGACTCCCTTTGCTCTGCCTCCGACAGCTTCGAGCTAGCAGAGTTAAGAAGAAAATCATCGCATTCGCTGTTTTCCAACAATGAGAAATCATCTTGGGATGGGTCGTGATCGTCCTTAGAGTGATGTGGTACATCAGTCGATGGACATTGCCCCCCTGGAACCCTTTGAAGGTCTAGAAGTCTTCACAGAGGATTTTGGGAGGGTCTTAAAATCTTTAGATTCTTTCCTTGGAGGGAAAAAGGTTTCCAGGAAGGAGGCCTTTTCCATGGGTTTTGAAACTGGATGGAGTTCCTGAGGAACCACCTTGATGGGAGATGGGAGGAAGGAACTCACCACAGACTCTTCTCTGCGAGAAGCCTCTTGCAACGATGGTGAAGGTTGTGCAACCGGTCAAAGGGGCATTAGGATGACAATGCTGAGTCTCCATCTGGATGTTTTGACTGGAGTCAGTTTGACTCTAGGGCCAAAGAAGCAGCTTTGGATTTCTTCGACTTCGAAGAAGACTCCGAAGGCGATGAATCCCTTTTAGCCGCCTTCTTCCATGCATGCCTAAACCTTTCTCACTGGGAAGCACACCACTCCTGACAATCAGGGCAAGTATTATGATTATCACACCATTGTCCTCTACAGGTGGGACATAACTGGTAAAGATCTGTATCTATAGAGGACATAAAAGTCTCGCAAGAGCAGCCCTCCGGTCCTGGGCAGGTCTGCATAACGATGGCCAAAGACACACATACACTCGAAAGAAAAGTGGGGCTCACAGCCCAGGTGTGTGAGTGAGAGGGATAGTTACTACCCCTGGCACAGCTAACTAGCGGGTAGGTGGTTAACCCTTGCTAAAAATCTAATGGCTCGTCTTTCAGCTTCACCAAAAGTAATACTCCTATAAATAGCGTTGGTTTGTAGGTAGTGACGGAATAGTTGTAATTTTCCAAACTACTATCTACTATACTATACAGTATTATATTATAATGTAGGACAATTTTGGAAATAATTAGTATTTTTTCCTAACTATAAAATCCTTGAGCTATTTACAGAGGAGATTATTTCAGTGAAAACTGAAACTAAACAGAGACTTTTTTAGCGAGGTAAAACCACCCAACACTAATTAGCGGAGGCCGGCAGTGGGGGTAGGCTAGCCACCCCGCTCACACACTTCCCGGTGAAAAGCCATCACTTTTGTTTTTTATTAGAGGCAGGACTTGTAGGAGGACTAGGTGACGGCAGGACAGGTATGTGTAAAAAGCTAAAGGATTTTATAGTTAGGAAAAATACGAATTGTTTCCAAATTTGTCATTTGTTCCAACACCTAATGCAAATATTTTTGCTTCTCACAGTGGAGATTTGCCCTTAGGTAATTTTCTGATCTCTGGGGTGCAATTCTGTGCTTTGCACAAGATTAATGGACACCCTTACACCTAACTAAATCTCAAAATGTGTCAGTATGCTAACGGCCTGAGCAATCCATATGGTTTTGTGTGAACTAAGCATTGTGACTTGACCAGGTAAGGAATACACTGGAGTTGTACTACACACTTAACCTAACCATTGCCTGACTTCCCTCGCTGGGAGGACAGGGACGTGATAATACCTGTACATATATTTTAGGCTACACAATGGATATGGTTGTTATCTGCAGACAGAGGAGGCCAGCTTGCAGACTTCCACGGATGACCTCAAGAGGGGAAGATAAAGGAAGAGAGGCCAGTCAATCTATTATTCCTCCCAAGCTCATCCTGGGTAACATCTGCCCTTGATCGACTGCTATTTATCCTGCAAGGGAGCCGAGTTATCAAAAACCATATGTTGTGCCATCACCCCAGGACCAAGGCATTCAGGTTCCTGTGCTTAATGTCTGACACTTCCACACATCCGGTTGAAATACTGCACTTGCCCCACAGAGTAGTTCTTTTGAATGTTTGGGACATACTTATGCCCTAACTTCGTGAGCTCTGGGTCTACTACCATGTGGAGGAGAGTCCAGATACAGGGACTGATCTATGACCTGTCGAATCCAAGAAGAGATCGTATTCTTGGTGACTCTCCTCTTGACCTTGCCCATGATCACGAAAATCTTGTTTACATGCAGGCGAACTCCTGCAGATCATATACAATAACGCTTCAGCGTTCTTATAGTACAAAGTAACGAATTATCTAAGCCAAATGATAAAGTACGAAGACTTCAATCCACAAGGACCCAAACCTTGGGTCCGCTAACAGCCACAGTCTGTCTTGGCAACAGACTCAGGGACAAAGTCGAATGTTACTAAACCTCCATCCCCTGGCTAGGGTACTGTATGTCTTACAAGAGACCATGTCCTTCGCTGGCACTCATCATGGCAGTCAAGGCAAGAAGGGATGAATATTTTTGAGAGCCAAGTTATGGACTGAGAACTGACTATCAGCATGAAGCACTCCTTTCTGAGAGCGTGGTACAATAATTATGCTCCAAGTAAGTGGTCCACCTTCTGGTTGGGGACCAGTGAGTTTGACCGTCTGAATGAAGAGAAACACAAAGCCGAGCGGCATTCTGTCACGGTTGAATCCGAGTAGGTCTTTCCTCCCTGAAGTGCTGTAAGCTTCACTGTTCCAGACAGAAAGGTATAGAACGGCGCGAGGCCACTTTCCACGACCTCAATCTTAGCGGATAGCCCACGTTGCCTCATGCAAGACGAATGATGACGTATGGGGGCATCCAGCCACCCTTTTCATTACTGTTTGTGAAAAGCCTTTCTGAGGGAGGTGAAGCTGAAAACCCTCCAGGTGAGGGGTCATAGAGACATGACTGATCGTGGTGCATCCCTGAGTGAGGTTGTATAAGCAGCTCGGGAAAAGAGAGAACAATTCTCTCGATATCTCGGTAGGCAGGAATAGAGGGTCTAGGTGATATTCTACTGTACGTGCTGTAACTGCGGAGCTATTAAGGTCATCAACAGATCTGCAGATGCCTTTCTAGAATGTGTCTCATCAGACAGATGGGGGAGAAATGCATGGGCGTTTCCAGAAAGTCGGAGGGCTTCTAAGGACGTGTCTGATTACCCCGTACTGATTAACTAGGAAGTTTCCTTGCCAGCACTGAATCGAGTAGCAGACGGCAATTGAGTTGTCACACGTTCAACTCCCTCTTCTTCCGGCCATGCGGAAAGTAGTCATGCAAAGAATATCTTTGTCTGTGTTCTATGCCATGCCTAAAGTACCCTTCTCTGGGTATACTACCACTACCGAGCTTTGATAACAAAATCACTACGGTATGACAAGAAGGGAGTTGTTGGTAGAGATCAATAGCCAGCAACATTGCGCTCAAATCCAGGAAAACTTGTATGGCTGCCAATAAGTGATGAAACATAGCTCAGAGGCCATGTGTCACGACAGGTGAGCCACCCCCTCTTTCTTTCTATGTATTCCCCAAGAGCATCAAATGTGGGAAAGGCAGGAGGCACCTGACTAGCAGTAGTGCTACTGCGCCTAGTGTCTGAAAGAAGACTACTACTCCTAGAGGACTCTAGTTACTTGAATGAAAAGCATGTAGTACCCTGGTGGGTACCACAGAAGGTACTTGGATTGGTCTGGAGACCGCCTCCTGAACGGCATTCACCCGTTCTGTAAACAAGGCTGCGCCCTCCTGTTGCTTCCTTCCTTTCTAATGTATAACACGGATGATCGCTTTCATAGCAAGGAAAGTATGCTCTATGCAGGCATTGCGAACCTGTTTACTTTTGCCAACTACCGAAATAGGGCGAATAGGTAGAGCAAGGTGTCACTAAAGTGGCGATCCCTAGCGAGTGTGATTGGTGAACCACAGAAGGGCGAGGCGAACGTTGCGAGGAGAGGATCAGCGAGCAACTGTGCTTGGTGTCTCACTGTCAAAGTATACAGCGATGGGGAGTGAGGGCGCACCTGTGGTAAACAGGATGCCGAAGGGGAGTGAGAGCGCACCTGTGGTAAACAGGATGCTAAAACATGAAGCGTGGGCGAGTAGGTTCTTGTGAGCTCTCTATGAGGTTGGCGAGTGACAGAAATCGCACGCAGACCTACGCCAGGTGGAGGAGCTCGCCCATCCATCTCGCTAGTGCTCAGTGAATGGGTGTGCAGGTCTGTGCTTCCAAGCGTTGAAGTGGCATGGACCAAAGCACTTTTATCGGTCATGCCTCCCACAGAAGGTTGGCGAGTGGCCTTGTGCGTTCCTACAGGAGGAGGCATTCACTCGTAAAGAGGCGAGTAAGACTGCGGTAAACAAGTTGTACGCGCAGCCCTTTAAAGAGAAAACTAGTCTTCCCTTCCTAATCATCAGAAACTCTGAAAGACTCTGGGCTACCCAGTCAGCCAACTGCCACATAAGGCAGCCAGTACCGCTCAGAGATTGTGTCTGTTGACCAACCCTGAAGGGTTAGATGGTTCAATTGAAAGGAACAAGGATCATTTGACTCTCCAGCAAAGAAAGATCAACTTTCATCGGAATGCCTGAGGTGGGCAGATAGGTTGCTTAGGAAGTAAACACTTCAAGTCGATAGCTGTTGAGTCATCCGATCGATTGCAAGCAACTGTTTCTGTAAAGGGGTGGTGAACCCTGATCCCCAATTGCCTTCACTCCAATGGGAGTTGGTTGTGTATGTCCACTTACAGATCGGTAAACACCAGAATAGCTAGTACAGTACTCTAGCAGATAATAGCATTACAAGAACCTCCTTAGTTGATCGCTATCAAGCAAAAGATCGATCGCAAGCAACTACTTCTGAAAGACAAGATTGAGACATATCTTCAATCACATTTATTAGATAGGTAGTTGTATGCAAAAGTCAAGCTACAGACCAGTAACAGAGCCAGAAAATTTTCTCTGTATAAGGTAAACTTCCTCCGATCTTACGGCAAAAGTTCCATGTGACG
The DNA here is from genome assembly GCF_036898095.1 of Palaemon carinicauda. Taxonomy (NCBI): domain Eukaryota; kingdom Metazoa; phylum Arthropoda; class Malacostraca; order Decapoda; family Palaemonidae; genus Palaemon; species Palaemon carinicauda. The sequence goes on along the minus strand of NC_090740.1, from coordinate 124,336,663 downwards.
GATATCCCGAGGTAGAACAAAAATCCAGGTGTGGCCTGAATAGTTTGCTATGCACGACACTCGAGTGAAAAACGTCGATGAATGTTTGCAAACGAGACCTCCTCCTACCTATGACAGGTATCCCTTAGAAAAGGCGAATATGTTTCATATCTTTCCATTCCCAATTGACAAAAATGTCATAAGCTCTGATTGTTTCCTCCCAAAGAAACAGACTTGCTTATGCAAAGTTTTGGAGTCTACGTATAGTACCTTTGATACTTAGACATACGATCCGGAGATGTTAGGGAGGAGCTGATGAGAAGTAGGTGGAACCCACTTGAGGACAGACTACCTATGTCAGGTTATGGGAAGGAATACAAAAACTGACTTAGAAAGTGAGCAACCCCCTCGAGGTAGCTCATGGAGTCACTTGCGGGAATAATGTGTATGGGACGAAGTGCATCAAAGCTCAAAAGGAATTGATCGTTGACCAGCGGTAGTATTGTTAACATGTTTGTGAGCATGCGTGTGCCCATGAAGAGCACATGCAGTTAGCAAAGAGATCAGACCTTTGTCGCTAGTAGGTGCTCACCAGCTTGCCCACAACAACAGGAAAAGTGCACCTGTAAGCAAATACCTGTTTGTTATTGTTCGTAAACATAAGCACGAGCTGATTCCATCCAGTCAGGAATAACCTCGAAGGGTTATGTCTCACGAGACTGGTGTGCCTAGGGCATGATGGGGCGAGTCGGAGGTCGCAAGGGGTTGGAAGCCGACACTATGTAAGTGCTCTGATCCCCTCTCTATCCTGTAGGGAGGAGAAACCCAAGATAATATACCTGAAGGATTATGTTTCGATGATGAGGAAGCCCTAGGCTGGGCCCCCCGGGGCCTGGTCTCACAAAACTTTATGAGCTTTGTTGTGATTGAGACGGCAACCACAAGCAGTTGGCAGGTATCACCAAATGCGGCAATAACCTCAAAGTGTTATACCCTACAAAACTCGTCAATGGGAGAAGCAGCGACCATAAGCAGTCGACAGGCATCACCATCTGCAGCAATAACCCTGAACGGATATTGCTCACAATGATCGTTGTACCCTGGGGGACCAAGGTAGAGGTGGCAGTAGGCCTCACCATTTGCAACAATAACCCCAAAGGGTTATAGCCTACAAGACTTGTAGATGGGAGAGGCAGCAACTGCAAGTGGTCATCAGGCATCACCATCTGCAGCGATGAACCTGAATGGCTATTGCTCACGAGACCTGTTGTACCCTATAGGCACAATGGTAGAGGCACCGACCGCTCCACCTTTTGAGGCAATAACCTTGAAGGGTTATAGCTCACATAACTCAATGGAAAAGACAGCGACTGCAAGGAATCGGCAGGCATCACAATCTGCGACAATACCCATGAATGGATAATGCTCACAAGACAAGCCGTGTGAAATGTGGCTGTGGTCAGTTTCTTGGTTCTCCAGTACAGTACTCGAGAGGATCGCCCGACTTGTAACCCCGAGGGCAACTAGTTTACAAATGCTCTTGTTGCTACACTAGAGCTGCAGGAACAAAGGTGAACAGAAGCAGAGAGTGGTGCAGCTAAATCCCCGAGAACTCTACCGGTGCATCACCTCAAGTCTTGGAGGGGAAGACCAGGGTTAACCCCAGGGGAGGCATGTGTGCGCTCCTGCTGTGCCTCGAACTGTGGCACCCATGTTAGCCATTCCTTAAACAGGGAGACCCAAAGCCCTGAGGAAGGTAGGAGTTGGCAACGAAAGAGACCTCCGGTGGGCGCTGTTGCTTCACTAAGGTCTAGGCGTTCACACCAAAGGGTATTATGGAGGTCATTTGGTCATCGTTCTACTCGTCCGTCCTAAACGAGTAGAAACATCGTAATAAGAAGCCAAGACTTCTTACTCCATCGTCCACCAAACCCCCACTGGGAGAATGACCACTTCCTGAAAAAGTTTAAAGTCAATAGCCAGTTTATTAATGGTTAATGGAAGAGAAAGTCAATAGCCAGTTTATTAATGGTTAATGGAAGACACACGGAACGTCTACTCACTCCTGAGCCAAATTAAAAAGGAGCGGATTTTCACCAGTAGTGTGTGAGTGGGTGACTAGTCTAGGGTAGTTATACTTTGTTATAAAGTTGTTTGGCTAGTTTCAGCTTTTTCCTGAATAATCTTCACTGTAAAGAGCGCAAAGGATTGTACAGTATACTGTAGTGCCACAACAATTGTATTGTTTCCAACTACCTGTATATGTAAAAACCTGAGTCCTTTACTCAACCTTACCTTCCCTCACCAATACCCTACAAAGTCCCAGCTGCAATCAAAGTACAGTAACTACAGTACAGTATTACGTGAGCAAGCGGGGGAGGTGGGGTTTCCCCATTCTCCATGGATAATAACCACCTATCAACTACTGTATCTACACCTTGCTATAGAACTTTAACCAATGTATTCCAGTTTTGCTGTTACAATTCTTCTATGTAAAGGACGAAGGTTTGTATATGTACCAGAACTACTTAATTTTAACATCAGCACTGCATGTATACTTCTTTTCCTCAACTTGAAAATCTTTGCCCTAAATTCAGGGTGATTGCTCATTACATTCTAATAGGAATTATTAAACCTAACTGATACTTGACAAATATTCTAGCTTTCTACTTACCATAGTTTTGGACATCACTGTCCACAGCCACAGTAGATCAAATCCCGGTATTGCAACTTCACTCAACTCAATATGAGTGAGCCTGGTCCTGTAGTCATTATACTTTGGTTGAAATCACAAGACCACGATGATGATAAATTCTGCATGAAATTCAGTCTCCATGTCTTGGCTTTATTCTGTTAAGGTAAAGAAAATTTTAATGTTGAATGATGCATGATTATAATGTACAGTATTCATTATTCCAGTAAAAGAAAAGCAATGATATCAGTAGAGGGAATATTTAATCAGGAAAGCAGATGAGGCTGATAAAGCTATGAATTTCGGGAGTGTCTATGGTGTTAGAATTGGTCCTAGAATTATCAACAAAATCTCTACTGGGGCAAAGAAGAAGCATATACCCATCAAAAAGAGATAGATCTGCTATAACAACAGAAAATGAAGAAAGACAATATTCATTGGAACACTTTAGTGAGGTCATGAATATGAGATATGAAAGGAATAATCCAATTGATATACCTGAAGCTGAGGAAGACTTTGATGCGCCCATGAATGAATTCAGTGTGTTTGAAGTCGAATCTATCACTAAAAAGCTCAAGAGATGGAAAGCCCTTGGATATGAGAGAATAACTGCCGAGATGATATTGAGTGAAAATGAAGTGACTACCAGAATACTTACAAGAGTATTTTGTAGAATGTGGCGTGAAGAGGCAAAAACCTGATGAATGGGAGCTAGGAGTGTTGGTGAAAATGGCAAAAAAAAAAAGATCTGACTACTGTAATTGCAATAATTACCAGGCATCACACTTACATTAATTGTCATGAAACTACAGTATATAGTATGCTTATTCAAGAGTTGAGAGAGAAAGATTGATGAAAAGCTGAGAGATGAACATGCAAGATTTCGAAAAGGTAGTTGTATTGACCAAATTTTCATTTCAAGACATGCTGTACAGCAATGTGTAGAATATAGAAATCCACTTTTGATGGCATTTGTAGACTTTGAAAACACCTTTGACAGTATGCATCGGCCAATTTTATGGAGAGTCCTGCGTTATTACGGAGTTCCTCTTAAATACAGTATGTAAATTTGATTAAGTCTTTACATGAGCATAGAAAGTGCAAAGTTAATGTTATAGGAGTCCTGTCAAATGAATTTCTAGTGAATTGTAGAGTACTCCAAGGGAATTTGTTATCACCTATGTTGTTTATCCTCCTCATGGATTTTGTAATACATAGAACATTTGGGGATGGTGAAGAAGGATTGCACTGGATTGGTAATAGGAAATTAGCTGACCTAGAGTATGCTGATGATGCTGTCCTTATTAGCAGAACACCATAGAAGTTGCAATGCTTGCTTACCAGAATGCATGAAATATGTTATTTTCATTAGTAAAATAAATTTTTGAATATACTTACCCGATAATCATGTAGCTGTCAACTCCGTTGCCCGACAGAATTCTACGGGAGGGATACGCCAGCTATCACTATACTAGAAGGGGGTGTACTCACCAGCGCCACCTGTGGCCAGGTACTGCAGTACTTCTTGTTGACACCACCTCACTTTTTCCTCGGTCCACTGGTTCTCTATGGGGAGGAAGGGTGGGTCAATTAAATCATGATTATCGGGTAAGTATATTCAAAAATTTATTTTACTAATGAAAATAACATTTTTCAATATTAAACTTACCCGATAATCATGTAGCTGATTCACACCCAGGGGGGTGGGTGAAAACCAGTGTACATGACTAAAGGATAGCTAAGTATCCCGTATTTCATATAATCAGTTATTTCAGAATAACAATGAAATAATAAGTACCTGGTAAGGAAGTCGACTTGAACCGTTACTCTGCCTTTATTAAGTTCGTCTTCCTTACTGAGCGCAGCGTTCCTCTTAGGAGGCTGAATCAACTCTAAGGTGCTAAAGTATACAGGGCTGCAACCCATACTAAAGGACCTCTACACAACCTCTAACCCAGGCGCTTCTCAAGAATGAATTGACCACCCGCCAAATCAAAAAGGATGCGGAAGGCTTCTTAGCCTACCGTAACAACCCAAAAAACAACAATAAAAGCATTCAAGAGAAAGGTTAAAAAAGGTTATGGGATTAAGGGAATGTAGTGGCTGAGCCCTCACCTACTACTGCACTCGCTGCTACGAATGGTCCCAGGGTGTAGCAGTTCTCGTAAAGAGACTGGACATCTTTAAGATAAAATGATGCAAACACTGACTTGCTCCTCCAATAAGTTGCATCCATAATGCTCTGCAGAGAACGGTTCTTATTAAAGGCCATCGAAGTGGCTACGGCTCTCACTTCGTGGGTCCTTACCTTCAGCAAAGCAAGGTCTTCATCCTTCATGTGAGAATGGGCTTCTCTAATCAGAAGCCTTATATAATACGAAACTCCGTTTTTGGACATGGGCATCGAAGGTTTCTTGATTGCACGCCATAAGGCTTCTGACTGTCCTCGTATAGGTTTTGACCTATTAAGATAATATTTCAGAGCTCTGACAGGGCAAAGAACTCTTTCTAGCTCGTTACCTACCATGTTGGAAAGGCTAGGAATTTCAAACGATCTAGGCCAAGGACGTGAAGGAAGTTCATTCTTAGCTAAAAATCCGAGCTGTAAAGAACATGTTGCAGATTCGGATGTGAACCCAATGTTCTTGCTGAAGGCATGAACCTCACAGACTCTTTTAGCTGTTGCAAGGCAGACGAGGAAAAGTCTTGAGGGTAAGGTCCTTGAAGGAAGCTGACTGGAGAGGTTCGAACCTAGGAGACATAAGGAACCTTAAGACTACGTCTAGATTCCAGCCTGGAGTGGGTAAACGACGTTCTCAAAAGACTTAAGGATGTCTTGAAGGTCCTTGTTGGAAGAAAGGTCCAAACCTCTGTGGCGGAGAACTGAAGCCAACATACTTCTGTACCCTTTAATCGTAGGAGCCGAAAGGGATCTCTCATTCCTTAGATGTAATAGGAAGTCAGCTATTTGGGTTACAGAGGTATTGGTAGAGGAAACTGCATTGGCTCTACACCAGCTTCGGAAGACTTCCCACTTGGATTGGTAGACTCTACGAGTGGATACCCTCCTTGCTCTGGCAATCGCACTGGCTGCCTCCTTCGAAAAGCCTCTAGCTCTAGCGAATCTTTCGACAGTCTGAAGGCAGTCAGACGAAGAGCGTGGAGGTTTGGGTGCACCTTGTCTACGTGAGGTTGACGTAGAAGGTCCACTCTTAGAGGGAGAGTCCTGGGGACGTCGACCAGCCATTGTAGTACCTCTGTGAACCATTCTCTTGCAGGCCAAAGGGGAGCAACCAGCGTCAGCCGTGTCCCTTCGTGCGAGACGAACTTCTGAATGACTCTGTTGATGATCTTGAACGGTGGGAATGCGTAAAGGTCGAGATGGGACCAATTCAGCAGAAAAGCATCCACATGAACTGCTGCTGGGTCTGGAACTGGGGAACAGTACAAAGGAAGCCTCTTGGTCATGGAGGTGGCAAACAGATCTATCGTAGGCTGACCCCACAAGGTCCAAAGTCTGTTGCACACGCTCTTCTGAAGGGTCCATTCCGTGGGGATGACTTGATCTTTTCTGCTTAGGCGATCTGCTGAGACGTTCATGTTGCCCTGAATGAACCTCGTTACTAGAGTGAGGTTTAGACTTCTTGACCAAATGAGGAGGTCCCTTGCTATCTCGTACAGGTTCCTCGAATGGGTCCCTCCCTGCTTGGAGATGTAAGCCAAGGCTGTGGTGTTGTCGGAGTTCACCTCCACCACCTTGCCTAGCAGGAGGGACTTGAAGTTCATTAGGGCCATATGAACTGCCAGTAGCTCCTTGCAGTTGATGTGGAGCGTTTCCTGTTCCCTGTTCCACGTTCCCGAGCATTCCTGTCCGTTCAAGGTCGCGCCCCAGCCCGAGTCTGATGCATCCGAGAAGAGATGAAGATTGGGGGTCTGAATCGCTAACGATAGGCCCTCCTTGAGAAGGAGGTTGGTCTTCCACCACAAGAGAGTGGTCTTCATCTCTTTGGTGACCGGGATAGAGACTGCTTCGAGCGTCAAATCCTTGTCCCAATGAGCTGCAAGATGGAATTGAAGAGGGCGGAGGTGGAGTCTCCCTAACTCGACGAACAGGGCTAATGATGACAGGGTCCCTGTGAGACTCATCCACTGTCTCACCGAGCAACTGTTCCTCTTCAGCATGCTCAGGATGCAATCTAGGGCTTGGCTTATCCTTGGGGCCGATGGAAAAGCCCGAAAATCCTGACTCCGAATCTCCATTCCCAGGTAAACTATGGATTGGGAGGGAATGAGCTGGGACTTTTCTAAGTTGACTAACAGACCCAGTTCCTTGATCAAGTCTAAAGTCCAGTTGAGACTCTCCAGACAGCGACGACTCGTGGAGGCTCTCAACAGCCAGTCGTCTAAATAAAGGGAGGCTCTGATGTCCGATAAGTGGAGGAATTTTGCAATATTCCTCATCAGATGCGTAAACACCATAGGAGCTGTGCTTAGGCCAAAACACAGGGCTTGGAATTGGTACACAACCTTTCCAAAAACGAATCTCAGGAAAGGTTGGGAGTCTGGATGAATAGGAACGTGAAAGTAAGCGTCTTTCAGATCCAACGACACCATCCAGTCCTCCTGCCTGACCGCTGCTAGGACCGACTTCGTCGTCTCCATAGTGAACGTCTGCTTGGTGACATAAGCATTGAGCGCGCTGACGTCCAGCACCGGTCTCCAACCTCCTGTCTTCTTGGCCACCAGAAAGAGACGGTTGTAGAAGCCCGGGGATTGATGGTCCCGGACTATAACCACTGCCTTCTTCTGTAACAGGAGCGACACCTCCTGGTGCAACGCTAGCCTCTTGTCCTTTTCCTTGTAGTTGGGAGAGAGGTTGATGGGAGAAGTGGTCAGAGGGGGTTTGCGGCAGAATGGTATCCTGTAACCCTCCCTTAGCCACCTGACAGACTGGGAGTCTGCACCTCTCCTTTCCCAAGCTTGCCAGAAGGTCTTGAGTCTGGCTCCTACTGCTGTCTGGAGAGGAGGAGAGTCAGTGTTTGCCTTTTGAAGTCTTGGGACCTTTCCTAGACCTGCTCCTGGAAGAGTCTGGACGGGAGCTTCCTCGGCTGGGGGCTCTGCCACGAAAGGGCGGAATAAACCTTGTAGCAGGAGTATCAGCCACTGGGGTGCGGTAAGTCCTGGGAACTGAGGGAGCAACCTTAGTCTTACGAGCTGAAGAGGCCACAAGATCATGAGTGTCCTTCTGAATCAGGGCCGCAGACAAATCCTTGATAAGCTCTTCGGGAAACAAGAACTTAGAAAGCAGAGCAAAAAGGAGTTGAGACCTTTGACAAGGTGTGATGCTGGAAGAAAGAAAGGTGCAAAGTTGCTCCCTTTTCTTAAGAACTCCTGACACAAACATTGAAGCAAGCTCGCCAGACCCATCCCGAATTGCTTTATCCATGCAGGACATTAAAAGCATGGCCGAGTCCTTGTCCGCAGGGGAGGTCTTCTTGCTCAGGGCCCCCAGGCACCAGTCTAGAAAATTGAACATCTCAAAGGCACGAAATACACCCTTTAGGAAGTGGTCTAAATCGGAGAAGGTCCAGCAAACCTTAGAGCGCCTCATTGCTGATCTACGAGGAGAGTCGACCAAACTTGAGAAGTCAGCCTGGGCAGAGGCAGGGACTCCCAAGCCTGGTTCCTCTCCTGTGGCATACCATACACCCGCCTTAGAAGTGAGCTTAGTAGGTGGGAACATAAAGGAAGTCTTCCCTAGTTGCTGTTTAGACTGCAACCACTCCCCTAATATTCTTAAAGCTCTCTTAGATGACCTAGCAAAGACGAGCTTAGTATAAGTTGACTTAACAGGTTGCATGCCCAGCGAAAACTCAGATGGAGGAAAGCGGGGGGTAGCAGAAACAAAATGGTCCGGGTATACCTCTCTGAAAAGAGCCAGGACCTTACGAAAGTCAATGGGTAGAGGAGAAGACTTGGGTTCTTCCACGTCTGATGAGGGATCCAGGTGCGCAGCTTCCTCCTCAGAAACCTCATCACCAGAGTGTAGCGAAGTGAGAGGTAATGTAACAGTGGTATGCTGAACAGCAGAATCTGAACAAGCGGGTGCATAAACGCTTGTGGTTTCATCCTCAAGTCTCTGTTGCTGAGTTAAAACCTGAGGTTCAGGCTGCAAAGACTGGTCAAGAAGAGTAGAGGAAGGTAGGCGCATGGGTTGAGGTGGCTGACTCCTAGCATGAGTTTCTTGTCTCAAGAGTTGCGCTTGCTGTAAGGGTTGCGGATGCGCAGTAGCAGGTTCCTGAGGAACGAGTTGAGGTTCCTGAGGTGTGAGCTGCGAGAGTTGAGGTAGCGGCTGCGCAGAACGCAGTTCTTGTCTCGCGAGTTGAGGTTCCTGAGGTGCTAGCCTAAGGAGTTGAGGCTCTCGCCTTGAGGAGGGTTGAGGTCGCTGCAGCGAGTGCTGAGGTGGCTGCCTCATGGATGGAAGAGGTTGTCGTACCTCAAGAGATTGTTGCCTCGCTGGTGGAACCGCAAGCGGAAGCGGAGGAAGTAAGGCATAAGACTCCTGCTCCCATTGCTGAGGTTGCCTTAAGGAAGGCGGAGGTTGCTGCACACCGCTGGTAACTGGCAACTCAGTACGCGGTAAGGTATCCTGAGTAACCTCAACATCGTACGCCTGGCAGACTGGACTGCGGTGAGGCGGAGCGATCGCAGGAGGAGGTGTAACCTTCTCAGCCTGACACTCACGCATTAAGACCGCAAGCTGTGACTGCATGGACTGCAGCAAAGTCATCTTGGGGTCGACAGACGCTAAGGTCTGCTGAGGCAAAGCCTTAACAGAAGATGAGGTCTGTTGCGGCATCACCTTACCTCTCTTAGGAGGTGTGCAGTCACCTGATGACTGCGGAGAGTCAGAGCTAATCCAATGACTGCAACCAGGTTGTAGAGCTCTTGAGGTCTGGACTTTGCATTTGAGAGGTCTTGAGACCTGAGTCCAGCGTTTTCTCCCTGACATTTCTTCTGCAGACGAGTAAAAGACGGGCTCAATCGTCTGCGGGTGGGAGTGACGGTCTCTGTAAGACACGCCCGCAACCACCGAGGATACTTCTGTGCGCCGATCAAGGCCTGCCGAACCCTTTTGCCCTTCGACATTGCTTCTCCCCTGGGCTTGGGAGCTTGCAAGAGGTCCCGGACTGGGAGGACGACTGGCACGCACAGAAGTACCCTCACGCACCACACTGACACTAGCACTTGGCACCGCACTGACACTAGCACTTGGCACAGCACTGGCACTATCACCTCCCACTGCACTTTTGACCTTAAGTTCTTTGACTTCTGCCATAAGAGACTTATGGTCACTAACCACCGATTCCACTTTGTCACCTAACGCCTGAATGGCACGCAAAACATCGGACATATCAGGTTGAGCACAAATAGAAGGTTCGGGGGTAGCCACTACAGGGGGAGGAAAAGGTTGAGGATCATGAGGTGAGGAAAAAAGTGAAGAGCGAGAAGAACTCCTCCTAACTCTCTCTCTCTCTAACTTGGTTGAATATTTCAGGAATCGAACAAATTCAAGTTCCGAAAGTCCGGCGCATTCCTCACATCGATCTTCCAACTGACAGGGTCTTTCCCTACAGTCAGAACAAGCGGTGTGAGGATCAACCGAGGCCTTCGGAACACGCCTATTACAAGACCTACATCGTCTATGGGGTGGGGCTTGTGAATGGTCAGACATCTTGAATCAAAGAGTTAGTCAAGGGGGATTCCAAATCAAGCAAAAAGATCGTTAACCATTAATCAAAACCAAATAAAAGCTATCTAAGCTAATTAGAAAAGTTTCCAGTATAGCGAAAGCTGAAATCTTAGAGAAATACTTCACCAAACCGTGAACAATACTCCAAAATCATAAGCGTATCCCAGAATGTCTTGCCGGAAGCACGACAGAGGAAAAAGTGAGGTGGTGTCAACAAGAAGTACTGCAGTACCTGGCCACAGGTGGCGCTGGTGAGTACACCCCCTTCTAGTATAGTGATAGCTGGCGTATCCCTCCCGTAGAATTCTGTCGGGCAACGGAGTTGACAGCTACATGATTATCGGGTAAGTTTAATATTGAAAAATCATGAGGTTGGGCTCAAGATAAATAGAAGAAAGACAACGATGATGCGAACGGAATATGCAAAGGAAAAGGAAATATCATTGGAAGGAGAAAAGAATGAAGTAGAATCATTTAAATATTAAAGAACTATGATCTCTAATACAGGGTCTTTAGAATTGGAGTTTAATGAAAGATTGAAAAGCAAATCAGACAATGGCTAGGTTCAGTAAAACTTGGAAATGAAATCACCTGAAAATGACAAATTCGTAGATAATTTGTATTTTTCCTAACTATACAAACCTTAGTCATTTAATAGGGGTATTACTTTTGGCGTAGCTGAAATGACGAGCCATTAATCTTTTAATGAGGGTAAACTACCCACACCGCTAGTTAGCAGGGGTAGGGAGGGTAGCTTGCTACTGCTCCCCCTCACACACCTGTGATTGAGCTCACTTTGCTTGGAGGTAGGACTTCAAGGGGGATAGGGCTGGCGGGCAAGTTTGGTTAAATAGCTAAGGTTTGTATGGTTAGGAAAAATACAAATTATCGACGAATTTGTCATTTGTTCCGTAACTGGAATACAAACCATGCTATTTAATAGGGCTGACTCACCCATTAGGAAGGGTGGACGTCCCAGCCAGTCTGGCTTTTTGGCTTTGCCCGGGGACTCATTATCCGAGTGTGTTAGCACTCAAGAAATAAGGAGCCTCTGCACCTCGCTAAAACCTTGCTCCGCAAGGTCTGCAGCGTACGTAAGCTGTGTGTGAAGGTATGTAGAAGTGTGACTCGTCCTAGAGAGTTGTTCCGAAGTTATTTAGATGGAAAACTGTGCATAAGGACTTTCCCAATACCACCTCGTCAGGGTATGGGGACGTAACAGTATTAATCTCAATACTAGGTACACAAGGGAGCATGGTTTACCTGCAGTGGTTTGAGGTCAGCTATACAGAGAACCCAGAAAGCTGCTTTCCACAAGAGAGGGGAGAATGAAGAAAAGAATAAGGGCCAGTCAAACCTTTTCATTCATGTAGACTAAAACTGGGTAATAATGTCCTCAACCTTCTGCTACTTGTCCAATAAGGAGTTTGAGGTTTTAAACCAGCTGTTGTACAGCCACCACAGGACTGATAGAAAACGTATCGAGTCTCCTGTGTGTCACGTCTTGCAGTTAGTGGGATGTGAATGTGTTTTGACGTTTCCACACCCCAGCTTGAAGAACCTGCATCACTGAATAATTTCTTTTGAAGGCCAGGGACGTAGCTATGCCCCTGACATCATGTGCTCTGGGGTGACGTGACGGAGGAGGGTCTGGATTCAGTGCAAGGTCAATGACCCTGCAAATCCACACTGAGATGGTGTTCTTGGTGACCCTCCTCTTAGTCCTTCCTGTGCTGACACACGAGGACAGGCTGCGGCTGTTCTCTTGAGGTACAGCCTCAAGCTCCTTACTGGGCATAGTAAGAGATGGTCTGGGTCATCTGTTACAGTAGGGAGACTAGAAATCCGGAAGGAGTCGAATCGAGGATCAGCTACTCCCGTGTTCTGAGTCTTGGCAATAAACGTAGGGACGAAGCTGAACGTTACCTCTCCCCCATTCCCTTGAATGGGCGATGTCATGTGAGAGACCATGAAGTTCGCTGACTCGCTTGGCCGAGACCAAAGCTAGCAGGAAAACCGTCTTCCAAGTCAGGTGGCGATCTGTTGCCTGGCGTAATGGTTCATAGGGAGGTCTCTCAAGAAACCTGAGAACTCGAACCACGTTCCATGGGGGAGATCTCACTTCTGATTGGGGGCAGGTAAGTTCATAACTCTGTATGAGTAGAGAAAGTTCTAGTGATGAAGAAATGTCAATTCCCTTCAGTATGAAGGCGAGGCTTAAGGCTGAGCGAGAGCCTTTCACTGCCGAGACAGATAGGCGCATTTCTTCGCGCAAATACACGAGGAACTACGCAATTGCTGAAATAGTGGCATCGAGTGGAGAGATACGCCTTCCACGACACCAACCGCAGAAGACTTTCCACTTTGCCTGGTAAACTGCTGCTGATGATTTCCGCAGATGTCCAGACATCCTAATCGCAACTTATTGCGAAAATCCTCTCTCAGAGAGGAAATTCTGGATAGTCTTCAGGTGTAAAGTCGTAGCGAAGCTACGCCTTTGTGGAAGATGTTGGCGTGTGGTTGTTTGAGTAGATTGTGTCGTGGAGGGAGTTCTCTTGGTGGCTACGTTAGGAGTTGCAGAAGGTCCGGGAACCATTCTACGTGATGCCATAGCGGAGCTATGAGGGTCATTGAAAGATTGACTATGTTCTGGTCTTGTTGAGTACCCTCCTCATCAGACAGAACGGGGGAAAGGCGTAAAGGTCGATGTTGTCCCACCGTTGTTGGAAAGCATCTTGCCAGAGAGCCTTGGGGTCTGGGACTTGGAAAAAAGTACAGCGGGAGCCTGAAGTTCAGGGCCGTTGCGAAGAGATCCACAAAGTCAAGACTTTGTTGGCTACTAGATGATCCAAAGACCACTCGGTACTCACTATCTAAGATGCTCTGCTCAGGTTGTCGGCGAGCACATTCATTTTGCCTGGAATGAAGCGTGCCGATAGTGGTATCGAGTGGATTTCGGCCCATCTCAGTATCTTGACTGCTAGATGGGATAGTTGCTGCGAAAAAATACCTCCTTGTTAGTTGATGTAGGCCACTACTGTGGTGTTGTCGCTCATCACCACCACAGAGTGACTTGCCAGGTACTGTTGGAACTGTTGAAGGGCTAGAAAGACGGCCTTAATCTCTAGGAGATTTATGTGGCGGTACTTTTCTGACTCTGACCAGAGGCCTGAGGTCGTGTGGTGCAGCACATGGGCCCCCCCCACAATTTTTGGGAAGCGTCTGGAAACAGCATCAAATCCGGGGGAAGGACAAGAAGATCCACTCCCTTTCGTAGATTCTCGTCTGTCACCCACCACTGGAGGTCTGTCAGTTCTGCAGGTCCCATGGGGATCTGAATGTCCGTGGAGTCGTATGCTTTATTCCACCGGGACTTGAGTCGCCAGGAGGGATCTCATCCTGAGGCGACCATTGGGAACTAGACGGGCCAGCGATGAAAGGTGACTGAGAAGATGTAGCCACGATTGGGCTGGAAGTTCTTCTCGTCTGAGAAAACAGCCTTGCTATCCTATCGTCTGATGGGAAGGCTTTGTAGAGAGTGGTGTCTATAATCATGCCTAAGTATACCAGTCTTTGAGTGGGAAGCGGAGAGGACTTCTTGAGATTTACCATGATCCCCAGATCCTGGCAAAGTCTCAGAAGTTTGTCTCTGTGTTGAAGAAGGGTTAACACCGTGTCTGCTAGGATTAGCTAGTCGTCCAGATAATGGAGGAGATGGATGGCAATCCTGTGTACCCAAGATGATACTAGGGTGAACACTGGTGAAGACTTGTGGTGCTGTGGAAAGACTGAAGCACAGCACCTTGAACTGGTATATTCTGTTGTCTAGGCTGAATCTTAAGTACCTTGTACTTCCTTGAAGACGGATGAACTGGGATCTGGAAGTACGCGTCCCTTAGGTCCAATGTGCACATGAAGTCTTGCAGTCTTAATGCTAGTCTGACCGTGTCTGCCGTCTCCATGCTGAACGGAGTTTGTCTGACAAACTTGTTTAGAGCTGAGAGGTCGATGACTGGTCTCCAGCCTCCAGACGCCTTCTTTACAAGAAAGAGTCGACTGAAGAAGCCTGGGGATCCGCCGAGGACCTCTTGGATAGCGCCCTTCTTCAATGGACTTCTGCCTGAAGGGCTTGCCCCCTTGCCGATCCCATGGCAAAGGAGTTCAATGACACTGGATTCCTGGTCAGGGGAGGTAGAGATGTTATGAACAGGATGCGATATCTTAGACTGATCACGGAGATTGTCCAGGAATCGGCCCCAAGTTACTTCAACCTGTTTGGGCAATTCTGTAGGCATCCCCCCACTGGTGGAAATGCAGAGGGACTGCCTATCCTAGTGTTTGCAGCCTCGGCTGCTCCTTCTAGGATTTTTACCTCCCCTGGAGGACTTTTTGTCTTTCCTGTCTTTGACAGGAAAGGGCTTAGACACCATTGTCTTCGCTGCAGTTGTCGTCATAGTGGTCTTGGTTGGACGGGACTGCTGTGGTGCTGGAGGTTTATAGGGCTTAGATGTTAAAGCCCTATGGAGGAGAGTGTCTTGATGGGACTTCCTCCACCTCTCAGCAGCATGTTCCACATCCTTAGGCTCGAACAGAAGAGACCCCTCTATGGAGGAATGTCTGAAGCTATTGATCTCGGCGCTAGGGACCTTCTGGTGGAATCTCTCAGCTACTGCATCCCAACATTTCAGGATGGTATTAGCCCACAAGTTCGAGACTTGGTGGGCAAGAAACTCAATCGTGCGAGTACCCGAGAGAAGGAAGGTTTCCATAGCTTTCCTGGTACGTTCCTTGGAGAAATCCTCAGATCGCATCAGGATACCTAAGGTCCTCAACCAGATATCAAGCCACGAAGAAGCTTGCATAACACACTTTGCAACCTTCTCCTGGTTGAGGATCTCGGCTGCTGAGAATGAGACCTGTCGTTTGGAGTCTCTCTCAAGAGGGACTCCCCTGGTTAGCTCTTCCAGAGGGTGGTGAAGCGGAAGAGTTGAACAAGGCTCCTCCAGGATCTCGAAGTACCTCCTCTGCTGTACGCGAGGAGTTGGGAGGAGCTTGTTCGAGGTACCGGAACAGTTGGAAGAGGACATCTCGGAGAGCTTCTGGGCGATCTTGTCCCTGGTACTCTTTACCCCTTGAGACCAGGGCAGGGCTGCACTGATCTTAAGAGGGTTTTTGAGTACCAAAGACACGGTCTAGGACCGCGTCTTTGCCCTCTCGAGGGGGATCTCCGGGTTGGAAAAACTGTTGAGAACCCTCATTAGAATCAGAACCTGCCAAAATGCGTGTTCTGATTCCTGCTGGTCTCCTCCTGTTGTAGGACTCACAGCGAAGTTTCCTTCTAACCCCAAAGGCTCTTCATGGGGAGAGTCACGGACATTCCCTGAGTGGCTGGCTGGCTCCACCCTAACCCTAGTGGAGGACTTTGGCAACGTTTTGGAGTCTTTAGATTCCTTCCAGGGAAGGATGTAAGACTCCAACATTCATGAGTGTGGCATGTCTCTTCTATTCCCAGACTGTGAGGAACTCGGCATGAAGAGAGGTTTCCTCCATTAGTGCGATGGGGGAAAATCTCTCTTTGCGTGGTTCCCTTGGTGACGGGAGATCTTTGTCCGAAAGGGATGGAGAGTTAGTCCGAGAAATAGGAGGAACTTGCCTTGATGGTCCAAGTGGAGTCAATTTCGCCCTCGGAGAAGTGACCGCGTCCAAAACCCCTATTTTCCTCTTCAAAGGGGTAGAGGAAGCCATGGTTCCATGTCCTAGATCAGAGAGGACAGGCTTGAAAGCCTGGGTTATAGCTCTGATCAGGGCTGACAGACCAAAGGACCCCAAGGAGGAGTTACTGGAATGGATGGGTTCGCCTTAGGAAATAGCTTTGGGATCCTGAACCGCTCTGCATGTTTCCCTTCTCCCACAATGCGCAGTGGTATGTGCTTGCGGCGAGGGGAATGAGGCGATGGCGACCTTGCTGGACGTCGTTCCTTGTTGTGCGCAAGCTCGCGCAGAAGAGAATATTGGCGCTCGCGCGAGGGTGAATAATGGAGACTGTTGGCGAGTGTGAGAGAATAGCCTATTTGCGCGCGCAGGAGAATCATGATGTGCGCACGGGAGAGTGTTCGCGCGCGTCCGTTGAAGAATTAGGGTGCGCACGCACAGGAGAATGTCTCCAAGCGCGCGGGCGCGCAGTAGAATCATGATGGGTGCACGGGAGCGCAGGAGAATGTTGGCGCGCGTGCGTATCTCTGCTAGTGCGCGCAGGTGAGCACGAGGCTGGTGAGCGCTTGCGCGCAAGTAAAAGATGGAGCGCAGGTGAGGGCAACAGGGTTGTTGCCTCACCTACGAACTTGCGTGCAGGAGTGATGGCGTGATGTGGGGCGCACATGTTGACGCGCGGGAGAGCGCTGTTGGGTAGGAGAACGTTAGCACGCAGGCGGGCGCTGGGGCGTAGGAGATCGTGGGCGCGTAGGTGCAGGAGAGCCCTGTCACGCAGGAGATCGTTGGCGCGTGTGGGAGCGTAAGCGCGTGAGGTTGTTGCCCTGCGTAAGGGCGAGCAAGATGGGTGGTGCGCCGCAGTGTTGGGGCCTGACGAGCTGCTAGTGAGCGCTGGTCAGGTTGCGTGGGCGCGTGGTGCGCGGTACGTTAGCGCGCAATCGCGGATTCATAGAACAGTGATGGAAGGTTGGCAGGTCTGTCAGGTGGAAGGTCTGCCGGGTGGATGGTCGACGTGTCCTTTAATAGGATGACCATCCCTCGAGGAGATCGCGAACGACCTGCAGAGAGGTCCAGTATCGAAGTCACAAGACTGGTTGCAGGTGCAGCGATGGACAATCGGTCTAGAGGCTCCTCTGCGGGGGACTGCATATATGACGAACCAAAGAGGCACCTCCTCCCAACAGGTGAAGGAAGGCCTCTAAGACGAAGAGGAGTCTCTGTAAGTGAACTCTCCCGAGGGGGAGAAACACTAGCAGGAGACTGATGATGAACTTAAGTTTCCCCCTCGGAGGATGGTCAGGAACGGGGGAAACTAAGCCGTCAGCTACCGTAGAGTCTGGAGTGGCAGAGATGGGTGACACCGCATGTGACACCTCTGACACAAAATGACAACAAGTGTCAGGGGATCTACCTCTGACAGTGACGACGACTGCTTGACAGAAGCACCCAGGCGGATGTAATCAAGCAAAACCACCTTGGAGGGTGAACCTGTGAGCCCCAAGGAGGGCCAAATCTGGAAAAGGGAAGTTAGTGACATGGCCTCCCCCGGGGGTAGAGATGGTGCTGCTTTGCTAGGGGAAGCAACGTCATTTCTAGAGACCCGAGGTTGGACAGAAATAATTCGGTCTACACTACCACTCGACGGTCTCTCGAAAGAGACCGACCGAGTAGGAGCTTCGGAGGAGGCTTGGGTGACGGAAGCAGAGGCCTTGGGTTTTTCTTCCTTCGAAGCAACCTTTGAAGGAGAAACATCCCGCTTGAACTTCTTCTTCCGCCGTCGCGAAAACCTCTCCCATTGGGAGGAAGACCACTAACTACACTCACTACGCTTGTTGACACTATCACACCGTTGGGCCATGCAAGAAGGACAAAGGGCGTGAGGATCGGTCTCGACTGCCGACATGAATGTTCCATAGGGGCGGTCGGGAAGACCAGGGCAGGTGCGCATGGTCGCAGATGCCAACTTCACGTACACAGTCTAAGAAAAAAGAAAAGAACAAAAAGCATTAATGGCTGCCAATTGTCGGCGAGGATGAGAGTGGCAACGTCCGATCACCTTTCGAGCCGAGAGCAAAGTGAGCTCAATCACAGGTGTGTGAGGGGGAGCGGTAGCAAGCTACCCTCCCTACCCCACTAACTAGCGGTGTGGGTAGTTAACCTTCGTTAAAAATTAATGGCTCGTCATTTCAGCTACGCCGAAAGTAATACCCCTATTAAATAGCGTAGTTTGTATTCCAGTTACGAAACAAACTATATTTGATATTGATTATTTATTACTTTTCATGCATGTAAGTTTATTTTCTTATTTTCTTTCTTCACTGGGCTATTTTTCCTTGTAAGAGCCCTTGGGCTTATGGCATCCTGCTTTTCCCACTATGGTTGTAGCTTAGCTGATGATAATGATAATTAGTCAAGGCATCAGGGCTTCCATCAATTTTTTCCCTTGACTGAACTTCTCAAAGCAAAGTACTTAGCTTCAATGTACAGTACATCAAGAATAACTGACTATTTGCCCACAATAAAATGGTTTTAAAAAAGGTGTTGATTGATTTACATTTCCTTTTACATTCATATTCTAAATTAATTGAAAAACCAATTCTTATCAAGAGAATTTACCTTAGCACAAAGAGCATATCACCAAAATCTTGAAGCTATTTTGAAGAATATGACAAATTTGGAAGTAATTTGTATTTCTCTTTGCTAAACAAAACTAAGAATATAATGTATTGTTAAGATATAGCTGGAAACTAACCATAAACTTTTTATGCGAGGTAAACAACCGCCACTAGTTGGGGAGGGGGGGGGTTAAACCAGCCACCCCACTCACAGACTTAGCCGGAGGACTTTCTGTTGGAGCCCATCGGCTTATAGCATCCTGCTTTTCCAACTAAGGTTGTAGCTTGGATTAGAATAATAATATTAATAATAATGATAATAGGTAATGATGGGCCAAGTACGAGTAAAGAGCTCAGGTTTGTATAATTTAGAAAAATACAATAACTTTCATATTTGCCATTTGTTCCTGCAAACATACAAAACATTTGCTCTTTACTATGGAGACTCACCCTTAGGTGGGTGGAAGTCCAAAAACCCAACTGGCTGGGGCACGACTCTGAGCTCTGAGACCCGCGAAGGAGACAACTCCTAAGCGCCCTTCCTCCAGGAATCTCACTTCTGAGAAGGAACCAGCGAGCAGACAGTCCTACTCACCTTCATCTAAGTGCATACATGCACACTCAAGGGCATCTCAAGATTGGCACCTTACAAAGTATCACAAATAAGGGTGAATCCCTTCACCTGAACACCCGAGCTCTTCGAAGCATACTATCTCTCCGGAGCATTCTTCACAGAGACGACAATCACCTGACTATCATGCCTAAAGAAGGAGGAGCCCTCTCTTACCTATGCATTATAGCAAGGGTGCACATGAACCTTTACCTGAACCCTCTTCACCTTGTTCTGAACATAGGCAAGCATGGAGAGCATGGTAAAGGCCACTCTTCAGGCTAAATCCTGCATTGACCACTTGTCAGGTAGTTGGAAATTTAGCTGTCACAAAGGACTTATTCAACTCGGACAAGAAACCCGCTCTCAAGAACATTTTTCTGATTGGAAACAGAGCCATCGAATTCTTGACTCATCAAGTGTGGAACCAGTTGGCAAACCGAGTCCTGAATTGGGGCAATGCTGTGGCCTCCAGATTTCATAAATAGATCGTATGACGGGATATTTTAATCTCAGAAATGCCTCAATGAAGTCCTTCTTGGTTCCCGACATAGGTAATTGTGGCAGTAACCGAGAAGCCTGTACTTACCTCTTCACCTGGCAGTAACCGAGAAGCCTGGACTTACCTCTTCACCGAGCAGCATCCTTTCAGTAACCACAGTCCGCCTTCACTTCCAGTCAGGCAAGATCTTTAACTCCAGCTAGACTGGCACAAGAGCCTACACAGAGAAATGACCCTTGCCCCACCCCTTCCATCCTGAGGTGAGAACAACCCAACCCTTTCCATGCAGACAAGGTAAACAGTGCGAGGATGCCGGCATCCCAGATGAAGGTGCTGGTGGTACCAAGGTGCTGAAAGTGGGCAAAAGACGTCCTATGGTCCGAATACCTCATCCCATTCGCCAGCTCTCCCCCTCCCTTAATTCGACCGACATAGATGTCATCATCCTACCACCAGGGATCAGAAAAAGGACATCTTTTGGCAGATGTCCAAGCTATACTATATTAGAGAAGGTCGCTCTTCAAGAGGTGAACGATGGTATCCCAGGCTTCTTCAGTCAACTCTCTCTTGTAAAAAAGGCTGGAGGTCAGCCTAAATCATGTCAGTCCTGAAGGAGTTTGTGTTACAAATGACATTCACAATTGAGACCGCATCCACAATCAGGCAGGCAATCAGGCCTTTGGACTTCAAAATAATGATCGATCTCAAGGACATGTATGGTACTTCCAGATCCCAGTCCATCCTGCCTCTAGAAAGTACCGTCTTTTCGTTGTGATCTACAAAGTATATCACTTCAAGGTGCTTTGCTTCGGGCTCTCGACAGCACTAAAAGTCTTCACCAGAGTCTTTACGCTAGTGTCAGCATGGGCATAGGTCAATGACATATGTCTCTTTCAATATCTACTGTATACGATTGACTGATCTTGGTAGACTCGGAAGAAGCCCTTCTCCTTCATCAAGACACTTATTTTGTTTTGTCACAATCTAGGGATTGTGGAAACCGGGAGAAGTCCATTCTAGTGCCAAAGCAAAGACTTGTCTACCTCGGAATGAACATTGACATGATCCTCAGGAAAACCTTCCCATCTAAGGACAGGGTAGCATGCCCTAGAGAGCCAGCACTCTCCTTCCTTTATCAGCCCCAGCAGCCAGCTCACCAGTGGCAGAAGATACCGAGACATCTAGTCTCCTTGGAACGTCGTGCTCCCAACGATGGTCTTCACCTCCAATGGGAGTTGAAGGGACACTGGTCCCAATAACTCGAACATCATCTTTCATCGGTCCCAATAGGAGAAGAGTCCAGACACGACCTAGAATTGTAGTAGGATGTGACAAACCTTATAAGAGGCTTTCCTCTTATGATGTCTCCACCAGAAGCCCTGTTATTCATGGATGCATCAAAGGAACGCTGGGGAGCACATCTCCGTCAACATGGTATCATGACAGCAGTCCGATCAAGCCTCAATGCCATATCAACAAGTTGAAACTTTGAGCAGCTCTTCTTGCGCTCCGACACTTTTGCCCTCTTTTAACCAGTCCCTCGGTGGTGATAATGAGCGATACCACGTCCGCAGTGTCACTGCAGCTTTGCCAGTTAGGAATGGAGATCCCCAAGTCGGCAAGGCTCAACTTGATTACTCTGAGAGTCTGATTCATTGCAGGCAGAAAGAACATTGTATCGAACAAACTGAGCAGGAGGATGCAAGTGGTTGGCTCAGATTGGTTTTTGAATCCTCAGATAGTTACCGAGATACTAACTTTGTGGAGCCTCTGCTTCCATCGCCCAAGCCTCCTCCAAAGCTCCTATCTCGTCATTTTTTCCTGTGTAATAAGAATTCTTACACAGACTGGTGTACAGTATTATGAAACATCGTAGTTATGTTTCAGTGTGGTGTCTCCATTTGTTTGTGATAATGTATGGAATATACTATGAAGTTTATTGGATTGAGGAATATATAAACTTTACGGGTAATACGTAGCACAACCGATTAAGATACTGTATATTATATACCGTACTGCACTGTACATTTTTTTTCTTCAGATTTGAAAGGCATTTTCATAGTAAGTGGAACTTAGATCATGTAGTACTTTGTTATACAAGACTAGTGTTAAAGTAAGTTTTGAGGTTAATGAAATGATATGTATGTGATTGGAAAAAGTAGAAAATGCATTAAAGTGTGTTTAATGCTAGTCCACTGAGACCCAAATACTGGACTGGCCAGCACTTGTCCATTTCTTATAGCAAATTCCAGTTTCGCTAGAAATTAATATTACATATATCAAGCAATTTTGGACCCTTTTATAGTTAATTAGGGCAGGCCCATTCTGTAATTAAATTTTAGATAAATATCTAATATATCAAAATACTCATATTGAAGAAAAAAGGTGTTCCTGGTGTATTTAGGGGTACAGTACTGTACTTTGAACTATTCTGACGTAAACATTAGAAAAAAATCCATATTTAAGAAATTTTTCATGTAGCCCGGAGGTATGACTGAAAAACCAGATTTTATAAAAGGAAATAAACACAAGAACACTACCTAACCTAAAGCTTCCCACCTGGCCTAACCTAGGAGCCATATCCTTACCTACCCAGGAGGGGAGGTGACCCACACTTAAACCGCTGTCCTTACCTTACCTTAATGTTCCCAACTAGCTTAACCCCAGCCAAGAAAACTTAAATTGTATTTTGTAAAACTAGCTTTATTATATTACATTTTAGACAAAGATAAAAGACATTTTACACATTAAGAAAATATTTGACAATTGAAAAATTTAGGTCTATCCCAACCAACAATGTTGGGACAGACTGAAAAATCACATTCAATAAAGGAAACAAACAGACACGAGAGCACAACCTTCCCTAACTTAGGAGCTGTATCCTTACCTAAAGGGAGGAGGGGGCTATGCCCTCCAGCGAACCCCCTTATCTTAGCGTCCAAATGAATTACATTCACCCGAAATTGTATCATCTGCATATAATTAGTTTACACTCCATATCATATTTGTAATATTTTACATAGATCAATATAATATATACATAATAAGATGGGACCTTGTACACATCCTTGGGGTACCCGGCTGTTTAAGGTTGTTATGAAAAGGGGTATTGCCTAAATGATTGTCCTATCCTGCAGTAATTTGTACTAGAAGATTTAATGGCAATAACAGAGAATAGCTAATGCATGCTGAAATACGTTTAAGTTTCGTATATTATGTAAGTTACCTTTAATTTTCATCTTCGAGGTAGCTCTGAACTTTGTAGTCAATCCTCCTCGTGTCGTGTTTCTCTATGTGTGACGTCACGTAACGTCATCTGTCAAACTGAGAAATTGCAGTGTTGCCAGATAGGGGAATTTATTCCTAGATTTGGGGATTTTGGGTGTCTGATGGTGGGATCTTTTTTACAAATTTCTATGAAGAAAAAACAAGGATGCCTAAACCTTTAAATTGTTGAGCTTAGTTTGCTTGTAAATATGTGAAGTATAGTGAGTAA
The DNA here is from genome assembly GCF_036898095.1 of Palaemon carinicauda. Lineage (NCBI taxonomy): Eukaryota > Metazoa > Arthropoda > Malacostraca > Decapoda > Palaemonidae > Palaemon > Palaemon carinicauda. The sequence goes on along the minus strand of NC_090740.1, from coordinate 124,313,307 downwards.
TTTCTATAACAGTAAAGCCAACAAGATCAGAAGAATATATACTTGTGGAAATGGGGATTTTGGGGTTGTTTTGATTTTATATGTTTTTTGAGGCTTTTTAGACTAACTTATCTGGCAACAGTGCTCAAAAGCATTCATTCATTTAGAGTTGAGCTATTTTTTTCATTAAAATCAAATTAGGTTTCAATTTATAAACAAAAATTACGATTAACAAAATTTAAATCTTATTTCGTGTATTCTCTGAGTTTTCAAAAGCCATGAAAAAAATTAAAGTTTATGAATGATCAAAAGCATGACGTCAACATAGGTTGTGATCTCGAAATTTCGATATAGCATTACCCTAGAATTATCAAAATGAAACAATATTTATCTATGAACTAACACTGATGTTCATGAGTATCTAATAGACAAGTTTCTTTGGTAACAAGTAAATAAACAAATAATGGAACATGCAGGACCGATATAATTGAAGTTATTTTCCTGGCTTCCATTGCCCAAATAATGCAGTGATAGATAACTTTTTATTTTCTATGAATAAATGCGTCTACAATATATACACCTAGGAAATTCGAGACAAATATAAAACAAATCACAGCAATCAAAATTATAGCTCCAAGAAGATACTCATCTACAGACATGGTGTCAGTTGAGGGATATTAAGGTCCATCGAAATATCAGCTGAAGGCCTGTCTAAACCACTGATTTTTTTTTTAGAGATCAGTGGTCTAAACTCTTAGCTTGAGAGATTATCTGTAAACATCTCTGCAACAGCTGTACATAGAGTCGTTATATATATATATATATATATATATATATATATATATATATATATATATATATATATATATATATATATATATATATATATATATATATATATATATTTACTTGCACTCAACGCTGGCCTATACTATTACACTCTTTCATAGATTCATTCAAATTTAAGGAGATTTTATTTAAAATATTTTTTTTCTACAGCTTGCGATACTTCAACAGGAACTTTCTCAACCCTATGGACATAAAAACAATTTACTTTTTTTATTTTAGTTTCATATATGACCACAGTGGCTAGAACAAAAAAAATATATATAGCCTTTGCACAAAAACAAAATCATCGACCTTTAAGCAATATTATTATTATTATTATTATTATTATTATTATTATTATTATTATTATTATTATTATTATTATTATTATTATTATTATTATCATTTCCTGCTAAACTACAACCCTAGTTGGAAAAGCAGGATGCTATAAGCCCAGGGACCCCAACAGGGAGAATACCCTAGTGAGGAAAGAGAACAAGGAAAAATAAAATATTTTAAGAACAGTAACAGCATTAAAATAAATATTTCCTGTATAAACTATAAAAACTTTAACATACAAGAGGAAGACAAATTAGATAGAATAGTGTGCCTGGGTGTTCCCTCAAGCAAGAGAACTCTAACCCAAGACAGTGGAAGATCATGGTACAGAGGCTATGACACAATACCAGTAATGCTACTAATAAACCCTCTTGCTTGAGGGTACAATTTGGCACGCTATTTCTATCTAATTTCTCATACTCGTTTGTTTTTAAGAAGGTTTTATAGTGTATAATAATAATAATAATAATAATAATAATAATAATAATAATAATAATAATAATGATAATAATAACAATAATAATAATAATTATATGAGAATAATAAAGAAAGTAAAAAAAAAAACCTACTGCGGAAATGATCCATTTTCAATTAATGATGTAAAAGATGCAGAAAATTTCGCCAGACTACAAGAGACCTACCGAAACATGGTAAATATGAGTCTAACACAGGCAGTTTTCCCTGATTGTGAAAAAGTTGCATGTATCAAGCCTGTGTATAAAGGAAAAGGTGATGCAGACAATTTAAGTTCATATAGGCCAATATCAAATCTGTCATATTTTTCTAAAATTATTGAAACTGCTGTACACGAACAAACCTGGAAACATCTGAAAAAAATCTAATGCCATACCTGATGATCAATCTGCATACAGAGAAAATTACTCCACAGAAACAACAGTGTTAGCGATAAAAAATGACATAACAGAAATTATAACAAATGGCAAGTGTTGCATTCTTGTGATACTTGATCTAAGTGCAGCATTTGATACTGTAGAACATACATATCTGATAGAAGACCTTAAAGCTGTGGGCATCGTAGAACGAGCATATGACTGGTTTGTGAGTTATCTTGAAAGCCGCAAAGTTAAAGTAGTAATATCAAATGTTGAATCTGAGACAAGAAAACTAAGCAAAGGGGTACCTCAAGGCAGTGTACTAGGTCCTCTCCTGTTTGAAATTTACACGATTGAACTGGCAAATATACTTGAAACTCACAGAGTTAAGTTTAAAATATACGTTGATGATACACAATTCTATTTCCCAATAGAATCAGTTGATGAAGCTAAAAGAAAGATACATGAAATAATGAATGACATTATATTGGATGTTAACAAAAAAACTCAAGCTCAATGAAGATAAAAGTGAATGTATTATTTTTGGAAATGAAAAAGATATAAAAAGAATCGAATGCTTCCAAAGAATTGAAATAGGTCAATCGATCATTGACCTAAAGAAATCTGTCAGGAATCTTGGAGTAATCATGAATGATAGACTGACAATGAATGAACATATAAATAATATGGTAAGAAATTGTAACTATCATATTAGAAACAGCATTTATTAGTAAAAACTTAGATGAAAAATCTATCGCCATACTCATTAATCACCACATATTTTCAAGAATTGATTACTACAACTCACTGTTCTATGGCTTACCAAATTATCAGCTGAAGAAAATTCAGAGTACAAAACAGAGCCGCTAGATTAATAAAAGGACTACACAATAAGGAAAGAGTTACCCCTGCACTAATTAAATTACACTGGCTACCGGTAAAAGCGAGAATTAAATACAAGCTACTCTTACTAACGTTTAAGATACTGAACCAAAATGAACCAAAATATCTAAAAGAATGCCTGAATAAACTAGAATTAGAAACAAATGTTAACACAAGACACACGAGTGACAAACATAGGCTATCTGAACCAAGAACAAATAGTAAATTTGGTGAAAGGGCTTTTAGCTACTGTGCGCCTAGACATTATAATAAACTGCCAACTGAAATGAAGGACCTAAGGGGAGCAATTGAATTTAAGAAGAAACTAAAGACATTACTTTTTACAAGATCATATGATTTGGAAGATGCTACAATCAAAGAATTGTATAAGTTATAATGAAAATGTTTCGTTAGATGATTAATATGGACCCGCTCGAGAAGTAGTTCACTCGACTTCAGTGGAGGGTTGGATTTAAACCCAAAACAAGTAACAAGTAACAAGTAACAAGTAATAATAATAATAATAATAATAATAATAATAATAATAATAATAATAATAAGAGCTAAAGACGGACAAGACAGAAATGAAAAGGTTCTGTCTTGAATCTCATTATATTCGCTACTTGCACAAACCTTGTAGCACTCAGAGAGAGAGAGAGAGAGAGAGAGAGAGAGAGAGAGAGAGAGAGAGAGAGAGAGAGAGAGAGAGATTCGTATACATAAATATTAAAATTTAAATAACTATAGTTAAGCGTCCAGAGCGAAAACAAATTCGTTGCGAAGCGTCTCATCATTTGATGATTGTAGATCGGCCTGCAACGGTAGCTCGTTAGTTTAAAATCTAGTGAAACGCCTCGATAGTCTAAAAGATTACTTGGTTGTCAGAAATTACTGTGTACAAATTGGAAAGTCTCAGTCACTATATGAGCCATTAAACTGAGGAGTACCCCCAGGAAAGTCTACTAAGCCCAATCTTAGTCTGTATCATACTATAGGTCTATCTTAAGCATTACAGAGGCATGAAGTGAAGTTTAAACTATTTGCTGATTATACATAATTTCACTTCTTCATAAATGACATTGACGACACTGCTTAAACTTAAAACTAACTTCTTAGCAGTATTTAGGGAATTCATGACAGATAATCAACTATAATTAGACGGAAATAAAAATGAGTTTATGGTACTTAGTCATCTAAAAGAATGTCAATAACAACCTGGTCTGATATCTAGTAAAGTTTGTGACCTAGGACATCGCTCAACTGTAAATTGTCTTTCAGTGCTCACACAAATAATATAAGAACTGTTGGATATTACCTTAGAAAAATTGCTTTTGCATAGAAGTATCTGGACGAACATTCTGTAAAGAAACTTGAGATCACTGTGCTATTACCAGGATTGACTACTGCAACTCCATCTACCCAAAGTGCAACTTGAGAAATTACAAAACATATTACTGTATACAGAGAAGACATACTGATAAAAGGTATCCCACCCAGGAAAGGATTACTCCTATACTGATTTAATTGCACCGACTACCCATTAAAGATAGAATAGGATTTAAAATCTGTACAACTACCCATTAACTTATCAGAACCGGAGGTCCAAAATATCTAAGAGAATTGTCACATATTGTGCAACCAACAAATCATGTTGTCATGAGAATATTTACAAATGGTTTCAAATTATTGGAGCCCAGATGCATGTCTACATGTCTAATGTAGGTTCTAGAGCTATCAAATATGCTGCCCGAAAACTATACAATAAACTCCCAATAGACAACCAAAAGACTGAAGATATTAAGCCTTTCAAGAAGAAACTGAAGACTATCTTGTTTTCAAAATGCTTAGTAATGAGGATTTAACAATTAACAAGGAATACGCTGTGTGATACTCTAAATACCTAAGAATTTAGGCCTATACGAAAAACAAATCTTGTAGGTCCTGTAAGGCACATGGTTCCCCTGCGTGATAGGGCTAGAAAAGACAGCCCTTTAAGTAAAATGAATTAATAGCTTAGTCTTCTCAAATGTGATGAAAAGACTAATAGATTTTTTTTTCTCCCTTTGGAAATAAGTGTAATGACCTTTAAATGGATATCTTCTTAGATTCTGGTAAAAAAAAAAAAAATGACACGCTAGGTGACATAGCCTACATTTGGCCTAGGGCAAAATGGCGATCAGAAAAGAAAAGTATAAAGCAGACAGTTTAATACATCCTGATCCACTCATTGATCTCTCTCTCTCTCTCTCTCTCTCTCTCTCTCTCTCTCTCTCTCTCTCTCTCTCTCTCAAGACAAATTAGACCAATGTCACACACTATGATGAAAGCAATGCTTGCGTTACTAAGCATGGGTGGCGACTCATAAAAAAAGTATGCAGCCTTAACCTATTCTATTCTATCTTACCAACGAGTCATCCCTGCATGTTACGATCATCCATATAGTAGCATGACATTCCGACGAGTTTCACTACGTTCTGAATAACACAAATCATTCATTTGCAACGCAACCAAATGACCTTGGGGGTCGTTGCAGTGGTAAATATTCAGCAGCACGGAAAATGAATAGCGGTGCAGTGAGGCAAAGATGTATAGGTGTACAATCACGGTTGATCTACATTACCGGACCTACGCTGCCTGGGAACCCTACTCTTTATATGACCTGACGTACTTCATTTTAGATTATGCATTCCAAGGCAATATTATTATTACTAGATAAGCTACAACCCTATAGTCAATTCTTTTTAGTGAGGTAGATTTGCACCGACTCGCGGGGGTGCCCTTATAGCTCGGAAAAGTTTCCTGATCGCTGATTGGTTGGACAAGATAATTCCAACCAATCAGGTAGCAGGAAACTTTTCCGAGCTAAAAGGGCACCACTGCAAGTCAGTGCAAATGCGCCTCATTATAAAAAATTAAGTATAGTTGGTAAATCAGCCCAGTGAGGTAAGGAAACAAGAAAATATATAAACGATATAACAAGCAATCAAAAATCAAAATAAAATATTTTAAAAACATTAACATGATAACAGATATTTGATATATAAAATATAAAAGGACTTAAGTCAGCCTGTTCAACATAAAAACATTTGCTGCGAGTTTGAACTTTTGAAGTTCTACCTATTCAACTACCCGATTAAGGAAGATCATTCCACAAGTTGGTCACAGCTGGAATTAAACTTCTAGAGTACTGTGTAGTATTGAGCTCATGATGGAGAAGGCCTGACTATTAGAATTAACTACATATAACCTGCATATTTCTTGTTCATTGTCAAATTCACATATCGAGGGGATTAGAAAAAAAGCAACTCTTCAGTTTCCTCTTAAAGCGTTTTTATCTTCAGTCTTTCTGATGTCTTGTAGAAGCTAAAATGCAAAGGTTCGATGCATGCATATGAGGAACCTCTATAGGCCTATGTATATAACTCATTTATAAAAGAACATATTAAGTCAATATCTACACTATTTTCTCCATATTCAAGTGATATTTTGACCAGCCAACGACAGGCAAAATATACATGCACATTTTTTATAATCGCTCTTAAACACGAATTTGATAAATCCTTCACGAATAATTATGTATATGTTGGCTTGCTTTGGGATCTTGTGCCTCCGTGAAATCATCTCTTTTTGGGGATGTGATTATATTATGTGATTATATCACTTGTATAAGAGAAAATCAGCATACGGCCACATAGAACATTACTCCATACATCCTATCAATTTGACTCCTGATCAGGGAATCCGCAAAGAAATATATTGCCTATATCTGACCGCTCACCTCTAGTGGCTAGTCCATGAATGTCTGGGCAACGACGGAACCAAAAATACCAAACGTAAATTTTATGAAAAAAAAAGTCGTACATTTGAACCTCTTGAATACTTAACCATGGTTTACTTTCTTAACTGTAACAAATCATATTTACAACTAAAACATACCACGTGTACTTCAAAGCAGATTTTGAAAAAAGCTAACCGAATTTTAACAAGTTAAATTGGTTCACTAATCCATGATACTGTGCGTGAATAGTCGTCAGTGTGTGTGTGAGAGAGAGAGAGAGAGAGAGAGAGAGAGAGAGAGAGAGAGAGAGAGAGAGAGAGGGGGGGATATTTAAAATTCAACTACCCTAACTTAACCTAAATATCAGGATCTAATTGTCTGTAAATGTAATAATATTCATGATTCATATTGGTAACAGCCAAACAGATCTCTCTCTCTCTCTCTCTCTCTCTCTCTCTCTCTCTCTCTCTCTCTCTCTCTCTCTCTCTCAGAAAAATAAATTAATATATTGATGGAGATGAGAGGATATTAGAATTACGATAGATCGGTTATTTTATGTTTTCTTGCCCCGTAGTACAGTTGGTTGGCCACGGCACCAGCTACCCGTTGGAGATACTACCGCTCGAGAGGTATTGAGTCCTTTGACTGACCAGGCAGTACTACATTGCATCCCTCTCTCTGGTTACTGCTCATTTTGCTTTTGCCTACACATGCACATAATAGTCTAGCCCAGTCTTTCCACATTCTCCTCTGTCCTCTCACACTTAACAACACTGAAATCACCAAACAATACGTTTAAGGGGTTAACTACTGCACTGTAGTTGTTCAGTGGCTACTTTCCTCTTGATAAGGGTAGGAGAGACTCTTTAGTTATGATAAACAGGTCTTCTAGGAGGACACTCCAAAATCAAACTATTGTTCTGTAGTCTTGGGTAGTACCATAGCCTTCCACTGTCTCGGATTAGAGATCTCTTGCTTGAGGGTATACTCGGGCACGCTGTTCTATTTTATTTCGCTTCCTCTTGTATTTTGAAGTTTTTACAATTTATATATGAAAGATATAATTTTATATTGTTACTGTTCTTAAACTATTTTATTTTGATTATTTATTACCTCGCTTATAGTTTTTTATTTTGTTATTCGTTTACTCACTGGGCTATTTTTCCCTGTTGAAACCCTTAGGCCTTTAGCATCCCGCTCTTCCAACTAGGGTTGTAGCTTAGCTTGTAATAATAATAATAATAATAATAATAATAATAATATAAAGACAAAAACCTAGGAGTGACAAAATAACGAAAAGGAAAGTGTCAAGAAACGGATGAGGAAAAAAAAATATATTCTATATATTCCATCAGATTTCAAAGCCCCATTGAGCATGAGGTCAGGTCTTCCCTATACAACCCCGCTCCTCCCCCCACATCCCCCCCCCCACAAAAAAAAAAAAAAAAAAAAAAAAAAAAAAAAAAAAAAACTCGTTATTGATGGCATCACCAATACGCTTTTGCTCATACCTCATACACGAGCTACGATAGCGTGACGTCACGTTACGCACAGCGACTTGTAACAGTTTACGTAACGAGGGATCTCTCGTGTGGAGTAATGAGAGAGTTCTGTATTGCATAAAGATATGGTCTGGCGTTAGAAAACACCAAGTCAGCCACCCACGTCAGACCTGGATTCTGCATCAGACGCAGAGAAGAGCAACGACCATAATGACGGATTGCGAGCGACATTGCAGGAAGGCAAAAACTAGATAATTTGATCGCCAATTTTACTAGTGTTAATGCTCGGGTATTGTTTTTAGTGACATATTATTATTACCTACACCAACGAAGCTGGAAGGAGGTTATGTTTTCGCCCCCGTTTGTCTGTTTGTTTGTTTGTGAACAAATTCCTGGCCACAATTCTACTCAGAGTAGAGAAACTCTCAGGGATCAATTGTCATGTTGAGACGTGGAAGCGATTCAATTTTGAAAGTCCTAGGTCAAAGATCAAGGTCGAGCAAAAGGTCCACCGAAATAAGCTGCCATGACGGAGGTCTGCATTCTCAGAGGGCTTTTTTAGTTATTATTGTTATTATCATTATTATTACTGATTTTTACAAGTTATTTTTTTTAAAGTCTTTTAGGATGAAGTTAACCATCCACCTCAATGCCTGTCAAGACACAAACCTCTTACTGCTCAATACATATTTCGACGCCTAGGACTCAACAGAGCCACTGTGGGGTTTAACAAAATTATCCTTAAGCATTCTGCTCACTGGGGAATCAAACCAGGGACCTTTTGATGGAGAGGTGAAATATCCCATTCTTAAACCCCCACGCCCTGATTTTCGTGAAAATCTGTACTAATGTGTTATAATAATTAGCGATTATTATCCTAAAGTTATGCTCTACCTTGACCTAGCTTTCCAGGTAATCTTGTTAAATGTTAAAAGACCTAAATGGTAATTAATGTTCTCTAACACTGGCCTCATTTTCTCTAGATAACCATTATTTTTATAATAGTCGGTACTTATGAGTTATTTTATAATGTTCCTGCAAGTTTTATTTTTATAAAAACATTGCACGCAACATCTCTGGTGTGTTGGCCATTATTTAAAGATATTCTTACATGATTGGTTTTCAATGTCTCGGGTGAATTTGAAAGGCAAAGTCTCAATTTTTCTGGTATTTATAGGAAATGTAGCGACTAGGTCCCACGAGAGGTTAACGATTAATATCTCTAGTTTTGATCCATGGCATATTTTGATGGTTGCAGCCGTGTTTGAAGTCCGATATTTCATTAAGAATTTTCTTTGATTACTGCGGCCGTGTTCGTTATAGGTCTCTGGTCTTCAGAATCTTAGTTCATATGTTTAATTCACTATTTTGATCTCTGAAACTATTCGTTATAGGTCTCTGGTCTTCAGAATCTTAGTTCATATGTTTAATTCACTATTTTGATCTCTGAGACTATTCGTTATAGGTCTCTGGTCTTCAGAATCTTAGTTCATATGCTTAGTTCGCTCTCTTTGATCTCTGAGACTGTGCTCGTTATAGGTCTCTGGTCTCCAGAATCTTAGTTCATATGTCTAATTCACTATTTTGATCTCTGAGACTGTGCTCGTTATAGGTCTCTGGTCTTCAGAATCTTAGTTAATAGATATAGTTCGCTATCTTCGATCTCAGAGACTGTGTTCGTTATAGGTCACTGGTCTTCAGAATCTTAGTTCATATGTTTAGTTCACCATTTTGATCTCTGAGACTGTGCTCATTATAGGTCTCTGGTCTTCAGAATCTTAGTTCATATGCTTAGTTCGCTCTCTTTGATCTCTGAGACTGTGCTCGTTATAGGTCTCTGGTCTCCAGAATCTTAGTTCATATGTCTAATTCACTATTTTGATCTCTGAGACTGTGCTCGTTATAGGTCTCTGGTCTTCAGAATCTTAGTTAATAGATATAGTTCGCTATCTTCGATCTCAGAGACTGTGTTCGTTATAGGTCACTGGTCTTCAGAATCTTAGTTCATATGTTTAGTTCACCATTTTGATCTCTGAGACTGTGCTCATTATAGGTCTCTGGTCTTCAGAATCTTAGTTCATATGCTTAGTTCGCTCTCTTTGATCTCTGAGACTGTGCTTGTTATAGGTCTCTGGTCTCCAGAATCTTAGTTCATATGTCTAATTCACTATTTTGATCTCTGAGACTGTGCTCGTTATAGGTCTCTGGTCTTCAGAATCTTAGTTAATAGATATAGTTCGCTATCTTCGATCTCAGAGACTGTGTTCGTTATAGGTCACTGGTCTTCAGAATCTTAGTTCATATGTTTAGTTCACCATTTTGATCTCTGAGACTGTGCTCATTATAGGTCTCTGGTCTTCAGAATCTTAGTTCATATGCTTAGTTCGCTCTCTTTGATCTCTGAGACTGTGCTCGTTATAGGTCTCTGGTCTCCAGAATCTTAGTTCATATGTCTAATTCACTATTTTGATCTCTGAGACTGTGCTCGTTATAGGTCTCTGGTCTTCAGAATCTTAGTTAATAGATATAGTTCGCTATCTTTGATCTCAGAGACTGTGTTCGTTATAGGTCACTGGTCTTCAGAATCTTAGTTCATATGTTTAGTTCACCATTTTGATCTCTGAGACTGTGCTCATTATAGGACTCTGGTCTTCAGAATCTTAATTCATATCTTTAGTTCGCTATCTTTGATCTCTGAGGCTATGTTCGTTCTCTGGTCTTCAGAATCTTAGTTCATATGTTTAGTTCACCATTTTGATCTCTGAGACTGTGCTCATTATAGGTCTCTGGTCTTCAGAATCTTAATTCATATGTTTAGTTCACCATTTTGATCTCTGAGACTGTGCTCATTATAGGTCTCTGGTCTTCAGAATCTTAGATAATAGATTTAGTTCGCTATCTTTGATCTCTGAGACTGTGCTCATTATAGGTCTCTGGTCTTCAGAATCTTAGTTCATATGTTTAATTCACTATTTTGATATCTGAGACTGTGCTCGTTATAGGTCACTGGTCTTCAGAATCTTAGTTCATATGTTTAGTTCACTATTTTGATATCTGAGACTGTGCTCGTTATAGGTCACTGGTCTTCAGAATCTTAGTTCATATGTTTAGTTCACTATTTTGATATCTGAGACTGTGCTCGTTATAGGTCACTGGTCTTCAGAATCTTAGTTCATATGTTTAGTTCACTATTTTGATATCTGAGACTGTGCTCGTTATAGGTCACTGGTCTTCAGAATCTTAGTTCATATGTTTAGTTCACTATTTTGATATCTGAGACTGTGCTCGTTATAGGTCACTGGTCTTCAGAATCTTAGTTCATATGTTTAGTTCACTATTTTGATATCTGAGACTGTGCTCGTTATAGGTCTCTGGTCTTCAGAATCTTAGTTAATAGATTTATTTCGCTATCTTTGATCTCTGAGACTGTGCTCGTTATAGGTCACTGGTCTTCAGAATCTTAGATAATAGATTTAGTTCACTATTTTGATATCTGAGACTCTGCTCGTTATAGGTCACTGGTCTTCAGAATCTTAGTTAATAGATTTATTTCGCTATCTTTGATCTCTGAGACTGTGCTCGTTATAGGTCACTGGTCTTCAGAATCTTAGATAATAGATTTAGTTCACTATTTTGATCTCTGAGACTGTGCTCGTTATAGGTCACTGGTCTTCAGAATCTTAGATAATAGATTTAGTTCACTATTTTGATATCTGAGACTGTGCTCGTTATAGGTCACTGGTCTTCAGAATCTTAGATAATAGATTTAGTTCACTATTTTGATATCTGAGACTGTGCTCGTTATAGGTCACTGGTCTTCAGAATCTTAGTTCATATGTTTAGTTCACTATCTTTGATCTCAAAAACTACGGTTGTTATATGTCTCTGGTCTTCAAAATCGTAATCAAATCCTGAGGATAAAACGGAAGGTTCCAATTGGCTTTTAAAGCCTCTTTGCTCTCCAACTCCTCCAACACACTATTTACACAATTATCTCTATTCCCTCCCGTTTCCAGTATTTCGACAGACAAAATTTTCTATTGCATTCTATGGCTTCAGAATTCTCTCGATATGCTTCATAAGGCAATGGTGACATTTAGCGCAATTGTAATATGTATATCGAAGTCAACTGGCATTACTTACTCGAGGGAACACTGTTGAAATTTAGTTATTACGATTTCCAATATTACCATCAATCTAATCATCATCATCGTAACTTTTTATTATCATCATCATCATCATCATTATCATTATTATTATAATTATTGTTATTATCATCATCATCATTATTTATCATTATTATTATAATTATTATCATCATCATCATCATTATTATTACCATTACCACTATCAATACTAATGTCACTATCATTATCATTGTTATCATTATCATTATTATAATTATTATCACCATCATCATTATCATTATCACTATTATTATGCATGTATGCATGTTTGTGTGTAAACAGTATATACAGAATATGGTGATAAGTTTCGTGAAACTTGAATCTTACTGAACGGAAAAATCAAAGTATTTTTGAGGTGGTTTGGCCATGTAGAGGGAATTGACGATGAAAGTTATAGTGAAGAGATTACAAAATTCCGAAGTTTCAGAATAGATGATGCCAAACATATTGGAAATGTTCTTAACATCTGTAGGAAATTCGCGAGTAGGCCTCCTGGCCAGTACAGCGGTAATGCGTTCGCCTAGCATTCCCGTGGCAGCAGATCGATCCCAGCCCTGGACAGTGAGTTTAAGCTGTTTACTGGGGAAGCCACTGTTGTGTTTGGGCCCCACAGTTGGGGTGTTGGGCTTGCCAGCTGACGTTCTGGTGAGCATTATTCTGATAGAACTGGAACTGAAATCAGACACCTGTAATCTCTCCATGCTTATGCATGGGGATTTGACGTAATTTTGATGAGCTTTCGTGTTAATAATTAAGCAGTTTTAGAGGGGATACCGATATGAAATTTATATAATAAGAAGTACACTTACGATTCAGATTTTGAAGTATGAATAGGGCAGTAACTTGAGCTTTTTTTTTTTTATTCCTTTGCATTCTCCCCTGTTGTGTGAAAATGTTTTTAATGTTGAATATACTGTATACATGAAAAAAGAGCCCAATTAATCATGGGTTATTTCAGCTTAACATGATAAATAAATTAAATTTCACACACACACACACACACACACATATATATATATATATATATATATATATATATATATATATATCTTTATATATGTGTGTATATATATGTATATATACAGTGTATATACGAATATACATATATATATACATATATATATATATATATATATATATGATATAAAGTATACATATGTATATATATATATATGATATAAAGTATACATATGTATATATATATATATATATATATATATATATATGTATAGGATTGGCCAACCTAGATTCACGACGGTAACTTTTAAGGTAATACCTTTAAGGTAACCAAGAGGATTTTGCGGTGGTAGCGCCGAATACTTGAGCGCAGCCTCACCTTCACTCATCGGAGCGAGAGCGAGAGTGGTGGTATCCGGGGTTATCAGAACGGAACACCAAAAAAGTAGCTTATTACCATCGAGGGTAAGAGTGATGGCTTGGTCGTGGGAGCGGTTGGGAGTCGTGAAGGCTCAAGCGTTGCTTATAGTAATACTGATGTAGCTCCAATAGCTTTCTGGATTCCATTAAGTCTTGTTTACATTATTCCAGGCCGAAGTGAGTTCATTCCAGGCAGAAGTAAGTTCGTTCCAGGCAGGGCTCTGGTTCCAGGTTACGGGTAATGAGCCAACTATATTCACTATTCTGAAGCGTATCTTATAGTAATACTGATGTAGCTCCAATAGCTTTCTGGATTCCATTACGTCTTGTTTACATTATTCCAGGGCGAAGTGAGTTCATTCCAGGCAGAAGTAAGTTTGTTCCAGACAGGTCTCTGTTCCAGGTTACGGACAATGAGCCAACTATATACACTATTCTGAAGCGTATCTCATAGTGATACTGATGTAGCTTCAATGGGTTTCTGGATTCCATTAGTCTTGTTTACATTATTCCAGGCCGAAGTACGTTCGTTCCAGGCAGGGCTCTGGTTCCAGGTTACGGGCAATGAGCTAACTGTATTCACTATTCTGAAGCGTATCTCATAGTAATATTGATGTAGCTCCAATAGGTTTCTGGATTCAATTAAGTCTTATTTACATTATTCCAAGTTGAAGTAAGTTCGTTCCAGACAGGTCTCTGGTTCCATGTTACGGGCAATGAAAAAACTGTATTCACTATTCTGAAGCGTGTCTTATAGTAATGATGTAGCTTCCATAGCTTTCTGGATTCCATTAGTCTTGTTTACATTATTCCAGGCCGAAGTAAGTTCGTTCCAGGCAGGGCTCTGGTTCCAGGTTACGAGCAATGAGCCAACTATATTCACTATTCTGAAGCGTATCTCATAGTAATACTGATGTAGCTTCAATAGCTTTCTGGATTCCATTAGTCTTGTTTACTTTATTCCAGGTCGTAGTAAGTTCGTTCCAGGCAGAGCTCTGGTTCCATGTTACGGGCAATGAGCTAACTGTATTCACCATTCTGAAGCGTATCTTACAGTAATACTGATGTAGCTTCAATAGCTTTCTGAATTCCATTAGTCTTGCTTACATTATTCCAGGTCGTAGTAAGTTCGTTCCAGGCAGGTCTCTGTTTCAGGTTATGGGCAATGAGCTAACTTTATTCACTATTATGAGTCGTATCTTATAGTAATACTGATATAGCTCCAATAGGTTTATGGAATCCATTAATCTTGTTTACATTATTCCAGGCCGAATCAAGTTCGTTCCAAGCAGGGCTCTGGTTCCAGGTTAACGGCAATGAAGTAACTTCATTCTGAAGGTATTTCTAAGTGCTTTTGTATCGTTGAGAGTCCTATTCACAGACAAATTAATGAAGAAAAAATCTAATTAAAGAAAATCTTCAAAGTTATACTTTTTTCACCATCGAAAAAAAAAAATCTTCAATGTAATTGATAATGTTTATCCACGTCGAAAAAAATATAATATTTCGAATTAAAGAAAATCTTCAAAGTAGTAGTTTTTTCACCATCGAAGCAAAAAAGATAATCTTCAATGTAATTGATTACGCTTGTTCCCATCGAGCCAAAAATTAAATAAAAATTATAAAAAAATGAATATTAATCAGCGGGAGAGAAGTTGACATGAAAGGAACACTAATAGATATCGTGACATTGGTTTCTACATGGTAATCATTAGCCAAGTAGTCCAGTAGCATCTTAAGGCAGTCAAACGTATCGAGTCTGGGAACATCTGTGTAATGTTATGGATGACGCCAAGGTCATCGGCGTGTGTATGATGAAAGTATTCTCGTGGGACTCACCAGATGACGTAGATGAAGTTTCTTTACTTTTTTTTATTTATTTATTTACATTCCGGCACACTATCAACGATGACGATTATTTTTATTACTTGCTAAGCTACAACCCTTGTTGGAAAAGCAGGATGCTATAAGCCCGGGGGCTCCAACGGGAAAAAATATCCCAGTGAGGAAAGGAAACAAGGAAAAATAAATTATTTTAAGAACAGTAACCCCATTAGAATAAATGTATCCTATATAAACTATAAAAAACTTTAACAAAACAAGAGGAAGAGAAATAAGATAGAATAGTGTGCCCGAGTGTACCCTCAAACAAGAGAACTCTAACCCAAGACAGTGGAAGATCATGGTACAGAGGCTACGGCACTACCCAAGACTAGAGAACAATGGTTTGATTTTGGAGTGTCTCCTAGAAGAGCTGCTTACCATAGCTAAATAGTCTCTTCTTTCCTTACCAAGAAGAAAGTGATTTTCAATAAGAAAGACTCTTGTGTATTAGATAAATTTCAGTACCACCCGATTTTGTAAATTTGAGAACAAAGCCCTCAGAAGGATATTGGGAGTTAAATGGCCGGAGAGGATTAGCAATGAGAATATAAGAGAGATTACTCGAGTGTTATTTATGGATGAGATCATGGTGAAGGGGTAGATGGAGATGGTTTGGGTATGCCCTTCGCACTTCACAGGAAAGATTAGTTCACCAAAATTTCGATTGGGCTCCATAAGGGACTAGGAGAGTTGAAAGACCCAGGCCTACATGGCCGAGGACTATGAAAGGTAAAGTAGATGATGAATGTAGAAATATTGAATCATGAACTCAAGATAGAGACGACTGGCGAAAGCTAACCGAGGCCCTTTCCGTCAATAGGCGTGGAAGATGATGATGATTATGATGAACAAAGATGAGAAAAAAAAAAAAAGATTTTTTTTTCATAAAGCGTCTCTGGCAGAAAGGAAAAATTCGTCACTCGGATAGATGGATAGTGATATTATGTATCCCGCCAAATCAACTACCTGTCCTCATGGCAGATTTTGTTTATATCAATGTAAAACTGATCATGCGCATAGTACAATTGTATTTTAGTTATGTATTACTTTGGTTACCCTCACGATCGTAAGATACGGAGAATAGTAGACAATTTCTTTTTTTATATCAAATTCTGTGCACTCTGGAAACCAATTACTAACTAAATAGGTCAACAGCAAAAGCTGACGGCCAAAATGAAAAAAGTCTGTGTAGTCATTTGAAGTCTAATTATTAAGAATATTTCAATCTTTAGCTGTAAAACGCCCAACAATTTGTATGATGAATAAAAAGAACTAAACTTATGGATCGAATTCGCAAATGAGCACACTTTCTAGATTCATTTAACTTAGCACTCGTGTTATTATTTTCTCCTGTTCCCTGATTATTGAGTTCCGTTACAATAATTACTGTTTATTTAGATTTGTGGCTGCCTGCAGACAAGCAGTCTTGGATGCTGCTCACACCAGCCAGTCGTCCAGGTATGCCTTCTAAGCGTAGCTGTTGTACGAATGTGTCCGCAAGTTTTTTTTAATATCCTTGGGGCTATGTTAAGTCGGAAGGGCATGGCTTTGAAGACATACTTTGTCTTCTGTAACTTGAATCCTAGGTAGGAGAGGGAGCGGCTGGTCTGTATGGTTACGTCCAGGGTAACCCCCTTTTACTCCTTTAACTTCTAAATAAAGTAAGAGTAGTGAATGAAAAAGACTTCTATAACCTCTGCAGTGCTATTGATTATACAATTAAGCTCAGCAACAGAGCTCTTACGTTTGCATACCACAACGAGTTTTCCATTTTGTCTTAAATCTCATGATCCTTACGCAATGTATAGGTCTAAAGCTTGTCCACGAGTAGCAGAGGCAAGGGATCAGGTAGATAAGTGGTTGCACTAAGTTCCAGAGACTGGATATATACAAATGTGATCAGCACTTAAGTACTCTCTTAACTCAATCTGCTGCTGCTTCTTCTTTTGATTGCCCAAAGCTTCTTCTTTTTTAGATTGCCCGAAGCTTCTCTCCGGACAGGGGCTTTTTGACGGTGCGTCTAAGTGGTTGCCCGAAGCTCTTCTCCAGATTGTAATTTTTTTGACAAAATGTCACATTCCCTAATAAACCAAAGCTAAAACCAGGCAAGACCAGACAATAGTCTGCTCATGACTCAGCAGATAAAATTATGTCACACAAAGACAAAGACGTACTTTACTTACTTTTCTTTAAGGGCTGCTTATCTGGCTCTGTACAGCAGGGGAGCCCTACTCTCTACAGGATATTCACGGTCGTTTTATGATGTTCATTCGGGAGCATTTAACATTTCACCAATTGATATGATTCCAGTAACTCACTAAATGCCAAGGCATCAAGATTTCATGTGACATCCATCCAAAGATTTAAGTCTTTGCAAGTCACAAAAAAAAAAAGAAAAACAAAAGAAAAAAAAAAACACCTTGTGCTTCAGAGCCTTTACTTCTTTCACTCAAATGATCAAACGGTTCGTCGAACCCTGTTATCGAACCTGCTTGTCAAACAGTTCGAAAAGGAGTCAGCCACAAATGCATAAGGTTTGTGGACAGTGAAGCCCCGCCCACAAAAGTCAGGCGAGAACAGGCTTTCTTCGAACCGTTCGCCTAGCGTGTTCGACAACCTAATACCCCGTTCACACGTTCGAACATCCCTTCAAACACTTGTCTGTCGAACCGCGTTCGACCGTGTAAACCTGCCTTAACACTTTAACCGATCTATCTTTCTTCCTTCACTTCTGAACCTTAAATATACAGTATTTACACTTAACAACTTAACATCAACCCACCATCCACAATTCTTAACACAAGACCAAATCACTGCTAGATACTTTTAGCCTTTTCATCAACGCTAACCTTTTACCATAGCTTCTTATCTATAGGTTTTTGACCTTTGAGCACTTTACAACAACGTTTCAAAGAAATGCAAAAATATTTTTTCTTTAAAGTATAATTTTTTTTTCGTATATTTATATTCATGGGGATACATTGTTGCATATGTGGGAAATAATTTAGCATTCTAATAAAATTGAAGCAACAAATTATTATCATTATCACCATCAATAAAAGTTAAAAAATAAGTCAACTGAGTTCAAAATCGAAATCAAAACAATTACCTTAATATTTCCTTTTATAAAATGTTCCAGCAATCTTATCTCGTCTCAAATTGAGTCATAGCCTACATAAAATATTAAAATTAGGATTAAATTTGGTATTACCGAAGCAATGACAACAAATTGAGTCTTACATAAAGTATTAAAATTAGTATTAAATTTGGTATTACCAAAGCAATGACAACAAACTAAGTCTTCATAAAGTATTACAATTATGATTAAAATTGATATTACAAACAATGACAATGTTCTCTTATAGAGCGCCCAGGAGGCTTACCTAATGGTCGAAGGGTCCTTGAAATAATGCAACTATGTTTAAAGGTTCTAGAAGATAACACTTATGTTCAACTACCCACATTCGGACACACAAATTTGTAAACAATCATAGAACACAGTTCGCTATACAATGACTCCTTAAGCCCCTTTCTACAATAGGGGTACATGCATGGCAGGGAGACACTGTTACCAATTTTGTGGCATGGTTGGCGATAACGAGTGTAGATGACGTCATAGACTTTTTGATCTGGTAACACTGTTTCAAGGAGAATACCGGGCAAATCAAAATGGCAGCCCTGAATTTACCCCTCATGCGGAAGGGCCTTTAGACTAGAGTAAATTGCCATTCTTAAAATTTTTGAAAATACCATTTGAACGTTGATAACTTTTAAGTAGGTTTTTGTTATATGTCCGAATTTTCCTTATATTAAATTGCTAATTTTAGATATATATATATATATATATATATATATATATATATATATATATATATATATATATATATATATATATATATATAGTACAGGGTGGTTTTAGAAGAGGTAGGGGTTGTATGAATCAGATTTTTACAGTTAGGCAGATATGCGAGAAATATTTAGCAAAAGGTAAGGAGGTGTATGTTGCGTTTATGGATCTGGAGAAAGCATATGATAGAGTTGATAGGGAAGCAATGTGGAATGTGATGAGGTTATATGGAGTTGGTGGAAGGTTGTTGCAAGCAGTGAAAAGTTTCTACAAAGGTAGTAAAGCATGTGTTAGAATAGGAAATGAAGTGAGCGATTGGTTTCCGGTGAGGGTGGGGCTGAGACAGGGATGTGTGATGTCGCCGTGGTTGTTTAACTTGTATGTTGATGGAGTGGTGAGAGAGGTGAATGCTCGAGTGCTTGGACGAGGATTAAAACTGGTAGACGAGAATGATCATGAATGGGAGGTAAATCAGTTGTTGTTTGCAGATGATACTGTACTGGTAGCAGACACAGAAGAGAAGCTTGACCGACTAGTGACAGAATTTGGAAGTGTGTGTGAGAGAAGGAAGTTGAGAGTTAATGTGGGTAAGAGTAAGGTTATGAGATGTACGAGAAGGGAAGGTGGTGCAAGGTTGAATGTCATGTTGAATGGAGAGTTACTTGAGGAGGTGGATCAGTTTAAGTACTTGGGGTCTGTTGTTGCAGCAAATGGTGGAGTGGAAGCAGATGTACGTCAGAGAGTCAATGAAGGTTGCAAAGTGTTGGGGGCAGTTAAGGGAGTAGTAAAAAATAGAGGGTTGGGCATGAATGTAAAGAGAGTTCTATATGAGAAAGTGATTGTACCAACTGTGATGTATGGATCGGAGTTGTGGGGAATGAAAGTGATGGAGAGACAGAAATTGAATGTGTTTGAGATGAAGTGTCTGAGGAGTATGGCTGGTGTATCTCGAGTAGATAGGGTCAGGAACGAAGTGGTGAGGGTGAGAACGGGTGTAAGAAATGAGTTAGCGGCTAGAGTGGATATGAATGTGTTGAGGTGGTTTGGCCATGTTGAGAGAATGGAGAATGGCTGTCTGCTAAAGAAGGTGATGAATGCAAGAGTTGATGGGAGAAGTACAAGAGGAAGGCCAAGGTTTGGGTGGATGGATGGTGTGAAGAAAGCTCTGGGTGATAGGAGGATAGATGTGAGAGAGGCAAGAGAGAGTGCTAGAAATAGGAATGAATGGCGAGCGATTGTGACGCAGTTCCGGTAGGCCCTGCTGCTTCCTCCGGTGCCTTAGATGACCGCGGAGGTAGCAGCAGTAGGGGACTCAGCAGTATGAAGCTTCATCTGTGGTGGATAACGGGGGAGGTTGGGCTGTGGCACCCTAGCAGTACCAGCTGAACTCGGCTGAGTCCCTGGTTAGGCTGGAGGAACGTAGAGAGTAGAGGTCCCCTTTTTTGTTTCGTTTCTTGTTGATGTCGGCTACCCCCCAAAATTGGGGGAAGTGCCTTTGGTATATGGATGGATGGATATATATATATATATATATATATATATATATATATATATATATATATATATATATATATATATATATATATATATATATATTTCTGATTTCCAGTCACCCTAATATGGAACCAACTAATTTAATGGCAAGATAAATTAGGGGATCTATAGGGTTTATAGTTCATGATGTTGGTAAAGATTTCTTTTTTTTTTATAAGCGAATGTAACGAATCCGCAATGGTAATCTTGATAATATAGTAAACCACACGTGTTTCATGCATGCTCATACACTGTAATGCTACTGTTTTTTATATCTCTCGCTTTCTCCCACACGGATACTAGTAAAACCTGTTTAAGCTTGTCATCGCATGTTTCACATTGTTAGAATTTTATGTCATCGTTGCCCTCAAGTGTTTGTATATAAGCTCGTTATCCTATTGATTAAACTTATTTGCATTCACCTCGCGCCTCTGTTAGTACCTAACAGCTCACACTGCCAGAATATTATTTTACAAAGCAGCAAAACAGGACAAAAGGCGTATATCTTGCATTATTGTTACCGCTATTTCAACCATAAACAAGGTATGCAACCTGTGGTGTCTCCATTAAGTGCAGATCCTAAACCTTGAGGAACCCTATTACTTTACCTTCTTACTTTAAGGGCTGCTTTTCTGGTCCTATACAGCAGGGAAACCCTACTCTCCACAGGATCATGGCAACTACATTAAGTGCAGATCCTATACCTTGAGGAACCCTATTACTTTACCTTCTTACTTTAAGGGCTGCTTTTCTGGTCCTATACAGCAGGGGAACCCTACTCTCTACAGGATCATGGCAACTACATTAAGTGCAGATCCTATACCTTGAGGAACCCTATTACTTTACCTTCTTACTTTAAGGGCTGCTTTTCTGGTCCTATACAGCAGGGGAACCCTACTCTCTACAGGATCATGGCAACTACATTAAGTGCAGATCCTATACCTTGAGGAACCCTATTACTTTACCTTCTTACTTTAAGGGCTGCTTTTTTGGTCCTATACAGCAGGGGAACCCTACTCTCTACAGGATCATGGCAACTACATTAAGTGCAGATCCTATACCTTGAGGAACCCTATTACTTTACCTTCTTACTTTAAGGGCTGCTTTTCTGGTCCTATACAGCAGGGGAACCCTACTCTCTACAGGATCATGGCAACTACATTAAGTGCAGATCCTATACCTTGAGGAACCCTATTACTTTACCTTCTTACTTTAAGGGCTGCTTTTCTGGTCCTATACAGCAGGGGAACCCTACTCTCTACAGGATCATGGCAACTACATTAAGTGCAGATCCTATACCTTGAGGAACCCTATTACTTTACCTTCTTACTTTAAGGGCTGCTTTTCTGGTCCTATACAGCAGGGGAACCCTACTCTCTACAGGATCATGGCAACTACATTAAGTGCAGATCCTATACCTTGAGGAACCCTATTACTTTACCTTCTTACTTTAAGGGCTGCTTTTCTGGTCCTATACAGCAGGGGAACCCTACTCTCTACAGGATCATGGCAACTACATTAAGTGCAGATCCTATACCTTGAGGAACCCTATTACTTTACCTTCTTACTTTAAGGGCTGCTTTTCTGGTCCTATACAGCAGGGGAACCCTACTCTCTACAGGATCATGGCAACTACATTAAGTGCAGATCCTATACCTTGAGGAACCCTATTACTTTACCTTCTTACTTTAAGGGCTGCTTTTCTGGTCCTATACAGCAGGGAAACCCTACTCTACAGGATCATGGCAACTACATTAAGTGCAGATCCTATACCTTGAGGAACCCTATTACTTTACTTTCATACTTTGAGGGCTGCTTTTCTGGTTCTATACAGCAGGGAAACCCTACTCTCTACAGGATCATGGCAACTACATTTGACGTCTTTTTTTTTTGAGGGGGGGGGGGAGGGTGATACGCCAATCAAAATCTACAAAAACTGTACAAAAATAAAATGAACTTGACATACATTTAGATAGACGTGATTATATATTTTTTATTTTGCTAGCAATCATGTCTAACCAATGCCTTGTAATTAGAGGCAAAAACATGAACATTGTACAATGGAAAAGAAAAAAAAGCCATTTAGATTTCAACTTTTATTAATTTGTAAGGACATTGTCAGTCAATTGTATTCAAAATATTCATTGAGGACTTATAAAAAGAACCCTTATATTAGAATATGGCACAAACAGTCATTACTAAAATTACAATGCACATAAATATATTTCATTGATGGAAGAGAAAAGTTTACCACTACTTTATATAAAATTTTCAATAATATCGGTAGGACTCTATTGCTTTAATACATACTTACAGTACTAAGTTCATTTTAGATAAATATTTACATTCATGATTATAGATAAAAACAGACATATATATATATATATATATATATATATATATATATATATATATATATATATAGTTAATTTTAGATAAATATTTACAGCCATAATTATAAATAAAAACTGAGATATATATATATATATATATATATATATATATATATAAATATATATATATATATACATATATATATATATATAAATATATATATATATATATATATATATATATATATATATATATATATATATATATATATATATATATATATACATATATATATAAATATATATATATATATATATAAATATATATATATATATATATATATATATATATATATATAAATATATATATATATATATATATATATATATATATATATATATACAAACATATATATATATATATATATATATATATATATATATATATATATATATTTGTGTGTGTGTGTGTGTATGTCTTTGTGTGTGTGAGTATGTGCGTGTTTGTGTACATATTTGAGTACGTGTGAGTTGATCGATTTTAACAAGTCAGTACTTCCAAACAATATTCAATGACAATACCCGACATCTTGGGGGATTAATATGCAAACTTGAAGACCATCATCAAAGGAAACTTTTAAGGTTTTAGCCAATTGGAAACGTGACTATTCTGAGCCCCTTCAAGATTCAGTTTAAATATTTTAAGATTTAAAAGTCGCTTATGAATGACATAGGCAAGAGACAGTGACAGTACCAAAGCTGGTCGCAGGACAATGCCCTAAACTCCTAGAGACTGACCATATATACACATGATCAACGACCAATCCCTAACTCCACACAAGCTAGGACCAGGGAGGGTCAGGCAATGGCTGCTGATGACTTAGCAGGCAGCTTTGTTAGCTTACAAGGAAGGTGAGGTTATAACCACAACAACAAAACTATGGAGCTTCAGCGGGTATTGAACCCCAGTCCGACCGATCGCCAGGCAAGGACTTTCTTTCTTGTATGTGGTTGCTGCCAAAGTAATTCACTGAATTAAATAAGCTGTGAGAAGACACTGAGAAAATCAAGATAATTATGATACTGACATTTCTAAGGATCCTGTACATCACGTTCATGAAACCAGAAAATATACATTCAAAAAATTCAGTACTTCGGGTTATTTGTTTTGTCAAATGGAATGCGCATACTATTTCTTCACAGGTTTATACTCATTTGTAAACATAAACATTGATACGGTCTAAACGGAAAGAAAATATTCCATGTGCACGTGGAAACAAACAAACTCGACAACACCAGCATAGGCTACATACTAACATAGCTCTCTTAGATATAGATATATTTTCCCCCAAAGTTGGTGCTGGGATCTTGTACCACCAATGTTGAAGACCAAAAGAATGCAACTCTTTAAGGTGTCATCACTTCTGAGTCAAGTCGCTCTTGACTGGGTTATGGTGGCCTATGTGGTAACATCCTTGCCTGGTGATCGTCAGACCGTGGTTCGAGTCCCTTTCCAACTCGTTAGTTCCTTTGGTCACTGCAACCTCACTATCCTTGTGAGCTAAGGATGTGGGGTTAGAGGAGTTTATATGTCTATCTACTGAGTCATCAGCAGCCATTGCCTAGCCCTTCTTGGCCGTAGCTTGGCTGGAGAGGGGGCTTGGGAGTGATCATATGTATATATGGTCAGTCTCTAGGGCATTGTCCTGCTTGATAGGGCAATGTCTCTGTCTCTTGCCTCTGCCATTCATGAGGGGCATTTAAACCTAGAGTGTAAGTTACTTACTAGAATGTATTTTTTTTCGTGGCGTTTTGAATTACGTTATGTAACAGTATGTCACACT
>NC_090740.1:124268161-124283161 GCF_036898095.1 Palaemon carinicauda | reverse complement strand
ATGCTTAGCACACAATGATGGTGAGGTTGCAACGATCAGAGGAAATAACGAGTTTGAGCGGGACTCGCACACCAATCTGGCAATCACCAGGGAAGGACGCTATCAACAGGCCACCACAACACTGTTATGTAGGTTTCTAGGGATAGTACAAAGTAAAGCTTCCCTGACTGTTGTAAAAGAAACTATTTTACAAACCAATTGTTGACATACAGTTATAATTGATATTATCATAAAAACTACTTTATCACAATAAAGAATAAATTAAGGATCATCACAAAAGTATATACGATGAACCATTTAGGTATGTCCTAGATGGCCGTCCAATAGAAACCTAAGATATTTATAATTAAAGAATTAATCACGTTTTTGTTCCTTGTAGACGACACACAATAAGCATTCACAGGTCTTTCCTTATGTATGATTTTAACTTATATTACTTACAGGACTGTTTTTCTGGTCTTATACAGCAGGGAACACTACTCTTAAAGGACCTCCACAGTCATTTTATCATGTTCATTCCAAGGCATTCAGCATTTCACACCGCATATTGTTCGTTTATTGTCAAATCCACACTATCGAAGCACTTAGAGAACAAGAAAGTCTTCAGTTTTCTCTTGAAAGTCTTAATATCTTGAGTCTTTCTAATGTATAGTGGGACCTTGTTGTATAGTCTCGGGGCCGCATATTCAAAGGCTATAGAGCCTACAGTACACTGTTAAAAAACCCGTAATTTGAATCGGAAATTCTCCGTAAACATGTACGGTTCTCAGCCGCATTTCAGTAATATAAAAGCGACCGTAATTTTTACCCTACTTTGTTATCATCTTTTACGGGCTGGTGACCGTAATATCACTCCTTAACGTTAATATATCCGTTTTTAAAACGATAAATACCTGGCAAAATTGATTCAAGTATTTTTACCGTGTTTTTACGGCAAATTTTTAACAGTGTAGACATATATCTAGGTTCTAATGACTTATAGAGGCTTACAATTTAAATAATCAACATAGGAAATTATAACACTAACATCCATCCTCCATTCTGTTTACCTGTATCCTTCATTTTAGGTCACATCGTTACATCATGCTAAGTTGTCATTGCCATCCTATCGAGATTTAATTGTTTTTTTTTATCAATTCCCTCACTTACCTACATCTTCTGGCGAGTCCTTGGCGTATAAAACAACTTGCACAACGGCGAAGGGCAATTTCCCTCGTAATTTACCTTCATTATCTTTAATTGAAGGACAGTATTTTCACTTCAGCTTTGTACAACAATGAAAAGCAATTTACTGTTTTGCCAGTTTAACGGGTCGTGGATCATTTCCTAAATGACGTCTTTATTTTTGGCCCCCTTTTTTGTCCGCCGCACTGAATTTTCCCAGCTAAGCTCATCCGAATATGCATTCAAGGATATGGTCTAGTCATTATTTCGGGTTTGCTCAGATTTAAAAGATAATGTTTTGGGTTTACTAAGGTTTTAAAAGGTATAGAAAATTATATTTCGGGTTTACTCAGGTTTAAAAAAAATGTTTTGGGTTTACTAAGGTTTTAAAAGGTATAAAAAATTATATGTCGGGTTTACTCAGGTTTTAAAAGGTAAAAAAAAATATAT
Source organism: Palaemon carinicauda (assembly GCF_036898095.1). Classification (NCBI taxonomy): domain Eukaryota; kingdom Metazoa; phylum Arthropoda; class Malacostraca; order Decapoda; family Palaemonidae; genus Palaemon; species Palaemon carinicauda. The sequence goes on along the minus strand of NC_090740.1, from coordinate 124,281,547 downwards.
TTTGGGTTAATATCGTTTTTAAAGGTAAAGACAGTTATATTTCGGGTTTACTCAGGTTTTAAAAGGTATAGGACCTTATATTTCGAGTTTACTTAGGTTTTAAAAGGTAAAGAAAATATATTTTGGGTTTACTCAGGTTTTAAAACGTATAGAGAGTTATATTTCGGGTTTACTTAGGTTTTGAAATGTAAAGAAAAATATATTTTGGGTTAATAACGTTTCAAAAGGTAAAGAAAGTTACATTCCGGGTTTACTTAGGTTTAAAAAGGTAAAGCAAAATATATTTCGGATTTACTCAGGTTTTCAAAGGTAAAGAGTTATATTTCGGGTTTACTCAGGTTTTAAAAAGTAAAAAAAATTATATTTCGGATTTGCTCAGGTTTTAAAATGTGTGGAAAATTATATTTTGGGTTTAATCAGGTTTTAAAATGGTGTAGAAAATTATATTCTGGTTTTAATAATGTTTTAAGAGGTATGGACAACTATATCTTGATTTGAAATGAACTACAGTTTCTCACTTTTCATTCTACGACTGCAGAAAACTTAAAGATAGATCAATGGGACTAGTGAAATCTTGTTCCTTTCCAGGACTGATAGCAGAAGCCATCACCTTCATGTTATAGGATATCAAATGCGGCTCAGCTTGCGACACTTCTTCAGGTTGTCTGTGCCAGGGGGTCACTTTTCGCTTTACTGAAAGGTCTATCGGCTCCCTTTGCTCATCCGCTTCATCTTCCGAAAGAGACGGATGAGATGACGGGTGAGATTCCAGGATTCCGATGGACGAACCTTCATCCACTGAAGAGTGAAGGTCTTTAGTCATTGCTACTAAGTCGTGTCTTCTCGCTTCCAGAAGGACTTTATCATCCGGTTCCTCTTTCACTGGAGGGTTTTTATCTTTTCCAAACGAGGGGGGATATGAAGAGAGGTTTTCCAGGGTTGGCGAATGTGGGTTGTCACTGTCAGAGCTGGAAACTTGAAAACAATCGTTGATGTTCACACCAGTCTGGAACGGTGACGTCACTCTCGGGGAATGACTTTGATAATGGGAGGGTGTTTGTAAAGGCATTGAAAAGGGGGGCGTCGCGATGTTCAAAATCGAATATAAATAAGGATACAAAGATAGTCGGCAATAAGGTGAACTTGGCGTTGTTAACGCGGAAGCTGTGCGTAAGATTGAGCCAAGTTTCGGGTACAAGGGTGAGCCTACAGGAGTCTCTCGATGCTCCAGGGATATTTCCAGGGAATTATCCGAGACGTGAGATTCTGGACTGCTCAGAGCTGGGCTTTCTGGATCGCTCTCTTCTTTCAGACTGAGATGGGTATCGTCTGTGAGGTCAGTCTCGTGGTCGACCTTACTTTCAGTGACCTTTGAGGAAAGGTCATGCAGATTTATTCTTGCATTTTGTATGGTGAGATCGCTTTCACTGCTCTCGTTGGGTGAGGGAAAAGCTTGATCTTGGAGCAAGCAATGGATTTTAAACCAGTTTGATCTTCTGCCGTATCTGTAAAGAGAAAATAAATGCATTCACCTGTTATAAAACATTAGAAGAATTTTATGAAGCTAAAGATGAAAGTGAAAATATTTTGAATTTTGAAAAATCAGTTAGACCTTCTACCGTATCTGTAAATAAAAAAAAAAAATTGTTTTCCCAGATATAATAAATCAGAAGAGTTTTATAAAGATGAAACTGAAAGTAAACGTATTTTGGGTTAAAAAAAAGTTTGACCTACCGTATCTGTAAAGTGAAAAAACTTTCTTTCTAAGTTACAATAAATTGGAGGAATTTAATGAAGATAAAATTAAGGTAAAGATTTTTTGAAAAAAAAAAAAAAAAAAAAAAAAAAAAAAAAAAAAAAAAAACTTCAGAGTTGCGACAACATTGAAATCTGTCCATATTAATAGCCTAAAATCAACAATTATAAGAATTATGATAATCATCACCATTATTAAAATTAATATTATTGTTTCCCGAAATCAATTTACTGATTTCAAGCTGCTCTTTGACATGAAGAATAAAAAAAATCAGAGTTGTAACAACATTGAAATACGTCCATATTAATAACATAAAATAGCAATCACTGCAATTATAATAATCATAAAAACAATTATCAAAATCATTATCATAGTTTCTCGAAAGCAAATTACTGATTTAAAGCCATTCTTTGACATAACAACGAATTATAAAAAGAATTCAGTTGTAACAGCATTGAAATACGTCCATATTAATAACCTAAAATCGGCAATCATAAAATTATAATAATAAAAAAAAAATTATGAAAATCATTGTCATTGTTTTCCGAAAGTAAATTACTAATCTTGAGCCGCTTTGACATGCCGAAGAATTTAAATAAAAATTCAGAGTTATAACAACATTGTATGTCCAGATTAATGACCTAAAATCAGCAATTATAAAATTATATCATAAAAATATGAAAAAATCAGAGTTGTAACAACATTGAAATATGTCCATATTAATAGCTTAAAATCAGCAATAATTAAAATCATAATAATCACAAAAACTATTAAAATCATGATAATCATAAAAATTATTGAAATCATAATAATCATAAAAATCATTAAAATCACAATAATCATAAAAATTATTAAAATCATAATCATAAAAATCATTAAAATCATAATCATAAAAATGATTAAAATCATAATAATAAAAAATGATTAAAATTATAATAATCATAAAAACTGTTAAAATCATAATAATCATAAAAACTATTAAAATCACAATAATGATAAGAATTACTAAAATTATAATTATAAAAATTATTTAAATCATATTAATAAAAAAACATTAAAATCACAAGAATGATAAAAATGATTGAAATCATAACAATCATAAAAATAATTAAAATCATAACAATCATAAAAAATGATTGAAATCATAATAATCATAAAAATCATTAAAATCATAATAATCATAAAAAAATCAACAAAATCCTTATCATCGTTTCCCGAAAGCAAATGACTCACCTCGAGCCGCTCTTTGACATGCCGACGATGAGGCATTTGCGCAGACGACAAGCCTTGCAAGTCGTTCGGTTCTTCTTGTTGATGACGCAGCGGCCTTCGTTTTTGCATTCGCCCAGGGAAGAGACGTTGTTGTACATTCTCCCGAAGAAGGACTGCGAAGGCAAAAAGTCATTTTAGTAATTTTAGATCTTCTGGTAGATATCTATTTCCGTAAAGAGAAGGACTTAAAATAAAAGGTAATTTTAGGTTTTCTGACAGATATCTCTAGAACTGCAAACTAAAAGGTAATTTTAGATCTTCTGATAGATATCTATTTCCGTAAAGAGAAGGGCTGCAAAAATAAAAGGTAATTTTAGATCTTCTGACAGATATCTCTAGAACTGCAAACCAAAAGGTAATTTTAGATCTTCTGACAGATATCTCTAGAACTGCAAACCAAAAGGTAATTTTAGATCTTCTGACAGATATCTCTAGAACTGCAAACCAAAAGGTAATTTTAGATCTTCTGATAAATATCTCTAGAACTGCAAAAACAAAAGGTAATTTTAGATCTTCTGATAGATATCTCTAGAACTGCAAAAACAAAAGGTAATTTTAGATCTTCTGATAGATATCTATTTCCGTAAAGAGAAGGACTTAAAATAAAAGGTAATTTTAGATCTTCTGACATCTCTAGAACTGCAAAAACAAAAGGTAATTTTAGATCTTCTGATAGATATCTCGAGAATGCAAAAACCAAAGGTAATTTTAGATCTTCTCATAGATATCTCTAGAACTGCAAAACCAAAAGGTAATTTTAGATCTTCTGACATCTCTAGAACTGTAAAAACAAAAGGTAATTTTAGATCTTCTGATAGATATCACGAGAACTGCAAAAACCAAAGGTAATTTTAGATCTTCTCATAGATATCTCTAGAACTGCAAAACCAAAAGGTAATTTTAGATCTTCTGATAAAATATCTCAAGAACTGCGAAAACAAAAGGTAATTTTAGATCTTCTGATAGATATATCTAGAACTGCAAAAACAAAAGGTAATTTTAGATCTTCTGATAAAATATCTCAAGAACTGCGAAAACAAAAGGTAATTTTAGATCTTCTGATAAAATATCTCAAGAACTGCGAAAACAAAAGGTAATTTTAGATCTTCTGATAAAATATCTCAAGAACTGCGAAAACAAAAGGTAATTTTAGATCTTCTGATAGATATATCTAGAACTGCAAAAACAAAAGGTAATTTTAGATCTTCTGATAGATATCTCTAGAACTGCAAAAACAAAAGGTAATTTTAGATTTTCTGATAGAGATCTCTAGAACTATTTTAGATCTTCTGATAGATATCTCTAGAACTGCAAACCAAAAGGTAATTTTAGATCTTCTGACAGATATCTCTAGAACTGCAAACCAAAAGGTAATTTTAGATTTTCTGATAGAGATCTCTAGAACTGCAAAAACAAAAGGTAATTTTAGATCTTCTGATAAAATATCTCAAGAACTGCGAAAACAAAAGGTAATTTTAGATCTTCTGATAAAATGTCTCAAGAACTGCGAAAACAAAAGGTAATTTTAGATCTTCTGATAAAATATCTCAAGAACTGCAAAAACAAAAGGTAATTTTAGATCTTCTGATAGAGATCTCTAGAACTGCAAAAACAAAAGGTAATTTTAGATCTTCTGATAGATATCTCTAGAACTGCAAACCAAAAGGTAATTTTAGATCTTCTGATAAAATATCACGAGAACTGCAAAAAACCAAAGGTAATTTTAGATCTTCTCATAAAATATCTCGACAACTGCAAAAACAAAAGGTAATTTTAGATATTCTAATAGATATCTCTTTCCAGACAAAGAAGGACTGTTAAAAGGACAAGTAATTTTAGGTCTACTAAATATCTCTTTCCGAACAAAGAAAGACTGTTAGGAGGAAAGGTAATTTTAGGTCTTCTACTAGATATCGCTTTTCGTGGACAGAAGGACTGCAAACACAAAAGGTAATTTTAGATCTTCAGATAGATATCTCTTTCCGTAGAGAGAAAGACTGCAAAAAAAAAAAAAACTAAAGGTAATTTTTAAACTGATAGATATCACTTTTTGTAGAGAGAAGGACTGCAAAAACTAAAGGTAATTTTGGATCTTCTGATAGATATCTCTTTCCGAAGAAAGAAAGACTGTCAGAAAGAAAGGTAATTTTATAATCCTTTATATTTAGAGATTATGACTCGAGTACGGAATTTTATTTTTGCACATAATTCCTGTTCGGTTGTTTTAGAAGAAAAATAGATATCAGACGCTCAACATCAATCTGTTACGAAATTTTCATTATTCACTTTCCATTTCTCATAATGCTATTCTTTTTAATGGCACAAATTTGAAAAAAAAAAAAAAAACATATTCCAAAAAAAGTTTTAAGACGCCAAAGAAACACTTAACGGCTGGAGGCTGTTTGTGAAATGTAAGCTTGTGTGTGTGTGTGTTTTTTTGTTTTCTAATGCTGCTAGAGAGTTATGGGGTCCTTTGAATGACCAGACAGTATTACATTGGATCCTTCTCTATGATTACGGTTCACTTTCCCTTTGCCTACACATACACCGAATAGTCTGGCATATTCTTTACAGATTCTCCTCTGTCTTCATACACCTGACAACACTGAGACTACTAAACAATTCTTCATCACCAAAGAGGTTAACTACTGCACCGTAATTGTTCAGTGGTTACTTTCCTCCTGGTAAGGGTAGAAGAGACTCTCTAGCTATGGTAAGCAGCTCTTCTAGGAGATGGACACTCCAAAATCAAACCATCGTTCTCTAGTCTTGGGTAGTGCCATAGCCTCTGTACCATGGTCTTCCACTATCTTGGGTTAGAGTTCTCTTGCTTGAGGGTACACTCAGGCACACTATTCTATCTAATTTCTCTTCCTCATGTTTTGTTAAAGCTTTTATAGTTTATATAGGAGATATCTATTTTGATATTATTCTTAAAATATTTATTTTTTCCTTGTTTCCTTTCCTCACTGGGCTATTTTCCCTGTTGGAGCCCCTGGGCTTATAGCATCCTGCTTTTCCAACTAGGGTTGTAGCTTAGCAATCAATAATAATAATAATAATAATAATAATAAAATTAGTGATTATGATCTGTGCCATAGCCTTTGTACCATGGTTTTCCACTGTCTTGGGGTAAGGAAGTTCTCTTAATTGAGGGTACACCCGGGCAAACTATTCTATCTTATTTCTCTTTCTCTTGATTTTTTTTTTAATTTTATAGCTTAAATGAAATATTTATTTCCATGTTGTTACTGTTCTTAAAATATTTTATATTAATTGTTAATAGCTTTTCTTATAGTTTCCTTATTTCCTTTCCTCACTGGGCTATTTTCCCTGTTGGAGCCCTTGGGCTTTATAACATTCCTGATTTTTCCAACTAGGGTGGTAACTTAACTAATAATAATAATAATAATAATAATAATAATAATAATAATAATAATAATAATAATAACGAAATATATATGAAAGGGATCATAAAAAATCTTACTTCCTTCCGTTCATATTGTGTTTTAAAAATCCTCGATCATTTTTTTTTTTTTAAATTCACTGATTACCTTCCTATTTAATGGGCTTTTCAATTCTTAGTAATTATTTTCACAGTCAATGTTACTTTGACAGGCGAATAGAAGAAAAGGTATTGTAAAGAAACGAATGATAGCTGGACATCCATAAATTCTCCGTAAAAATATACTGTTCTCAACCGTATTTCAGTAAAATACAGGCGGCCGTAATTTTACCCTACGTTGTTATTATCTTTTACGGGTTGGTGACCGTAATATAACACCTTTACGTCAATATATCCGTTTTTAAAACGGTAAATGCCTGGCAATATTTATTCCAGGATTTCTATAGTTTTTTAATGCAAATTTTCAACAGTTTATCTAAGGCACATTCGTAATATAACATCTTTACGTCAATATATCCGTTTCTAAAACGGTAAATTGCCCCGGCAATATTTATTCCAGGATTTTTACAGTTTTTCAATGCAAAATTTTAAGAGTTTATCTAAGGCACATTCGTCTCAAGACGTAGGAACACACTGATATACCATATTAAAAAATAATGGTAACCTACTAAGAGGGGAACGCAAGGCTTCCTTTCACATCCATATTTCTTTGTCGGTGTTCCAGTCCCTTTCCCTGAAAAAAAGTTTAATAAATTATGTAGTCGTTGGTACTCGCATGTACTGCCAGTATTTGTCAAAAGTAGGACCTATCGGGAAAAGCCGAGGCTCACTTGCAAATATGGTGAGAGCAGGAAATGTATAACTTTGTTAATAACTTGTTTGTTTTGTTTTGTTTTCTTTTTATATACATACATATGGGGTTAATAAATACACACACACACACACACACACACACATATATATATATATATATATGTGTGTGTGTGTGTGTGTGTGTGTGTGTGTATTTTTGTAAACACATATGTATATATATATACAAAGGAAAGGAAACAAAACAGACATGTTTACAACTTATTTGTTTTGTTTCCTTTCCCTTGTATATATATATATATATATATATATATATATATATATATATATATACAGTATATATACATATGTGTTTACAAAAATATACACACGCACATATATAATTTATATACATATATATATATACATATATATATATATATATATATATATATATATATATATATATATATATATATATATACATATATATATATGTGTGTGTGTTTACTAAAATATACACACGCACATATATATATATATATATATATATAATATATATATATATATATATATATATATATATATATATATATATATATTCACATACAACAAATGCAGCCGCCTCTAGTCTACTGCAGGACAAAGGCCTTAGACATGATTTTATTCATGTCTGGGGTTTGGCCCAGCTTTCATTACCAAGCTGGCCTACTGCGGATTGTTGATGGTGGGAGACTTTTGTCTGATCACTCACAGCTAACCAACTCAGTATGGGTGGCCATGACAAGAACAGCCTTGCTGATCATGGCGATACGCAAACCCTTTCACCACATTAAGGTATCCCCCACTCAGACACACATATCTATCTATTTATCTATCTATCAGTATACTACCTACATATGCTCTTTATTTTCATTAGAGTCATAATCAATAATAGTATATTATGTGTATTTTTTTTATAAGTGCTAGAAAGACCATGAAAAATTCCTCACGAGAAATAAATATAAATTGCTAAATTGTTAAGGATTTAATCTAAAATAAAAAAAAATAAAAAAATAAATAAAACGTAATCTTTGTTAGAAGTATTCATAACTTGCCAGAGACAGATACTGCCTTCGGATAATATATGACAATAGTCACCATTGTTTGTCAGAAAGATAAAAGAATTACAATAATTAAATATAATTCCAAACTTCTATTCAAACGTGTATATCCTTTTAAAGAGATGAATGTGGTTGAAAAGAGGCACTGATTCAATCTAATGAATTATTATTATTATTATTATTATTATTATTATTATTACTTGCTAAGCTACAACTCTAGTTGGAAAAGCAGGATGCTATAAGGCCAGGGGCTCCAACAGGAAAAATACCTCAGTGCGGAAAGGAAACAAGGAAAATGAAATATCTTCATAACAGTAACAACATTAAAATAAATATTACCTAAATAAACTGTAAAAAACTTTAAACAAAACAAGAGGAAGAGAAATAAGATAGAATAGTGTGCCCAAATGTACCCTCAAGCAAGGGAACTCTAACCCAAGACAGTGGAAGACCATGGCACAGAGGCTATGGCACTACCCTAGACTAGAGAACAATGGCTTGATATATGATATATTGAAAACACCCCACCCCCCTTTGAGGGCATTACCTTGCATCCCTCACAAGTGAAGGCCCCGAAATGGAAGCCGGCAGCCAATTCTCCGCAAACTCGACACAGTTGATTCATGGCGAGACGTCTGCTCCTTTGGTACGGCTCTCCAGAGTCTGGGACTGCCTTTTGTTTTCCTGGAAGAAATCGTTCTTGGTAAATGTTTGGAATACGAATGCTACACTGAAATGGAGATTTACAAGCAAGCCAAGTATGTATATTTCTAATTAGGTAGCTAAACACAAAGGATAATCTACAGCTTGTAGCAGAAAAATATATTCCACAAGCATTCCAAGTATGTATATTTCTAGTATCATTAGGTAGCTTAACAGAAAGCATGATATACAGCTTGTAGCAGTTAAATATATTCCACAAGCATTCCAAGTATGTATATTTCTAGTATCATTAGGTAGCTAAACAGAAAGCATAATCTACAGCTTATAGGAGTAAAATATATTCCACAAGCATTCCAAGTATGTATATTTCTAGTATGATTAGGTAGCTAAACAGAAAGCATAATCTACAGCTTGTAGCAGCAAAAATATATTTTACATGCATTCCAAGTATGCCTTTACTACTGTTATCATTAGGTAGCTAAAGAGAAAGGATAATCTACAGCTTGTAGCAGTTAAAAATATTCTACAAGCATTCTAAGTACCCGGTATGTCTGTATACTATTGTTATCATTAGGTAGCTAAACAGAAAGGATAATCATCTACATCTTGTAGCAGCAAAAATATAATATTTTACTATACATATCATGAAAGGATAGCAGCTAACAAGAGAACAAGACTTGACCAAGAAAATAAAGATCAAAGCTTTCTGTTGGCTGCAAGGAAATTCGTTCATCTCATGATTTTTGGACAGAATGACTTCAAGTTAAAAAAATAAGTAACGATTATGAGAACTTTGTGTAAGGCCCTTTGAAGCTTAAATCTAAAACTGTAAAGCAGAAAAATATAAAAATCTAGTAATAAATTAAAAGTGTTGCTTTGAGTGACCGAGTATACAAAATATGAATAGATTGAAAAGTTAAGAAGTCATTGTGACTATTACAGAAAGGAAAGAAAGACCTTGATATATATGCTAAGGATTAGTGCTTGGGGTTGTGGTGGCCGATGTGGTAACGTCCCTGACTAGTGAACATCAGACTAGGGTTCGAGTTCCGCTCAAACTCCTAAGTTCCTTTGATAGCTGCAACATCACCATCTTTGTGAGATGAGGATGAGGGGTTTGGGGGAGCCTATAGGTCTATCTGCTGAGTCATTTACAGCCATTGTCTGGCCCTTCTTGGTCCTAGCTTGGGTGGAGAGGGGGCTTGGGCGCTGATCATATGTATATATGGGCATTGTCCTGCTCGATAGGGCAATGTCGCTGTCCCTTGCCCATGCCATTAATGGGCGGGCTTTTGACTGGTTGTTGACGAGCCTTCTTGGTAAGTGTATGAAACGAGCTATGTTATGTGAGTTTTACTGAAGAGTTTCTTCCACGATTCAGCAGTTAATAGTATGAATCCAGAGAGAGAGAGAGAGAGAGAGAGAGAGAGAGAGAGAGTTACGTTTACCGTGTAGTGTTTACTACATCCGCTGGGAGTCTGTTCCATGTATTTGCTATTTTGTAAGTAAAGAAATTACCCCATTGAGAGAGAGAGAGAGAGAGAGAGAGAGAGAGAGAGAGAGAGAGAGAGAGAGAGAGAGAGAGAATTCAAAGTGGCACCTTAGACGATGATCGTAATATGCATATGGTACGATTAAAAACAGCATATACTGCGTCCTTAATGTAGTGGTACAAAACACCAAGAGAACTGACAAAGTAGTCTTACTGGGAGATTTCCATTTCCATACTTGAAAAATTAAAGATATGTGGGATGTGTCACAGGACATCATGGACAAACAGTATGAGCGTTAATGACCTCATACTTTCCATAATACGATCTCTTCATTACAATCACAATATTCTAGTTACAGGACAAGCTCAGAAACACAACTTCCATCAGAGATCAAAGCAATGGCATATACTAGACTACGTCATAGCCAGGTAGAGCCACAATATTGTTGGAAAACCTTGCAGAAGAAGATTAGGCTTGCTGTGGCCTGATTGGTAACGTCTCTGCCTGGTGTTTGCCAGTCGGAGGTTCGAGTCCCGCTCAGACTCGTTAGTGCCATTAGTGTCTGCAACCTTACCATCCTTGTGAGCTAATCATGGGGGGTTTGGGGAGCCTATAGGTCTATCTGCCGAGTCATTAGCAGCCACTGCTTGGCCCTCCCTGGTCCTAGCTTGGGTGGGAGAGGAGGCTTGGGCGCTGATCGTATAATATACGGTCAGTCTCTAGTGCATTGTCCTGCTTGCTAAGGCAATGGCACTGTCCCTTGCCTCTGCCATTCATGAGCGACCTTTAAACCTATAAACAAGGAATACTGAATGAATGGCAGCACGTTTAACATCAGATGTTACCCGCCCACATAAAAACATCTTACACACCAACTGGTTGACCTAAAGTATGCTGATGGAGGAGCTGTTATTTTGGTTTGCACCTAAGTGCAACGAGAAGCAATGAACATTTATTCCGTTGAACAAAAGCTATAACTGAAGAGTTGCTGTCAGATATAAAGGCGTCAATTGAGGGTATTTATGAAATTTGTCAATCGTAGATGACGGAGTCGAGTGATACAAGGATTGAAAGGGGCAGTATAAGGCAGATAACGCTTGTAGAATTGATTGTTGTGGCTACAATAAAAGTGAATCAGGGGTTGAAGAACTAAGAGACACTAGGAGTTCACAGGATTATAATTGAGGTAACGTAGTCTGGTGGAGATAGTTTAAATGATTGGCTGATCAGAGCTTATAAGGTAGTTCTTCTTTACTGTCCGATCCATATATAAAACTGTTGTTAGAAAGCCAAATTTTCATGTAATTCAAATAAAATATCAAGAATTCCAGTACACGGACTCTTGTTTCTATAAGAACCTGACTCAAATTTCAATAAGATCATGAAAGGATATAGGAAATAATGTAGACGTATGCATATTTGAATCCAGATTTTTCATAAAATCGAAATTTGTCCAAGAAACTCCAAAAAATAGCTATCTACTTCTTATCTTACTCGTGGTAAAATCTTTAATACTTATAGAATAAATTCTTTTAATAACGAAATATAAGATAATACTTCATAAAGAGTGAAATGTTGACCTTCAAACAGTTAAGGCTTCCTTTGAACCAACTGAATTATGAGGGGAAAGCAACGCAGACCTTCGGCTTGAGAAGCTCTCTTCATCTCTCTTTATCTCTCTCTATCTCACTCCTCACTCCCGCGCGCGGGCTTCCCTTAGAGATATCCCAGATAAGGAATCCCTCCATCGTATAAGGGAAACCAGTGACGGTAGATAAATTGACATATAACCAACTCGAGATTAAAAGTTCATGCCAGTCTGTGTGCATCAGTCTGATTTAAAGGTTTAAAGCCCCCATGAATGGCAGAGGCAAGGGATAGTGACATCAAGCAGGACAATGTCCTAGAGATTGACCATACATACATATGATCAGCGCCCAAGCCACCTCTCCATCACAGCTAGGACCAAGGAGGGCCATGCAATGGCATTTGTTAACTGAGCAGATAGACCTATAGGATCCCCCAAACGCCCCATCCTCAGCAGATAGACCTATAGGCTCCCCAAAACCCCCATCCTTAACTCACTAGGATGGTGAGGTAGCAGCAACCAAAGTTTGAGAGGGACTTGAACTCCAGTCTGGCCTTCACCAGTCAGGGACGTTACCACATCGGCCACCACAATTTGCGTGAGTGAAAGAAAGTTGTTTTAGTGTTGTGGATAAGTTACGTTTAAGATTTGTTTGTTTCTTAGTCAATATTATTTTGATGTAAATAAGGTTTAGTTGCAACAAATGTAAATTCATAATCATCATCTCCTCCTACGCCTATTGATGCAAAGGGCCTCTGAACTGAACTGTAAATTCATAGGCCTAGTAAAACGCATTTGTTTTCGTACTGTCTTTGTGTATTTCGATTATTGTAATAAGAATAATGGTTATGGGACGAAAGGACTCCTCGTGAAATTCTAATTATATATTTACCTTCCATTTAGATAAATGATTAGTACTTAGCAAGTCTATGACGGGAATCCCTCTCTCTATCTCTCTCTCTCACAGAATATATATGTATATATGTGTATATATATATATATATATATATATATATATTTATATATAGATGGATAGATAGATAGATATACCCACACACACACACACACACATATATATATATATATATATATATATATATATATATATATATATATATATATATATATATATATACTGTATATATATAGACATAGATATATATATCTAACCACATCATAACAGAACCTAGAAATACTTTTCAGTATAAAGAGTATATGAAGTACCTTCAAAAACATTGGTTATTATCATCATTATTATTATTATCATCATTATTATTATCATTATCATTATTATCACTAGCCAAGCTACAACCCTA
>NC_090740.1:124226782-124261782 GCF_036898095.1 Palaemon carinicauda | reverse complement strand
CCAAGACAAACCCTATTATTAATAAAGAAAAAATTCAGTAAACCCAGATAAACCCAATTATCAATAAAGAAAAAACTCTTCAGCAGCCCAAGGTAAACCGAATTATTAGTAAAAAAGAAAAATCAGCAAACCAAGATAAACCCTATTAATCGTAAAGAAAAAATTCAGTAAACCAAGATAAACCCAATTATTAATAAAAGAAAACCTTCAGCAGCCCAAGCTAAACCCAATTATTAATAAAAAAAATCACTCTTCAGCAGCCCAAGGTAAACCCAATTATTAGTAAAAAAGAAAAATCAGCAAACCAAGATAAACCCAATTATCAATAAAGAAAAATTCTGCAAACCAAGATAAACCCAATTATCAACAAAGAAAAATTCAGCAAACCAAGATAAACCCAATTATTAATAAAAGAAAACCTTCAGCAGCCCAAGCTAAACCCAATTATTAGTAAATAAATCATTCAGCAAACAAGTACAGTTCATTACATTATAAAAAAAAAGAAAAAAAAGAAGAAAAAAAAACGGGCAAATATTGAATGCGAGTAATGTTCCACCGTCCGTAGCCTCGGCGATCTTGTGTAAGCACGACTGGCGGCAGAGAGTGGAATGTCATCCGCTTGACACTTGATGCTCTGATTCCTCCCTTAAATCATGTGTGTGTGTGTGTGTGTTTAAGACACCACCGTGATTTGCAATGGCATAAAGTGGACCGCTATTGAAATCTGTATGTTTTCGACCATATTGATCATATTCATCAGAGAGAGAGAGAGAGAGAGAGAGAGAGAGAGAGAGAGAGAGAGAGAGAGAGAGAGAGAGAGAGAGAGAGAGAGTTTTGTTTCCCATAGTAATAATTGCATATTTCAATAAAATTGGCTATCGTAATTGACAACATTATGAGAGAGAGAGAGAGAGAGAGAGAGAGAGAGAGAGAGAGAGAGAGAGAGAGAGAGAGAGAGAGAGAGAGAGAGAGAGAGAGAGAGAGAGGAGAGAGAGAGAGAGAGAGAGAGAGAGAGAGAGAGAGAGAGAGAGAGAGAGAGAATTTTGTTTCCCATAGTAGTGATTACATATTTACTAAAACTAACCATCGTGATTGACAACGTTAAGCTTTGAAATTTTCTCAGGGAATAAAAGTTTTGATCAAAAATACAATCTTAAGATTCTTCTGGAATTACATTTTAGTTTTTAAACGTGAATAAAGTTGCCTTCATAGATTAGTGGTGAATTCAACTATAAATGTCGAATTCATATATGGATAATTTCAGGTCAGTTCAAGAATAATGGTCGACGTCAATGACCTCAAATGTCAGGTTGCCAGATACCTCATAATCAATCAAGAATAATAGAGACAAAATAAACCCCGTTACATCAAATCAGTATCATCTTTCACCATCTTTGCCCTTTCTCGTCATGTTTTGGTCCATAAGTCATTGACATTATACAATAGTGTCCCAATAGTAAATTTATGTTAATCTTAGAAATAAAGTTACGGATATATAGAAACGCAAAATGCCATATATCTGAGAAAGAACAAAAATAATTTCTCGATTATGAACGAAGGGTTTGAACAAATATGAAATTAATAGGGAGAACAAAAGAAAGATGATTTTGAAATAAATGGATAAGAAAATTGTCACGTTTTCCCATTTGGAGCCCTTGGGCTTATAGCATCCTGGTTTTTTTTTTAACTAGGGTTGTTGCTTAGCTAATAATAATAATAATAATAATAATAATAATAATAATAATAATAATAATAATAACAGAGCTACTTCTTTGAGCATCCACGCAATCCAATAACAATAATAACAATAGCAACAACAACAATTATGATAAAAACAGCTACTGCTTTGAGCATTCAAGCAAACCAACAACAACAACAACAATAATAATAATAACAGAGCTACTGCTTTGAGCATTCAGGTAACCCAATAACAATAATAACAACAACAACAACAATAATAATAATAATAATAATAATAATAATAATAATAATAATAATAAGAGCTTCTGCTTTGAGCATATAAACAATTCAATAATGATAAAAATAATAATAATGATAATAATAATGATGATAATAATAATAATTATAAGAATAATAATAATAATAATAATAATAATAGAAATAATAATTATAATAATAACAACAACAATAATAATAATAATAATCATAATAATAATAAAAATTATGATAATAATAATTATAATAATTAATAATAATAATAATAATAGAAATAACAACAACAACAATAATAATAATAATAATAATTATAATAATAATAATAATAATAATAATAATAATAATAATAATAATAATAATAATTATAATAAATATAATAATAATATTAACAACAACAACAACAACAGAGCTACTGCTTCGAACATCCAAGCAATCCGCACAGCCATCATCCAAATGAGAGCATCAGAATTATGGCCCCAGGCTAATTCGGAATAATTTGAGAGTACGATGCGTTACACATAATTCATCCGGTGAAGTAATACCTTAGTTACTGGCGTAATCATGTCAATTTTATGTCTTACGATATATGGATGCAATGGCAATGAACATTGTAGTAGGTACATGCGTTAATTTGACTATTTGGATTGCAAAAAATTGGGGTTGGAATCGATTGTCTCTGCTTGTTTTGTTCTTATGGAGAAAATATTCATTTGGAATTCCAAAATCTAGAATGATAAGAGTTTTATATCTATTTCGAATTTATATTTTGACTTCACTCTTCATTTTTTATTTTTTCACAAAATTATGTAGTTACTATTACAGTCATAGCTATGATATTCATTAACTAATTTTTTTTTTTTTTACAATACTATATAATTACTATCAAAGTCGTATTCATGATATTCCCTAATTATTTTTTATTTTCACAAAATTATATAATTATTATTACAGTCATATTTATGATATTCCCTAATTATTTTTTCACAAAATTATATAATTACTATTATTATCATTTATTATTATTATCAATTGCTATGCTACAACCCTAGTTGGAAAAGCAGAATGCTATAAGCCCAGGGGCTATAACAAGGAAAATAGCCCAGTGAGGAAAGGAAACAAGGAAACAATAAAATATTTTAAGAACAGTAACATTAAAATAAATATTTCCCATATAAACTATAAAAACTTTAACAAAATAAGAGGAAGAGAAATAAGATGGAATAGTGTGCTCTAGTGTACCCTCAAGCAAGAGAACTCTAACCCAAGATAGTGGAAGACCATGGTACAGAGGCTATGGCACTACCCAAAACTAGAGAACAATGGTTTGATTTTGGAGAGTCCTTCTCCTAGAAGAGGAAAGTGGCCACTGAACAATTACAGTGCAGTACCCCTTTGGTGAAGAAAAATTTTGGTAATCTCAGTGTTGTCAGGTGTATGAGGACAGAGGAGAATATTAAAGAATAGGCCATACTATTCGGTGTGTGTGTAGGCAAAGGGAAAGTGAACCGTTACCAGAGAGAAGGATCCAATATAGTACTGTCTGGCCAGTCAAAAAGACCCCATAACTCTCTCACGGTAGTATCTCAACGAGTGGCTGGTGCCCTGGCCAACCTACTACCATAGTTATGATATTCCCTTTTTATTTTTTTTCACAAAATTATATAATTACTATTACCATCATATTCCTGATATTCCCTAATTATTTTCACAAAATGATATTATTACTGTTAGACATATTCATGATATTCCCTAATTATTTTTTTTTTCACAAAATTATATAATTATTGTTACATCCATATTCCTGATACTCCCTAATTATTTTCACAAAATGATATTATTACTGTTAGACATATTCATGATATTCCCTAATTATTTTTTTTTCACAAAATTATATAAATTAATTACTATTGTCTCCATACTCATGATATTCCCTAATTATTTTTTTTTCACAAAATTATATAATTATTATTATAATTTTTTTCTTCACAAAATTATATAATTACTATTACATCCAGATTCATGATATTCCATAATTGTTTTCTCACATAATTATATAATTTGTATTACAGTATTATTCATGATATTATTTGATTATTTTTTTAATCAATTTGTGTATTAGTTAACTTCACGAACAAACAATTCTGAAGATAAAATGGAAAGGTTAATTTTCCTCAGTTCAGAGGAAAGATTAATTTGGTAGTTGGTAAACGGGTAAAGAAACTTGAACTCGTTTAATGCACGAGTTACATATCAAAGTCATATTAGTCTGAAATACATAAATCAATAGGTCAATATATTTAACCTTGTCATCAATCTTAACTGGTTCAATAAATATGGGAACAAAATATCATAAAGATATATATGAATTAAATTGAAACTTCTGGCATATTGTAGGCTGTCATCATCACCGAGAGGTTTCAAATTAATTATGCATAGTCATAATTTGAGAAAATCATCACAAGTTATATATGACGCATATGTAATTGAATTTATTCGCCAATAATGTTGGTTATTCGTATTATCATTAACTCTCCTCCTAAAATAATTTATCAATAATTAATCAAATTATTCTTTCAAACTTGATAGTTTGAAAAAGTATCCACGCGAAAAAAAAGATTGCTACTTGTGTACCTGTTGAAGTCTCTATCGCCACGCTGAGTATTCATGATTACTTGAACAACTGAGTATTCGATACCAATAATTTTCTACAGTATTACAAAAATCATACTTGCTTTTTGTTATGATATACTGAATTTGTTTATATATTGTACAATTATGCTTCAGAGGAAATCTATCCCAATGCTATCGGTGGTTAAAGACCATGGAAAGCTGAGGATAAATGGAAAGGCAGATACAAAAATTTCAGTCTATGTTGTAGGCATGGAGACCTTATGAAATATCTCCTTGGTTACAGGTGTCACTGAAGATTATAAATATGTGTGTATACATACACACGTATATTTTTTTATATGAATGTTTATACATACATAAATATATATATATATATATATATATATATATATATATATATATATATATATATATATGTATATATATGCATCTATATATATATATATATATATATATATATATATATATATATATATATATATATGTAAATATACAAAGCTATATAGATATACATATACCCATTTATATGTATATATACACGTATAAATACACACACACACACACACACACACACACACACATATATATATATATATATATATATATATATATATATATATATATATATATATATATATATATTCAGTGACAGCAAAACATAATATCTTTCTATATTTACTTGACCATTTATCCACAGACTTCCACAGGCTTTGACCACTGCTGGTCCTGATTTTCCTTGGAACCTTATTATACTTGAACAAATGCAGTATGATAAAAAACGATCGCTTGCTTTTTTGTATTGAGTAAGAAAAATGGAAATACTGATTTTTGTAATGCTAGAAGTACATATAAAACGCAAATGCTATACAGATTTATTTGATAATAATAGACAGTTGTACAATAAATCACTTGGCGAAAGAGACTCCAACAGGTACTCAAGTAGCAATCTCCATATAGAAGATAGTAAGTATTCAATTAAGTTAAGAGAGATATAAAGCAATTTACATGGTCTTCAACTGTCTTGGGTTACAGTTCTCTTGCTTGAGGGTATACTCGGGCACACTATTCAATCTTGTTTCTCTTCCTTTTGTTTTGTTAATGTTTTTATAATTTAGTTTATATAGAAAATATTTATTTTAATGTTGTTGATGTTCTTGAAATATTTTATTTTCCCTTATTTCTTCACTGGACTATTTTCCCTAATGGAGCCCTTGGGCTTATAGCATCCTGCTTTTCCAACTAGGGTTTTAGCTTGGCAAGTAATAATAATAATAATAATAATAATAATAATAATAATAATAATAGAAAAAAAAATAATAATAATAATAATAATAAAGCGTTTTATAAAAAGGGTAGACACCAATAAATATGAATTAAATTCACTTACCCTTATCCGAATATCTCACGCATTGTTCTGTCAATTACCAAATCCTGATTAGTACGTACACAATATTTCACTAAGTTTCTAAATAGCACTGTTCAAAAATAGCAGAGAACGGAAAAATCATGCATTTCAATAATTTTAAATTAAAGTAAGGAAAACTTATGTTTCCCGTGCAGACCACGTGAGGTTGGGTACGTAAGCCGACGTGCAATCGTGCTTCGACTACAAAACAATAACACGGCGGCTTTCTAATTAAGTGAAGATGAGCTCGAACTGCCGACGTGAGCTAGTTGAGACGAAGAGAGGGAAAAATGTCGTACTGCAAGGTGGAGCTTGTCTCCGTTCAGGGAACTTCAAGGTGAAGTTCTGCAATGTGCATGCGTGCGAAGTTCACGCTAGATGCTACAACGATGTAGTAACTATGGCAGTAACGACAATAGTGATGCATGTGAATTCGGTACAAATACGAATACAATTTGTATGTTAGTAATCTGTTGGGATACCATAGTCTTCCACTGTCTTTAGTTAGAGTTCTCTTGCTAGAGGGTACACTCAGGCACACTATTCTATCTTCTTTCTCTTCCAATTATTTCCTTGAAGTTTTTATAGTTTATATATGAGACATTTAATTTAATGTTGTTTCTGTTTTTAAATTATATTTTTCCTTGTTTCCTTTCCTCAATGGGCTATTTTCCCTGTTGGAGCCCCTGGGCTTATAGCATCCTGCTTTTCCAACTATGGTTGTAACTAAGCAAGTAATAATAATAATAATAATAATAATAATAATAATAATAATAATAATAATAATAATAATAATAATAATAATAATAATACAGAAAGAGTCTATCTGTAGGTCTTGGATATAGACCGTGAGACGACCCTCCCTGAATGTGAGAATAAAGAACTTTCAAATAAATAAGATTTAAGTTCTCTATGATGAAATGAAAATAATCTATAATGGTTGAAAATAAGAGCGAGGACTATCTCCTTGGTCATTACAAAGAAAAAGCAGTGTGAATAGAATTTAATGGTATAAAGGTGGTAGTAGTAGATGTGTGATAAGCAAACGAGTGCTTTTCCAACTAGGGTTATAGCCTAGCTTGTAATAATAATACAAATAATAATAATAATAATAATAACAATAATAATAATAATGATAATACTAATAATAATGATTATAATAATAAAATAATAATAATAATAATAATAATAATAATAATAATAATAATAATAATAATAATAATAATAATAATAATAAAACATTTGTACATCAGATACTAATTGGGAAAATAGGATTTGGAATATTATAAATGTAGTTTTATGAAATATTTATAAATGAGCACGTTAGTAATATTCTAAAACCATAGTCTGTAGACTATTTTAACCTATAATGTAACATTATAATGGGCTACCAATGTAGGCTACTTACTGAATATGTGACCAGCTTATCCAATGAAAACATCAAACAGGAACACCATCCTCTTAGCTGAAGCTGCATTTTACTGGCTATCTGAAAAGGGAAGAAGGTAATATAAGATTTTTGTTCTATAATTTGATAAAAAAATAAAACAAAAAAGCTATAAAAATTCTTCTAACACTAGCATGGATAGATAAAGTTTAAACCAAGATTTTCCCTGTTGGGGCCCATCGGCTTATAGGATCCTGTTTTTCAAACTAGGGTTGTAGCCTAGCAAGTGATAATAATAATAATAATAATAATAATAATAATAATAATAATAATAATAATAATAATAATAATGATATATCCCCTTCAGCAATGGACCAATAGAATTGACAAGAGGGCCGTTTCAAAATGAAAGCAGAGGATGGAAAAGATAATATCTATGTGAGAGGTACAAGATGAGGAGTGTGATTGGTTGATTCTTAAGTTTTCTGGCATCCTGACAGCTAAGGTCATTGACGCCGATACAAGATAAGATGCAGGAAAACTTTTGTTTTTGCCTCTGGCCATCTGCATTGTCTTTTCCTCTTCTTCAGTAAGGAATAAGGATTAACAAACCAGATTTTACTAAGGAAAAGATTTGCATAATGCTAGCAAAAGTTTCCCTTTGCATTCAAGTCGTTTTATAATGATGCTGATCTGCGTGACATTTTGCAAGAGCACACGCGAGGAATGTTCTTTTCATATGATATTAGGTCGCCAACAGTGGTGTATACCATGACTGTCCATAGCAAAAGTCTTCTAATCTCACAATATAACGTCGTTATCTCAGAATGCTAATGTGGTAACGTCCCTGACTGGTGAACGCCAGAGTAGGGTTCGAGTCCCGCTAACACTCGTTAGTTCCTTCTGTCGCTGCAACCTCACCATCTTTGTGAGCTAAGGAAGGGGGGTTTGGGGGAGCCTATAGGTCTATCTGCTGAGTTATTGGCAGCCATTGCTTGACCCTTCTTGGTCCTAGCTTGGGTGGAGAAGGGGCTTGGGCGCTGATCATATGTATATATGGTCAGTCTCTTTGGCATTGTCCTGCTTGATAGGGCAATCTCACTGTCTCTTGCCTCTGCCATTCATAAGTATCCTTTAAACCTTTAAATGGTAAATACTGCAGAGCGAAGGCTACTCGTTACTCTTGGTGATTTCTGTGATAAACTTTACAATGATAACTTTAGGAAAATATATATAGGGGTAAAAATGTCATGTGGTGAATTGTCTTGTGTCATTTTTCCCGTAAATCAGTTGACGGCCACTTACTTATATACAATACGCATAAAAGTCAAATGAAAAGAATCCAACAAAAGTTTGAAAATCTCTCTCTCTCTCTCTCTCTCTCTCTCTCTCTCTCTCTCTCTCTCTCTCTCTCTCTCTCTTTTTCTTTATTAAATTAACTGTGTTGTAATACTTGTAATACTAACTAAAGATAGGTACAACCTACTTACGAAATCAAACTAAATTTTATTTTGTATTCCATATGAATTCCTTTGTATAACCTTTAATATATAGATGTGAACAATACTATTCTTAATATGTACTTAAATGTCTGTCTAAACTTTATTTTGTATTATTTTGGCATAACATAATTATTATGTAGATGTAAACAATATAACTGTTACCATATACTCAAATGTCTGACGCCAAGGGGTGCTATAAATTGATTAAAACAAAATCTCTCTCTCTCTCTCTCTCTCTCTCTCTCTCTCTCTCTCTCTCTCTCTCTCTCTCTCTCTCTCTTTAGCATGTCATCGACTACGTAACGCAACGTACGTCAGGCACCCATCCTATGATGCAATCCTTTGTAAGCCACGCCCATGAACACACGAAAGTTTTAATGGGTTCCATCTTCGCCCGTAAACCATGGAAGGATATGACTGGAAGCTATTCTCTTCAAGTCAGGGGTTCCTAACCAGGGGCGAGGGATGTGGGTTTAAACCACCCATTGGAAAACTCAAACTGCTAGATAAGATTTATTATTGATTTTGAGCTACCGGGGGGGGGGGATGCAAAAATAATTCGTGTAGAATTATAAATGTATATTTAAAAAAAAAAAAAAAAAAAAAAAAAACATTTTTGTATTATATGTACTTTTTGAGGCAGACAATGCAAGGGTTGGAAGAGGTTAAGAACAACTGCTCTATATCATGTAATGAATATTTTTTAGAATATTTATTATTTTCATATTTTTTTCGTCTTATGTAACTAGCAGCTTCTTTAAATTATAGCTTGGTATATTAATTCTTCATTTTAACCCTGCGGCATTGCAAAGTAATCTTGGAAATGAATTGGTGTCGCATGCTTGTAATTTCATCAGTGGTGGAACACTGAGTGATGGAACACTGATGTTAAGTTTAAGAAATTACATTTGCTTATGTGCGTTATTTTGCCAGATAAACCCGTTTTTTGTTCCACGGGTTTTTCCCGTTGTAGTAGTTTTGCCAGATTAGGATGTTGGTGTTGATAATGTTTTGTAATAATTCACTAAATTAGAATGTTAGTGGGTCTTGGATTTTGCGCTTAGTTTACCAAATCGGAATATTATTGGGTTACTAGTTTCTGGATTGTGTGTCTGGTTTTCCAAATCATGATACTTGGGAATTTTTTATACTAGTGAATTTTTTCGCTATCATTACTAGTTTGCCAGTTCAGACTGCTATTAGTCATTTGAATTTCATTCTGGTTGCTAGTCCACTAGACCAAATTCCTAGATGACCCTCTGTTTTTGTAATCCTGTTGCAGTTTCACCATATCAGGATGAGTGAGCACTAGGTTTTTGCCTTCTTTCTATTGCTAGTTTCTTAGACCATGGGAGCTGTGGAGTGATTTATTTTCCTCTGTTATTGCTATTTTACCAGATCTAGTATGCTGGCTATGCTGGCTCTTTATTTTAGCACTGTTGTTGCTAGTTTTCCAGATTAGAGTGCCATTCAAATGATGAAAATTTGAATGATATCTATAAGATATAAGAAAATATTTTTCTCAGACCACTTGAATATAATCGTTATATGTATAAAAATGAATTAGGATGAAATACCTCTTAAGTAGAGCGTTTGAATGAAATGACTCGCGTAGGTTTAAAACGTCCGTAAACAGCATCTCATATAAACCAATGGAACAAAGCTCCCCTCTTAGCTAGAGCGTCTGAATGAAGTGCAGAGGACCCCTCTCACCTTATGCATTTCCTTAGCGGGAAATATCTGGCGTCTCATTGGATGATTCTTTCTCAGCTTTGACTTGTGGTTGTAGGGACAGCCCCTTATAAGATGTTTTAATAACATTTTATTAGAGTGATAAATTCATTACTTTCATTCAGTCCATAGGTCCGTGTGACGCCATCAAGAGTAGAATTAATTTCACAACTTGTCTTTGCTTCTGTTTGCTCGTTTAAGTGCGCTATTATTATATGGATCTTAAATAGTGAAGTAATTAGGCAAATTTAATTCGTATTTTGCTACATTTCAAGTATATTATAATTCAACAAATGATGCCAAATCATATAGGAAAAATGTTGTCATAAAGGGTATGGGTAAAATACCAGCAGTAGCCTATACAGATTTCAGAAAAATGATGACTTAAAAACAGCCAAATTTTATGGAAACAAACTTGAAACAATAATTTAGTAATAAAATGGATCTTAAGTATCATTGTTGTATGTATATATTATAAGTAGGTTAAACAAAAGCCCCTTAACTAGAACGTTTGAACAAATATCTTGTGTGAATTTAACTCATTTGCCAACAGCAGCCCGTGTATCAGAGAACCCTCTTACCTTATGCGTTCCCTTAGCGGGAAATATCTGGCGACTCATTGGCTATTTCGTCTTATGTTGTGATTGGTGGCTGTATGTGACGTCAAACACTCTCGTATTTTATGAATGAATTCAAATGGGTAGAGGTAAAATATCTGTTCTTATTGTAGATGAATTAAAACTTAAAAATTACAATTTTCATGAAAACAAACTCACAATATTATCAATCTATTAATCAAATAAATAATGAATATTGTTCAAATACGTAAACTAAAGAAATGCGTCATTATTGAAGGAGTAATTAACTGGGTTATGGCTATGATGTTAGATGTGTATGTGTGAATTTGTAAACAAAGACAACAACCAATCACAGCTAAGAAGATACAGCCAGTCAGAGGACGGGAATATCACGCCATGAGAGAATTCCAGGAACTTTTAAGTTGCTGTTCGTAAAACCTGCTCGAATTTCCATTAACTGCTTTAAATGTTCTTGCTATAGGGGCAGGTCTTTAGATTTTTTTGCTTATAAGGGAATTACACATATATATTCTTCAGAATATATATAGACAGTCCATTATACGATGTATTAATAACATATTTAATGAGAAGGATAAATTCTACAGTAATTACCAGAAATTATTTTTATTAAGAAAAATATGTCTGTGATGTCATAAGAAATAGGATGAAGTAGCTTGTCTGAATGACTGATTAATTCTGTTTGCTGGTTTGAGTGAGGTATTGGGTAACATATGGCTAATATAGGCAAGTAAATCATATTATTCTATCAAGCTTATATAGTGAAAGAACTACAGCACATGCCTGTAATTTATATTTTGTTACATTTCAAGTATATGTAAATTGTTAGAAAGAATAATTGACTGTTTTGGTTACGATGTTAGATATGTGTGTGTGTGTGTGAAGCTATAGTAAACAAAGGCAACAACAATCAATCACTGCTGAGGAAGTTATAGCCAATCAGAGGACAAAACTTAACCACCAAGAAGAAGTTCCGAGCAGTTATGCATTGTTGTTGGAAAAACTAGCCCGAATTTCGATGAAATTACATTCAAACGCTCTAGCTTACTGGGGCTGGAGCTCAAGATTTTTGTTTTGTTTTTAACAGAGACATATATTTTACTTTACTTTACTTTGATTGCTGCTTTTCCGGTCCCATCCAGCAGGGGAACCCCACTCTCTACAGGACCTTATTCGTTCAGAGTATTTAACGTTTCATGTCTAGTATTCTTCATTTACTGTTAAATCGTCACTGTCAAAAGACTCATGAAATAAGAAAGTCTTCAGTTTCCTCTTGACAACCTTAATGTCTTCAATCATTCGAATGTTTCGTGGGAGCTTATTATATAGTCTCGGGGCCGCATATTTAAAGGCTCTGGAGCCTACAATAGATGTGCATATCTAGGTTCCAACAGTTTGAAGCCATCTGTAACTATTCTCGTGTCGACAAGATTTGTTGGCTGCGCAATATGTAGCAATTTTCTTGAGTATTTTGGACGCCCAGTTTTGATAACTTGGTCGGTTATTGTACATATTTTAAATTCAATTCTCGCTTTAATTGGCAGCCAGTGTAAATCAATTAGTATAGGGGTGATCCTTTCTCTGGGTGGGACACCTTTTATCAATCTTGCTCCTCTGTTTATTATGTTTTGTAATTTCCTAAGTTGCACTTTTGGTAAATTGTAATAGATAGAGTTGCAATAGTCAATCCTGGTAATAACACAGTTTATCACAAGTTTCTTTACAGACTTTTCGTCTAGGTACTTTTTTATAAACGCAATATTTTTTGGATGATAACCACCAGTTTTTATTACATTATTTATTTGGGCCTTTAGACAGGTTACAGTCAAGAAATACACCTAGATCTTGAACTTTACTAGATATCGGCACAGAGTCATTATTTATGTTCATTTGAATATCAACTAAGTTTCTCACGCTGTTTCTCTTGCCCACCACCGTGAATTCAGTTTTGTTCTAATTTAATTTTAGTTGTTTAAATGTCATCCATTCTCTAACACTATCAAGGATTCGGTTTAGAGTTTCAGTAGTGTCATATAAATCATTTATGGAGAAGTAAAATTGTGTGTCATCTGCAAATAGTTTAAATTTCACGACAAGCCTTTGTAGCATTTTCGATAGACCAATAGTATAGATGCAGAATAAGATTGGGCCAAGTACACTCTCCTGGGGTACCCCTCTATTTAAGGGTACATATGATGAATAAGAGTTTCCAATTTGTACACAGTAATTTCTACCAACTAAGTAGTCTTTTAGGTATTCGAAGGCTTGATCTTCAACGCCGATGGTCCGTAGATCATTTAGTAGCAGTTCATGTACCACTGTATCAAAAGCAGCACTGAGATCGAGCAGGATTAAGATACCCCATTTATTTTCATCCATCATTTCCAGCATAACATTTATAACAGAGCAGATGGCTATCTCCATAGAGTATAGTTTTCTGTAAGTAGATTAGTTGTCAGGCAAAGCTTCTATTACTTCTAAGTGGCTGACTAGTTGTTGAAGAATTACATATTCAAGCACTTTTGAGATAAAGGATAGATTTGAAATGGGTCTATATGAGCTCAATTCCTGGTAGTCCGGTGCATTTTTCAGCTTTAGGAAACTTACATTCATCAATGCTTGCATTTGCTATTCTCATTATTATTTCGGCTAGACTAGAAAAGTTTTTCTCTCCAATTACTTCAGATATTGCCAAAGGATCGATCGCGCAGTTTGTTTTCTTTGCTCTCTTGATAATTCTGGTGATATGTCATCTTGTGTTATGTTGTTAAATCGTATTAATTTTGTCTGTGTGCCTGGTGTATCATTAATCTGATGTTGAGTATTTACGAATGACCTGGTTATATTTTCAATTTTGTCTCTAAAGAATACTAGACAATTATTTGCTAGTTTTTGGTCACTGTATCCATCAGGTAGCTTCTTTTCTTTCACATTTCCCATTATGCCATTCAGGAGACGATATAACTTATTTATGTGTGTTGCTGCTTCGAGGATCTTTCTCTTATAGCATTCACTTTTTTTCCTTCTTAGTAGGTAGTTATATTGACACACAGCAGTTTTGTATTCTACCCAAGTACTTTCAGTTTTTAACCTATTCCACTTTCTTTCTTTACGTCTTTTTCTCTCTTTTTTTTCCAAAGTCTCTCCATCAAACCAAGGAGA
The DNA here is from genome assembly GCF_036898095.1 of Palaemon carinicauda. Lineage (NCBI taxonomy): Eukaryota > Metazoa > Arthropoda > Malacostraca > Decapoda > Palaemonidae > Palaemon > Palaemon carinicauda. Next base: position 124,247,412 of record NC_090740.1, on the reverse strand, counting down.
TTGGTCTTTTACGGTTATAGTCTTTTCCATCAGTGGACACATGGTATCATAATCACTTTTACTCACTTTACTGTAAGTGGTCATAAGACAGTTAGCACACTTAGCTCCTAACAGACGTTGGTCATCTTGATCACAGGGGACGTTGATAGCATCATCTATTTTCTTTGTAACTTCTTCAATAAATACGGCAGGAGAAAAAATCATATGCCGAATCCTCTACTGCTGCTACCTCAGCGGTCATCAAGGCGACCGGAGGAAGCAGAAGGGCCTGTCGGAGTCACAATCAATCACCATTCATTCCTAATTCTAGCATGATCTTTTGCCTCTCTCACATCTATACGCCTATCACCCAGAGCTTTCTTCACTCCATCCATCCACCCAAACCTTGGCCTTCCTCCTGTACTTCTCCCATCAACTCTTGCATTCATAAGACTTTTTGAACTTAAATTTAAAATAAAACATCAAAATATGAATTGTTGGAGATCAAAAAGTTTTGTTAAAGTTCCATAGTTTATTTCACCCCTTCCTCTCACAGTCTTTTTGCAGCAGTAGGCCTACTGTAAGTGGATTAAACTATAGTTTTCTTTTACAAGAATGCAGTATTTAACGACAATTTGTCTCCTTAAAATAATGTTTGTGTTTTTTTAAACAGTCATTAGAAAATCAAGAAAAATACAAATATAATTATATAAGAAAATAAACAAAATGTCCTGGCCATCTAAAATCCTAGGAGAGTCGATTTAGGCGATTGAAGGAATGTTTGGAATTTAGGAAATATTAAACCTATCCTGATATTTCTTGTAATAATTAATTTCACTTTTGTATCGAACTCAAGTGGAAGGGAACAATTGGCATGGATCGTTTTTAGAAGATATCAAATTAAAAGAAGAAAATCCTTATGAAGAGAGAGAGAGAGAGAGAGAGAGAGAGAGAGAGAGAGAGAGAGAGAGAGAGAGAGAGAGAGAGAGAGAGAGAGAGAGAGAGCACGTGTACACTTTCAACTCTACATATAAAATCAAAGCTTAAATATGGTATTAAAAAACAAAGAAACAGAAGAGCAAAATAGTTTAAAAGCTTCTTGGAAAATTTCAACAAAGAACATTTTATCGTGTGTCTCGTCCTTACAATAATTTTGACCTTTTCCAAACCGAGATTCATTCTCTAACTCGGGTGTCCTGTGGTACAGTAACTCGGAGTTCAAATCCTAAATCCTACCTAACACTTGTCTTAAATTGTTGTCATGGTTATTTTGTATTGTTGAATCTGAATAACCTTTCACCGAAATCTTGTTCATATCCTTGAATCCCAAATAACTGTGAATTTTGCAAAGGCACCGAAACTATGAGTTTTATCCTTTTAGTAAGATATAAAATACTCAACACTGTAAAAATAACTTGAATATAAAACTTAGGTTTTCTTTAATTTCAGCACAATTTCATGAAATGGTCAATACCTATTACTCAGTTTTTTCATTAATAAAAATAATCAACTTAACATCTGCGAAGGCATCTAGAATTCTAAAAAAAAAATTGAATCTGACGAATAAAACTTACTTCGTTGAAACTATTTGCTGGAACCCCTAGGGCAGCACCTGTCTTCCCTTGAGGTAAATCATTTCTAGGTTTGATCACTCAGATTTAAAGGGAGTAGTAGTTAAAACAAAGACAGTACAAAAGTCAAAGAATCTTGATACTTTGAACAGACAGAAATGGAAGTAACCTGGAGTTAATTCATTTTAACATATACTGCAGTCCTTTGAATTCTGTTTATTATCCTACAAGGTGGCCATAATGAAGCGAGTAACTGTGTAAAAGGTTAAGCTACAAATCACTCTAATGTTTCATTACAACAGTTCGAATTTAACCTGGAGATTCAAAAGAGTTTTCCATAACATGCAACAGCACTGTCATTTGTACTCTAAACCTAAATTATCTGAAAAAAAAAAAAAAATAGGAAGAAATAGTTATCATAATCTTATTATCTTGAAGATTCTATAGAAAATTCATAGGATAAATCATAGATTTCTTTCTTGACCTTAAATTTGATGGACATGACTAGGTTCCGTGAAGTATAGAGCCAACAACTGCTTTGCTGGAACGTTCCATATAAACTTTTATGTAGGATATCACGTAAGACATTTCGAAAATCCTTTGCTATCCGTAAGCCCACCTTGAATATCCTTTCAAATAGCGTTCTAAATCCTCTTCCTTTCAAAATTGGACTTTAAATAAACCTTCTACTTAAACTTTAGTGACTGTTCCATAACCCAAGTTGGTATTGGTGGCCAGGAGAATTTCACTGGAATCCGAAGAAGCGCTGGAACCGGATGATTCGTCTCGCTCTTTGTAAGCTGGAAAACAAAAGAGAAATAATTTCAATTATCTGGGACAGATATATCACCAATGAGGTTAGATATAAATTATAGTTTATAAATAGCTCTACCTTTACTCACTGACCATATTTGTTTTGGCTATTTTTAATGGCTGGATGCCTTTCCTGCCGTTTATTGGGAGGAGAGTAATGGAAATGGAGGTACAGAGAACTAGGAGAGGGAGACCAAGCGAAGGTGGGTGGACTGTACCAAGGATGACTTTCGATCAAAGGGATTAACCGGTGATGAGGTGTGGGACAGAGGTAGATGGAGAAAGCTGACCAGAAACATCGACCCCACATAGAAGTGGGAAAAGATGTAGACAAAGAAGAAGAAGAAAAAGAAGAGGAATAGTTCTACCTCTATAAAATCAACCCCCCTAACACTATCTTTTTAATTAACAATCAGAGGTAGTTTTGGTAGCCTAGTTTTCTAAAAAGATCACAAAAACGTCACCAGCCTAAAATATCTATTTATTCAAATTTTTGTTTGAGTTACTTTTTTTTTTATCAGTGGCGTAGCCAAGACTTAACCAATATTAGAGAAACTACAGATAAAGAGACGTTGGAGTTTCGTATACTTTTAATCTCATAGTTTAAACGTACTTTTAAATAACTAAGTCATCTTTGAAACCAATTTTATTCATTTTGCTAAATGTGGAGTTCAAATACTCCGTGTCGAATAAATGTAGCCTAGTTTTCAGCATTTGGAATTTTAATTATGTGAATGGTCATTTTATATATTTATGCTTTATTATTTCCTAATTAATATCCTTGGTTGTAATTATACCATTAAGTCAAATAATCAAATTTACACGCACAGAAAAACTAAATTATCTCTACAAAGGTTCTATACAAAGGTGTAATGTTTAAAAAAACATGTTATGATTTAAAGACCACTTATGAACGGCAGAGGCAATGGACAGGGACATTGCCATAGCTAGCAGGACAATGCCCTAGAGACTGATCATATATACATATGATCAGCACACAAGACCCCTCTCCACAAAAGCTAAGAACAGGGAGGACCAGGCAATGGCTGCTGATATCTAAGCAGGTAGACCTATAGGCTCACCCAAAACACCCATCATTATCTCACAAGGATGGTGAGGTTGTAGTCACTACAAGAAACTATCGAGTTTGAGCAGGACTTGAACCCCAGTCCGGCAGAACGCCAGGCAGGGACATTCCAAAGAGTACAATTTCATTTATAGTCACTGCAAGAAACTATCGAGTTTGAGCAGGACTCGAACCCCAGTCGTCAGAACGCCAGGCAGGGACGTTTCACAGAGGACAATTTCATTTATAATCACTACAAGAAACTATCGAGTTTGAGTGGAACTCGAACTCCTGTCTGGTAGAACAAGCAAGAATGTTTCAAATAGGAAAATTTCATTTATAATCACTAAAACTATCGAGTTTGAGCAGGACTCGAACACCAATCCGGCAGAACGACAGACAGGGACGTTTAAAATAGGACAATTTAATTCAAATTGATCTCACAATACCTTTGGCAAGTCTACGGGTATTGCCCAATGTGATGTCTCAATATCACGAAAAACCACATCCTTCGCTTAAAAGGATGGCGAGGTTACAGACACTATATATATATATATATATATATATATATATATATATATATATATATATATAAAAATTATCCGGTTTGGATGGGACTCGAACCCCAGTCAGGGACGTTTCAAATAGGACTATTTAATTCAAATAGATCTCACAATACCTTTGGCAAGTCTACGTGTATGGCCCAATCTCTCTCCACTAATGAGACACATAGCGATGAAACACAGCATCAGTGGGATGAATATCCCGAGACTCATCACGTGACGATAGTAGTTGGAACAATCAGGGCCCAAACACGCTGTCCTGTAATTAAAACAACAGTTTATTATTACTAAGGCTATACCATGTGGTACTGAATTTATTTGCTACGGTATTTATTTTTCTTTTGGAACAATTGGGCTTATAGCATCCTGGTTTTCCAACTAGGGTTGTAGCTTAGCTAATAGTAATAATAATAACAACAACAACAACAACAATAATAATAATAATAATAATAATAATAATAATAATAATAATAATAATCTTGCTTTTCCAGCCTGGGTTGTAGCTTAGCTAATAGCAACAACAACAATAATAATAATAACTTGCTTTTCCAACCTGGGTTGTAGCTTAGCTAATAGCAACAACAACAACAACAACAACAACAATAATAATAATAATAATAATAATAATAATAATAATAATAATAATAATAATAATAATAATAATAATAATAATAACAACTTACTCAGGTAACCAGAAAGATTAAACCAGAATATCAGTAAAGGGCAAAATAAGTAAAAAAAATCTAACAGATGGGGACAGAAAACCGCAGAAAAAACTGCTTTTTTTGGCACTGTCAAGCATAAAACCAGATACATATAAAACATTTATTACAGTAACGAATGAAATAAACATTATATATGGTGCAATAACGTTTTCACTCTAAAACATCTAAAGTTTTATTGCTTCAGACAAAACAAGAAGAGGTTTTTGAAGTTTTTATAGAGTATAAATGAAAGATCTAATTCAATATTGTTACTGTTCTTGAAATATTTTTTGACTGTTCATTCCTTCTTCCTTGTTTCCTTTCCTCACTGAGCTATTTTTCCATGTTAAAGCCCTTGGGATTATAGCATCTTACTTTTCCAACTAGGGTTGTAGCATAGCAGGTAGTAATAATAATAATAATAATAATAATAATAATAATAAAGTGTGTCGAATCTTATATGCACGAAATCTCTCGCTAATTCCATAGGTGTGTAGAAAGACCCATCATCTTCTTCCATACCTTTTCAACTTAATCTATCCAGCAGTGTCGAAGGTTTCTCTGTCCTGCTTTCTGACAACCCAGAATTATACCATATTTTTCATTACACAATAATCCACCATTCTCCCATCAGGATCAATCCATCTAAAACCGTTTTAATTATCCTTTCATTTTCAATTTAATGATTATATATATATATATATATATATATATATATATATACATATTTATATATATATATATATATATATATATATATATATATATATATATATATATATATATATATATATGTATGTATGTATGTATGTATATATATGTATATCTGCACTCTTTGGTGTAGATGCAACAGTTCCTCCTTTACTTAAACCAGATGGCTCAGTCACTCACTGTCCAAAGGAAAAGGCAACCCTTTTGGCTGATGTTTTTGACAGTAAACAGAGTAATGAAAAACTTGAACTTCCTCATTCCTGTTTTCCTGAGGCTAAACTAACTAGTTTAGCTTTTCGATCTCGTGAGATTAAAGCTCTGTTGATGGACCTTGATGCTTATGGAGGTGTAGACCCAAATGGTATTTTTCCTTTGTTTTTTTATAAAGACAGCAGATTTCTTAGCTCCAAAGTTATCTGTTATTTTGCGCAAGTTAGCAAGAAGAGGAGCTTTTAGCACTAGTTGGAGAATTGGTAATGTTACCCCTCTATGTAAATGTGTTTGTGGTAGCTCAAGTCCCACTGATTACCGCCCAATTTCCATAACTCCTATATTATCTAAAGTTTTTGAACGTCTTCTGGCAAAACGTCTTAATAGGTTTGCTGAAGGTAATCATCTACTCCCTAGTTTGCAATTTGGTTTTCGTAAAGGCCTTGGAGCATGTGATGCCCTTCTTACAATCTCCAATGCTGTACAGAAATCCCTTGATTGTGGTCGGGAAGTTCGTATGATTGGCCTTGATTTTAGTGCTGCCTTTGACCGTGTTAATCATGAGGCCCTTGTTTTCAAACTGAAACAGTTGGGAGTGGGAGTGTCGTTTCTTAGCATTATTATTGATTTTTTAAGCAATAGATCTCAAAGAGTTGTTGTTGATGGGCACCATAGTGATTATAGGAATGTGATATCCGGTGTTCCACAGGGTAGTGTTCTTGGCCCATTACTTTTCATACTATATACACATGACATGTGGTTTGGCCTAGAAAACAAGCTTGTTGCATATGCAGATGATGCTACTCTCTTTGCATCAATTCCATCCCCTGAATGTAGATCTAGGGTTGGTGAATCCCTTAATAGAGATTTAGCTAGAATTAGTGCATGGTGCAAATTATGGGGTATGAAGTTGAATCCTAACAAAACTCAAAGTATGTTGTAAGTAGGTCAAGGACGGTGGCTCCTCAACATCCGGATCTCAGTATTGATAATGTTTCTTTAAATATGTATGACTCTTTCAAAATTTTAGTTGTGATTCTCGACAGTAAATTTACTTTTGAGAAACATATAAGGTCTGTGTCTTCTTCAATTGCACAAAAAATAGGCTTATTGAGAAAGTCTTTCAAGATTTTCGGTGATCAATCTATTCTGAAGAAGTGTTTTAATTCTTTCATTCTACCTTGTTTTGAGTATTGTTCTCCTGTCTGGTCTTCAGCTGCTGATTCTCATCTTAATTTGTTGGACAGAAACTTACGGTCTATTAAATTTCTTATTCCTGATCTAGATATTAATCTCTGGCACCGTCGTTCAATTAGTTCATTATGCATGTTGCATAATATTTTTCATAACTCTGACCATCCTTTACATTCAGATCTCCCTGGACAATTCTATCCTGTTCGTAATACTAGGCAGGCAGTTAATTCTAATAGCCAGGCCTTCTCCATCATGAGGCTCAATACTACGCAGTACTCTAGAAGTTTTATTCCAGCTGTTACCAAGTTGTGGAATGATCTTCCTAATCGGGTGGTTGAATCAGTAGAACTTCAAAAGTTCAAAGTTGGAGCAAATGCTTTTTTGTTGACCAGGCGGACATGAGTCTTTTATAGTTTATTTATGACATATTTGTTTTTTATGTTGTTAATAGTTTATATATGGCATGTCTGTTTTGACGTTGTTACTGTTTTTAGAATGATTTATTGTTAATTTGTTCTCTTCATTTATTTATTTCCTTATTTCCTTTCCTCACTGGGCTATTTTTCCCTGTTGGAGCCCCTGGGCTTATAGCATCTTGCTTTTCCAACTAGGGTTGTAGCTTGGATAGTAATAATAATAATAATAATAATAATAAGAGTTGTTGTTGATGGGCACCATAGTGATTATAGGAATGTGATATCCGGTGTTCCACAGGGTAGTGTTCTTGGCCCATTACTTTTCATACTATATACACATGACATGTGGTTTGGCCTAGAAAACAAGCTTGTTGCATATGTAGATGATGCTACTCTTTTTGCATCAATTCCATCCCCTGATTGTAGATCTAAGGTTGGTGAATCCCTTAATAGAGATTTAGCTAGAATTAGTGCATGGTGCAAATTATGGGGTATGAAGTTGAATCCTAACAAAACTCAAAGTATGATTGTAAGTAGGTCAAGGACGGTGGCTCCTCAACATCCGGATCTCAGTATTGATAATGTTTCTTTAAATATGTATGACTCTTTCTAAATTTTAGGTGTGATTCTCGACAGTAAATTTACTTTTGAGAAACATATAAGGTCTGTGTCTTCTTCAATTGCACAAAAAATAGGCTTATTGAGAAAGTCTTTCAAGATTTTCGGTGATCAATCTATTCTGAAGAAGTGTTTTAATTCTTTCATTCTACCTTGTTTTGAGTATTGTTCTCCTGTCTGTTCTTCAGCTGCTGATTCTCATCTTAATTTGTTGGACAGAAACTTACGGTCTATTAAATTTCTTATTCCTGATCTAGATATTAATCTCTGGCACCATCGTTCAATTAGTTCATTATGCATGTTGCATAAGATTTTTCATAACTCTGACCATCCTTTACATTCAGATCTCCCTGGACAATTCTATCCTGTTCGTAATACTAGGCAGGCAGTTAATTCTAATAGCCAGGCCTTCTCCATCATGAGGCTCAATACTACGCAGTACTCTAGAAGTTTTATTCCAGCTGTTACCAAGTTGTGGAATGATCTTCCTAATCGGGTGGTTGAATCAGTAGAACTTCAAAAGTTCAAAGTTGGAGCAAATGCTTTTTTGTTGACCAGGCGGACATGAGCCTTTTTATAGTTTATTTATGACATATTTGTTTTTTATGTTGTTAATAGTTTATATATGGCATGTCTGTTTTGACGTTGTTACTGTTTTTAGAATGATTTATTGTTAATTTGTTCTCTTCATTTATTTATTTCCTTATTTCCTTTCCTCACTGGGCTATTTTTCCCTGTTGGAGCCCCTGGGCTTATAGCATCTTGCTTTTCCAACTAGGGTTGTAGCTTGGATAGTAATAATAATAATAATAATAATAAGAGTTGTTGTTGATGGGCACCATAGTGATTATAGGAATGTGATATCCGGTGTTCCACAGGGTAGTGTTCTTGGCCCATTACTTTTCATACTATATACACATGACATGTGGTTTGGCCTAGAAAACAAGCTTGTTGCATATGTAGATGATGCTACTCTTTTTGCATCAATTCCATCCCCTGATTGTAGATCTAAGGTTGGTGAATCCCTTAATAGAGATTTAGCTAGAATTAGTGCATGGTGCAAATTATGGGGTATGAAGTTGAATCCTAACAAAACTCAAGGTATGATTGTAAGTAGGTCAAGGACGGTGGCTCCTCAACATCCGGATCTCAGTATTGATAATGTTTCTTTAAATATGTATGACTCTTTCTAAATCTTAGGTGTGATTCTCGACAGTAAATTTACTTTTGAGAAACATATAAGGTCTGTGTCTTCTTCAATTGCACAAAAAATAGGCTTATTGAGAAAGTCTTTCAAGATTTTCGGTGATCAATCTATTCTGAAGAAGTGTTTTAATTCTTTCATTCTACCTTGTTTTGAGTATTGTTCTCCTGTCTGTTCTTCAGCTGCTGATTCTCATCTTAATTTGTTGGACAGAAACTTACGGTCTATTAAATTTCTTATTCCTGATCTAGATATTAATCTCTGGCACCGTCGTTCAATTAGTTCATTATGCATGTTGCTTAAGATTTTTCATAACTCTGACCATCCTTTACATTCAGATCTCCCTGGACAATTCTATCCTGTTCGTAATACTAGGCAGGCAGTTAATTCTAATAGCCAGGCCTTCTCCATCATGAGACTCAATACTACGCAGTACTCTAGAAGTTTTATTCCAGCTGTTACCAAGTTGTGGAATGATCTTCCTAATCGGGTGGTTGAATCAGTAGAACTTCAAAAGTTCAAAGTTGGAGCAAATGCTTTTTTGTTGACCAGGCGGACATGAGTCTTTTTATAGTTTATTTATGACATATTTGTTTTATGTTGTTAATAGTTTATATATGACATGTCTGTTTTGACGTTGTTACTTATTTTAGAATGATTTACTGTTAATTTGTTCTCTTCATTTATTTATTTCCTTATTTCCTTTCCTCACTGGGCTATTTTTCCCTGTTGGAGCCCCTGGGCTTATAGCATCTTGCTTTTCCAACTAGGGTTGTAGCTTGTATAGTAATAATAATAATAATACGTACTGTTGTATATACACATATATGTTGTACTGTATATATAAATAAAATCAAGCACTGTATCATATGAGAATACAAGAAAATAATGATTAATCTGGAAAATATTTTACCACCTAGAGTCCTAGATAAATACCTCAAATTGAAAAGATAACGAATTGCTATTAAAAAACTGAATCATCTTCAAAGGTATAAAATATACTTTCGTTGATGCAGAAAGAGAAAAAACAGCGTATTATTAAAATCAGGACTAACATAAAGGTTTAAATGCAACTCATGAATTGAAGCAGCAATGGACAGTGACAATACCCTAGAAACTGATTACCGCCCAAGTCCCTCTCCATCCAAGCTAAGACCAGGGAGGGACAGGCAATGGCTACTGATGACACAACAGGTAGACCTATAGGCTCCTCCAAAACACCCATCCTTAGCTCAAAAGGATGGTGAGGTTGCAGACACTACAATAAAAACAATCAAGCATTAGTGGGACTCGAACCTGGGCAGGGACGTTTCCAATAGACCCCAACAACAGAACTTATATTAATCGTGTCTTTACCTGGTGAGTTCCTGGATAAGAAAGACAGCCAGACCGTTGACAATCTTGTCCCCGAAACAGAGGCTTCCATAGACGAAAGAAGAACTTTCCTGGGTGAATTAGAAGGAAGAAGAAACATTCATTAGTGGTAGAAATATCGAACAAACATCGTCGTACTGAAACGTTTTATTCTGCAATACATAATGAACTCTCTCTCTCTCTCTCTCTCTCTCTCTCTCTCTCTCTCTCTCTCTCTCTCTCTCTCTCTCTCTCTCTATATATATATATATATATATATATATACATATAGTCAGATACTTGCTCGTTATTCTACAGGAGATATATTGTATATATATATATATATATATATATATATATATATATATATATATATATATATATATATACATATAGTCAGATACTTGCTCGTTATTCTACAGGAGATATATTGTATATACATATAATAAAGCTTACAAAGGTAAATACCACCACTTTCTCTCTCTCTCTCTCTCTCTCTCTCTCTCTCTCTCTCTCTCTCTCTCTATATATATATATATATATATATACATATAGTCAGATACTTGCTCGTTATTCTACAGAAGATATATTGTATATATAATAAAGCTTACAAAGATAAATACCACCACTCTCACTCTCTCTCTCTCTCTCTCTCTCTCTCTCTCTCTCTCTCTTACCGTCCTCAATCCAATGATATCACTGGTAAAAGCCAACGAGAGCACAACGAGCAAGGATCCCGAAACGCCCCACAGAACGGACAGGCAATAGAGCGCCCACTCGGGCATCCATGGCAGGGCGGAGATAGTGGCTGCGACTATGCCAATTACAATGCCCACAACGACACAGGCCTGTTGAGAAAAAAATAATTGGCAGTAGGCCTACTTTCGGGATGTGTGTTCTATAGCGATATTTTTCTATCCTTTTTATTAGGCATCGTTTTTTTTTTAATTGTATTAAGATGATGCATGAAATTAAATAATTGTCATTGAGGTAGATAAATTAAGAGTATAGTTAACGAATTTAGCATTATAACAATAAACAAGTGTTAGAATTATATGATTATGCATGTATATTTATATATACAAACATGTACATATATATATATATATATACATATAATTCATATATATATATATATATATATATATATATATATATATATATATATACATATATATATATCTATATATATAATTTATATATATATAAATATATATAAGTATATATATGTGCGTGTGTGTGTGTGTCTGTGTGTATACATACATACATATATACACACACACACACACACATATATATATATATATATATATATATATATATATATATATATATATATATATATATATATATATATATATATAGTATATCTCTGTGTGCCAGTATGCGTGTGTGCAAATGCATATATTTTTTCTGTGTATGTGCAAAGATATATATTCAAATATTCATGCAATAATTTCCAAATGTCAATACTAGATACAGTTATCAAACCACACCAAATAAAAATACAAATGTTATTATAGCAAAGTTGCATCTCATAGAGCTTACTTTGAGTTCAAACAATCATTGAAGAATACTTAAAGAAGTACAGAAATCTTACATAACTGAAATTTTCTGGATTTATTTTGAAATATCTTAAGCACAATTCAATTGAGTTCTAATTACATTTGATTCCTTACCTTTTTGCCAATAAACTTCCTCATGAATTTAAGTAGGAAGGATGCACCCACGCCTGACAGACTCATGGATAGAGGAATAAGAGCTATCATCGACTGAAAGAGAAAATCGAAAGAAACCAATTATTTAATTATCAGAGAGTATATGCCAGGGATTCTTAAGATGGGATAGCTACTTACTCCAAGAGGGTAGTGAGAGCAATAAAATACAACGTTTGATAGTAAGATCAGTGAAGGCCAACATTTGATTGTAAAAACAGTGAATGCCAACTTTTGATAGTGGGAACAATGAAGGCCAACTTTTGATTGTAAGAACAGTGATGGCCAATGTTTGATAGTGACAACAATGAAGGCCAACGTTTGATAGTAAGAACAATAAAGGCCAAAATTTGATTGAACAATGAAGGCCAACGTTTGATAGTAAGAACAGTGAAGGCTAACGTTGGATAGTATTATCAATGACAGGTAACGTTTGATAGTATGAACAGTGAAGGCCAACGTTGGATAGTATTATCAATGAAAGGTAACGGTTGATAGTAAGAACAGTGAAGGCCAACGTTGGATAGTGTTATCAATGAAAGGTAACGTTTGATAGTAAGAACAGTGAAGGCCAACGTTGAATAGTATTATCAACGAAAGGTAACGTTTGATAGTAAGAACAGTGAAGGCCAACGTTGAATAGTATTATCAATGAAAGGTAACGTTTGATAGTAAGAACAGTTAAGGCCAATGTTGAATAGTATTATCAATGAAAGGTAACGTTTGATAGTAAGAACAGTGAAGGCCAACGTTGGATAATATTAACAATGAAGAGCAACGTTTGATAGTAAGAACAATGAAAGTCAATGTTGGATAATATTAACAATGAACGCCAACGTTAGATAGTAAGGACAATGGAGGTCAAAGTTTAATAGTGAGAGCAATGAAGGCCAACGTTTGATAGTGAGAGCAATAAAGGCCAATGTTTGATAGTAAGAACAAGTAGGGCCAACGTTTGATAGTGAGAAAAATTGAGGTCCACATTTGTCAGTATGAACGATGAAGGCCAACGTTTGATAGTACTCGAAAGAACAGTGAAGGTCAAAGTTTGATATTAAGAACGGTGAAGGCCAACGTTTGATAGTAAGAACGATGAAGGCCAACGTTTGGTGTTTGATAGCGAGAACAATGAAGGCCAACATTTGATTGTAAGAACAGTGACGGCCAACGTTTGATAGTGAGAGGAATGAAGGCCAACGTTTGATAGTAAGAACGATGATGGCCAAAGTTTGATAGTAAGAATAGTGAAGGCCAAAGTTTGATAGTAATAATGATGAAGGCTAACGTTTGATAGTAAGAACAAAGAAGGCCAAAGTTTAATATTAAGAATAGTGAAGACCAACGTTTGATAGTAAGAACAATGAAGTCCAACATTTAATAGTAAGAACAATGAAGGCAAAAATTTGATATTAAGAATATTGAAGGCAAACGTTTGATAGTAAGAACGATGAAGGCCAACGTTTGATAGTAAGAACAGTGAAGGCCAAAGTTTGATAGCAAGAATAATGAAGGCCAACATTTAATAGTGAGAACAATGAAGGCGAAAATTTGATATTAAGAATATTGAAGGCCAATGTTTTATAGTAAGAACGATGAAGGCCAACGTTTGATAGTAAGAACAGTGAAGGCCAAAGTTTGATAGCAAGAACAATGAAGGCCAACATTTAATAGTGAGAACAATGAAGGCCATAATTTGATAGTGAGAACAATGAAGGCCAAAGTTTGATAGTGAGAACAACAAAGGCCAAAGTTTGATAGTGAGAACAACGAAGGCCAACCTTTCATATAAAAACGTGGCGTAAGGGCTTTTCTGTGAAGCAGGTTGAATCAAGCGTTGTTTTATAGTTACTTTTTGGTTTTGAAATAGACATTTATCTATATATATCGATTAGGCTCTATGTAGCTTAGGCCTATACTCTCTAGAACCGTTTTCAGGAGTGGAGATAGGGGGCTGGATCTATACATAACGCTTGTGGTGGCATATGTGGTAACGTCCTTGACTGGTGAACGCCAGACTGGGGTTCAAGTCCAGCTCAAACTCGTTAGCTCCTTTGGTCGCTGGAACCTCACCATCCTTGTGAGCTAAGCATGGGGGCTTTGGAGGTAGCATATAAGTATATCTGCTTGGTCCAAGCTTGGCTGGAGAGGGGGCTTGGGCGCTGATCATATGTATACATGGTTAGTCTCTAGGGCATTGTCTTGCTCGCTAGGGCAATGTAACTGTCCCTTGCCTCTGCCATTCATGAGTGGCCTTTAAACCTTTAAATAAAGTATAGAAGTAAGGTGTCAAAGTAAAATCAACTTTGTTATCCACCAGTGTATACAATATAACTATTAATCATTAAGAAGTTAATGTTATGTTCATTAATCTACAATTGTGTGAATAGTGATAATGTATAGTTATGGTTAGCTCGGCAGGTCATATAATTCGTTTATACGCGGAGAGTGTGTTATTAATCACTAGATGTTTTGCTAAATTTTTGTTTTCTCTTATAATCTTTATCTAAATGTCCTCAGGTACTCTTAAAAACAGTATAGCTTGATAAATATTAATGAAGAATAACAAATTACTCGAAAATACTATGCAGTTTAATATAAAACTCAATGGTGCTCTCTCTCTCTCTCTCTCTCTCTCTCTCTCTCTCTCTCTCTCTCTCTCTTAAGCATCTAGATTCTGGAGAATGGAATAGGTGCAGTACCCCCTATGTAAGCACTAAATAATAATAGTAATAATAATAATAATAATAATAATAATAATAATAATAATAATAATAATAATAATAATTAGAAGAAGAAGAAGAAGAAGAAGAAAAATTATAATAATTATCATTATTCTAGTTGATATAATGGTTTTATTATTAAGAACATAAATATTTTCACTCCAAACCTTCCATGAAGCCGAGGCCAATTAACTGACCAAGCCCTAAAACAATAATATAGTTTTCCAATGGGTTTTTGTTGAACAATATTATTCTAATATTCTAGTAGTTTCATGCATAAGATTTGTTTTCATTACTATTTTCTACTTGACGTTGAATCATCAAAGATTTGCACGCTGGGAAAAATTAACCAAAATGCAAACATTTTAGCCATAGTGCTTGCTTGTTTCATATTATCATTATTATTATTATTTTTATTATCATTATTATTATTATTATTATTATTATTATTATTATTATTATTATTATTATTATTAGCTGCTAAGCTACAACCCTAGTTGGAAAAGCAGAATGCTATAAGACCAGGGGCTCCAACAGGGAAAATAGCCCAGTGAAGAAAGGAAACAAGGAAAAATAAAATATTTTAGGAACAGTACCTTTAAAATAAATATCTCTTATATAAACTATAAAAACTTTAACAAAACAAGGGAAAGAGAAATAAGATAGAATAGTGTGCCCGAGTGTACCCTCGAGCAAGAGAACTCTAATCCAAGACAGTAGAAGACCATGGTCAGAGGCTATGGCACTACCTAAGACTAGAGAACAATGGATTAATTTTGTAGTGTCCTATTCCTAGAAGAGCTGCTTACCATAGTAAAGAGTCCTTCAATGCTGGAGCCTTAAATGAATATACCTATTATGCCTATTTTTCTATTATTTTTTTTTTTTAAAGGTCGCCCATGAATGTTAGAGGCAAGGAACAGGGACACTTCCCTATAGCAGGAAAATGCCGTAGAGACTGACCATATATACATATGCTAAGCACCCTAACCCACTCTCCACCCAAGCTAGGACCAAGGAGGATCAGGCAATAGCTACTGATGCCTCAGCAAATAGACCAATAGGCTCCCCCAGACACCACATTCTTAGCTCTTAAGGATGGTGAGGTTACAACGACCATAGAAACCAACGAGTCTGAGTGGGACTCGAACCCCAGTCTGGTATTCACCAGTCAGGGACGTTATCACATCGGTCATCATAACCCTTATCCTAATTAAAGTTTAAGCTACAAAATATAATCATTTGTGTTCTCTCATCGTTTTTCATCAGTGATTTTTTTTTTTTTTTTTTTTTTTTGCCAGAGTGAAATGACCCATGAACCTAATTATGAACTGTTTTGACCTTGGATATTTGAACCTACCTCCCGGGCATGCACGGACTCTTGCAGGAAGATTGGCATGTAGATGTTGGCAAGGTTGGCCACCAATCGAGCGTTTGCATAAAGCAGCATCACCTGTAATAGCACAAGAGATTTTAATTTATAAACAGATGCATGCTACTGGTAAGAAAACAAACACAACTGTATAGACACACTCACACACATACATACAAAGATAGGTGTGTGTATATATATATATATATATATATATATATATATATATATATATATATGTATATACATATATATATATATATATATATGTATATACATATATATATATATATATATATATATATATATATATACATATATATATATATATATATATATATATATATACATATATATATATATATACATACATATGTATATTATACATACATCACATAATTCCATATACACTTTAATATCAAATTCGCACTTCCCCGAGATCACAAACCAACAGAGAAATTCCCTTCATGATTAATGTTTCTGCCCAGCCAAGGATTCGAACCTCGCTTTAAACACAGCATGAAACACATTACTTAATTACGTAGGGCATTTAGCAGATGGAGCCTCTTTTGATTTCCCTAACTTATTTGCTGCAGAACCAGTGCAGTCAGATTATTTCCACTGGATTATCGTACATGAGCCTTAAAATTATCATCTCCCACCCAAAATTATCGTACACACTTTCAACATAATTATTAAGGAGTAACATAAATGACTTATTTCAAGGTAATTTAGTATAATTGTTTAATTAAACACACACACACACACACACACACACACACACACACATATATATATATATATATATATATATATATATACACTAAGGTATGTATCGTACATGATCGTACATGCACGATAATCATCGTACGAATGGCAACCCTGAGCAGAACTAAGCATACAGCATTATCAAAAACTCAATTACCATCTGAAGGTATCACTTCTTTCAAAGGTTAAAACGAGAGTTGGAAACTCACCTTAAAGAACTGGGGTTCGTTCATCCAGTCTCTCCAGTGTTTCTTTCAATGGTTAAAACACGAGTTGGAAACTCACCTTAAAGAACTGGGGTTCGTTCATCCACTCTCTCCAGTGTTTCTTTCAAAGGTTAAAACACGAGTTGGACACTCACCTTAAAGAACTGGGGTTCGTTCATCCACTCTCTCCAGTGTTTCTTTCAAAGGTTAAAACACGAGTTGGAAACTCACCTTAAAGAACTGGGGTTCGTTCATCCAGTCTCTCCAGTGCATGCGAAAATCGGGCAAACCCAGAGGTCCGATTGGTCGGGCGCTGGTTTCCTCTCCCTCTGCACCAGCCGTCGAAGCCCTAACTTCGTCCACGGTCTCTGTGCTTAGGACTTCCCTTTCTTCTTCTGCTGTCCATCTGCCGTTCCTTTCGGGCGTGAAGACGTGGAAGAGAACACTGAAAACCGAGCCGACGATCATCACCGTGATTGTGATCGTCTGCAAAAGCAAAGAATCGTTAGTAGGTGTGTTTATATTTGGGTAACTAACGTATCGGTTGTCAGTATCAGATGTAGATCAGGTGTGTGTGTGTGTGTGTGTGTGCGTGTGTGTATTAAGATTTCTCTTTGATCAGGAGAATTCTTTCTGTTGTATATATTATACAGTAGTTAATATGAAAAAAGTTGGAGGATGAATATTTAAAGAAATGAAATCATCATTGAACAAGAACTTGAGATATTTTTCAAAAAAAATTTTAAATTGTAAAGGGAATAAATACGATAAATAAGAAGAGTCTACTACGGAAGGAATATACTTAAAGTTTCTATATTAAAGTTAATCTACATTATGTTGGATCTCCATATGCTATACATTTGCCATAAATGATTTTCATTCATTATATGGAAACCAACATTATATCGTATATTAATATCTACATGTTAAAGCATTCAATAGAATAACTCTAATAGCTTTGAAGCTTCACCTTGAAGGGTGAGTAGAAACAAATTGGTATGAAAGTACTGAATATTTTGTACCACAAAAAATATGTACCCAAAGATTTAAAAGAATATATATATACACAAGTATTTTAAAGGCCGTTCATGAATGGCAGGGGCAAGGTACCGTAACAATGACCTACCTACAATGCCCCCTCTCTAACCAAGCTAGGACTAGGGAGGGTCAGGCAATGGCTGCTGATGAATCAGCAGGTAGACCTATAGGCTCCTCCAAAACCCCAATCCTTAGCTCACAAGGATGATGAGGTTGCAGACACGACAAGAAACTATCGAGCTTGAGTGGGGCTCGAACTCCAGTCCAGCAGAACGCCATGCAGGGACGTTTCCAATATGCAACCACAACCCTTTATTATTATTATCATTACTTGCTAAGCTACAACCCTAGTTGGAAAAGCATGATGCTATAAGCCCAGGGGCCCCAACAGGGAACATAGCCCAGTGAGGAAAGGAAAGAAGGGAAAATAAAATATTTCAAGAAAGGTAACAACATTAAAATACAACATTAAAATAAACCTTTCCTAACTAAACTATAAAAACTTTAACAAAACAAGAGGAAGAGAAATGAAATAGAATAGTGTGCCTGAGTGTACCCTCAAGCAAGAAAACTCTAACCCAAGACAGCGGAAAACCATTGTACAGAGGCTATGGCACTACCCTAGACTAGAGAACAATGGTTTGATTTTGGACTGGAAATCAAGAACATTCCAGTAGAATTGCTACCATTTCTATAGTTAACTATGACGAATGATTTACGTTCAATATGCACATCATAAAATTCTATTCGGTGTTGGAGTTTGTGGCTGAGTTTGATGTAAACAGAAATTTTCTATGAATGAAATCTTCTGCCATTTTACATCTTATTAATATGTCTGGCTTTCAGAGTTTACCATAGGGAAATTGCTAATTTGAATTTAATTTGGTAATTATCTAGACCTAAAGCTTATGCTCCAAATGATTAATTAGTTATTAAACGAATAAAGACATTAGGACGATTATCTAAGGAAAATATGAATACATCATAAATAAGTGAACCAGAAGTCTTTAGCATGCAATAAATCCATTAGAAAATGAAGAGAATGCTTATGATATTCAGTAACTGAACCAGAAGTCTTTAGCGTACAATAAACTTGTCGTAAAATGAAGAAGAAAGCTTTTAGTGTTCAATAAGTAAACCAGAAGTCTATAACATGCAACAAATCTATTGGAAAATGAAAAAGAAAGCTTATAATTTTCAGTAAGTGAACCAGAAGTCTATAACATGCAATAAATCGATTGGAAAATGAAAAAGAAAGCTTATAGTATTCAGTAAGTGAACCAGAAGTTTATAGCATCCAATAAATCGATTGGAAAATGAAGAAGAAAGCTTCTAGTTTTCAGTAAGTGAACCAGGTATATTTAGCACGCAATAAACCTATCGTAACAAGAAGAAAGTTTCTAGTTTTTAGTTATATCATAGCCAATTCAATTAGGATCCACTCTACCTGAAACTTTCCAGCATCCTCTGGACCAATGGCGCTCTTTTCTTCGATAGGTCTAGTTTTGCTGAATGACATCCAGGCCACCAGATATACCAACATGTCGCTGCAGACGTCGAAAACGTACCTGTTATGGATACATAGAAATCAAGGTATGTTAAACTGGCGACTATTGTTTATTCTGCAGAAAATAATACCAAGTAAGAGCAAATGTGGTTTATGCATGTGGAGTAGGAAGTAAGGAAACCGTGTTTCAGAAACTTTTCAAAACCAATTCTCGAAGTGATAAGATGAATTAAAGATTAATATTTAATGCTGCACTTGACGAGAGAAGAGGTTTGGTGGAAGAAGGTGCCTTTGATAGAAGGCATTGAATAGAACGTATCATGCAACCGACACCTTAATGTATGGATAACGCTGGGAAAGAATAAGCTACAAATGAAAATAACTACAAAACTCTTCTGACTTGATTTGAAAACATAGATGATCCCTGAAAGAAGACAGTAATTAAGAGTTCATAATTCAAATTACAATATTTACAGGGAATCGACGATTGATAAGAAAAGAGTCATATTCTCCTTTAATAAGTAAACCAACCTTAAGATATTGAGTTCATCTCTTTCGGCTTCCAGCTCCGTGAGGTCTGAATGAGCGCCAAATGGGATACCTGACTGCCGCCCATCCAAACTATAAGAAAAAGATATTATTGTGATAAAAGATCAATAAATTTATTCCATAATATGTTACCTTTGTTCTTATTATCATATTGAAGATCTTTAGAACTTTGAAGAAAGGCCAAGTGAAAATGTATTCGAGGATTCTTGGAGCAACAGTTTCTTGGTCGTGAGTCTTTCCAGAAGTTAGGAACGAAGATAAGTCTTTGATAATAATGATAACAATAATGATAGAGGAATATTTTAATTACTAAACCAATTCTGATAAACGCAAGAATATTTTTTTTTGCAGAT
>NC_090740.1:124199915-124226282 GCF_036898095.1 Palaemon carinicauda | reverse complement strand
TCCAAATTCTAGAGTCATAGGAATTTTATATCGATTTCGGATTTATATTTCGACTTTGCTCTTCATTTTGGATTTTTTTCTCAGGAAATTCAATAATTACTGCTATAGCCGTATTCATTATAGTCCCTAATTATTTATTTTTTTTTTTATAAAATTATATAATTACTGTTATATTTATATTCTTGATATTTCATAAATTTTTTCTTTCACAAAATTATACAATTACCGTTAGTCATATTCATGATATTCCCTAATTATTTTTGTTTTCAAAATTATATAATTACTATTACAACCATAATCATGATATTCCCTAATTATTTCTTTTCCAATGTTATATAATTTCTGTTATATCCATATTCATGATATTCTCTAAATATTTTTTTTTTCACAAAATTCTATAATTACCGTTAGTCATATTCATGATATTCCCTAATTATTTTTGTTTTCAAAATTATATAATTTCTGTTACATCCATATTCATGATATTCCCCAATTGTTTTTTTTTTTCACAAAATTATATAATTAATATTACAGTCGTATTCATGATATTCCCTAATTATTCTTTACACAAAATTATATAATTACTGTTACATTTATAATCCTGATATTACCTAATGATTTATGTTTCACAAAATTATATAATCACTATTAAAGTCGTATTCATATTTAATTATTTTTCTCACAAAAGTATATAATTACAATTACATTCATATTTATGATATTCCCTATCTATTTTTTTTCCCAAAATTATATAATTGCTATTACATTCATGTTAATGATATTCCCTAATTATTTTTTCACAAAATTATAAAATAACTATTAAAGTCGTATTCATAATATTCCCTAATTATTTTTTCACAAAATTATATAATTACCATTACATTCATATTCACGATATTCCCTATTTTTTTTCTCAGAATTATATAATTACTGTCAGTCATATTCAAGATATTCCCTAATAATTTCTTTTCACAAAATTATATAATTACTGTCAGTCATATTCAAGATATTCCCTAATTATTTCTTTTCACAAAATTATATAATTACTATAACAGTCGAATTCATGATATTATAAAATTATCTTTCATTAATTTCTAGCAGCTGGATTAGCTAACTTCCCGAACGAACAATTCTGAATATGGAAGGGTATATTATTGTTCTTTGGTCATAGAAAATATTAAGTCGGTAGTTGGTTGAACGGGGACAGAAAATTTACCTCGTTTAAGGCAGGGGTTACACATCAAAGTCATATCAGTCTCAAATACATAAACCAATAGGTCAAAGTACTTAACCTCATTATCAGTCTTAACTGGTTCAATAAATATTGGAACAAAATATCATAAAGATATATATATATGAATTAAACAGAAATCAATGTAATATCAGTCTCAAATGTGTCAGTCTACTTAACCTCATTATCAGTCTTAACTGGTTCAATAAATATGGGAACACACACACACACACACACACACACATATATATATATATATATATATATATATATATATATATATATATATATATATATATATATATGAATTAAATAGAAACTTTTGGCATAATACTGACTGTTATTGTCATATTAATCTGAGAAAATCATCACAAGTTATATATGACGCATATGTAATTGTCTTTATTCGCCAATAATGTTGCTTATTCGTATTGTCGTTAACCCTTTTCCTAAAATAATCTATAGAATAAATAAACAAGTTATTCTTTCTGCAGAGTCCTACTTGATTGTTTGAAAAATGATCCACGCGAAAGAAAGATTGCTACTTGTGTACCTGTTGAAGTCTCTATCACCATGCTGAGTATTTATGATTACTTGCACAACTGCGTATTCCATACCAATAATTTTCTAGAGTATTACAAAAATCATAATTGCTATTTTGTTATACTATACTGCATTTGTTTTTGAATTGTACAATTACGCTTAAGAGGAAATATATACACTATCGGTGGTCAAAGCCCATGGAATGGTGAGGATAATGGAAAGGTAGATTCAAAAGTTTCTGTCTATGTTACAGGTGTCCCTGAAGACCATAAATATGTATATACATATATATATATATATATATATATATATATATATATATATATATATAAAGCTAATTAGATATACATATACCTATTTATATGCTAATATATACACATATATATGTATACACACACACACACACACACATATATATATATATATATATATATATATATAAAGCTAATTAGATATACATATACCTATTTATATGCTTATATATACACACACACACACACACATATATATATATATATATATATATATATATACACACACACATATATATATATATATATATATATATATATATATATATATATATATTTATATATTATTCAATGATACCAAAAACATACAGATATTTCTATATTTACTTGACCATTTATCCACCTTGTTATCCACAGACTTCCTTAGACTTTGACCACCCCTGCTCTTGACTTCCCCTGGAACATTATTGCACTTGAATAAATGCAGTATGATATAAAAAGTTGGCTATGTTTTTTTTGTATTGAATAGGAAAAATGGAAATATTGATTTTTGTAATGCTAGAAGTAAATATTAAATACAGATACTATAGAAATTTATTTGATAAGAATATGCAGTTGTACAAGTAATCACTTGGCGAAAGAGACTTCAACAGGTACTCAAGTAGCAATCTTGTTATTTCTTGATTCTTGATTTCCCGTCCTTACGAAAATACGTTTGGAATGGTTTTCATCTATTTTAAGTTCCTATGCAAAAGTGTATTTCCGTGTATAGAACGTACCCAGTCTCCATATAGAAGATAGTAAGCATTCAATTAAGTTAAGAGATATAAAGCAATTTACATAGTCTTCAACTGTCTTGGGTTACAGTTCTCTTTCTTAAGGGTACACTCGGGCACACTATTCTATCTTGTTTCTCATCCTTTTGTTTTGTTAATGTTTTTATAGTTTATGTAGAAAATTTTTATTTTAATGTTATTAATGTTCTTGAAATATTTTATTTTCTTGTTTCTTCACTGGACTATTTTCCCTATTAGAGCCCTTGGGCTTATGGCATCCTGCTTTTCCAGCTAGGGTTTTAGCTTGGCAAGTAGTAGTAGTAATAATAATAATAATAATAATAATAATAATAATATTAATAAAGCTTTTATAAAAAAGGTAAATACCAATAAATATTAATTAAATTCACTTACCCTTATCCGAATATCTCACGCATTTTTCTTTCAATTACCAAATCCTGATTAGTACGTACACAATATTTCACTAAGTTTCTAAATAGCACTGTTCAAAAATAGCAGATAATGGAAAAATCATACATTTCAATAATTTTAAATCAAAGTAAGGAAAACTAATGTTTCCCGTGCAGACCACGTGAGGATCGGGTACGTAAAGCGACGTACTGCAATCGTGCTTCGACTACAAAACAATAACACGGCGACTTTCTAATTAAGTGAAGATGAGCTCGAACTGCCGACGTGAGCTAGTCGAGACGAAGAGAGGGAAAAATGTCGTACTGCAAGGTGGAGCTTGTCTCCGTTCAGGGAACTTCAAGGTGAAGTTCTGCAATGTGCATGCGTGCGAAGTTCACGCTAGATGCTACAACGATGTAGTAACTGTGGCAGTAACGACAATAGTGATGCATGTGAATTCGGTAAAAATGCGAATTTCGAATACAATTTGTATGTTAGTAATCTGTTGGGATACCATGGTCTTCCACTGTCTTTAGTTAGACTGCTCTTGCTAGAGGGTACACTCGGGCACACTATTCTATCTTATTTCTCTTCCAATTATTTTGTTAAAGTTTTTATAGTTTATAGAGGAGATATTTAATTTAATGTTGATTCTGTTTTTTAAATATTTAATTCTTCCTTGTTTCCTTTCCTCAATGGGCTATTTTCCCTGTTGGAGCCCCTGGGCTTATAGCATCCTGCTTTTCCAACTATGGTTGTAGCTTAGCAAGTAATAATAATAATAATAATAATAATAATAATAATAATACATTGGTACATCAGATACTAATTGGGAAAATAGGTTTTGGAATATCATAAATGTAGTTTTATGAAACATTTAATAATGAGCACGTTAGTAATATTCTAAAACCATAGTCTGGAGACTATTGTAACCTATAATGTAAAATTATAATGGGTTACCAATGTAAGCTACTTACTGAATATTTGACCAGCTTATCCAATGAAATCATCAAAATAAATCAAGCATAGCAGGAACACCATCCTCTTAGCTGAAGCTGCATTTTACTGGCTATCTGAAAAGGGAAGAATATAATATAAGATTTTTGTCCTATAATTTGATAAAAAAAAATAAAACACAAAAGCTATAAAAATTCTTCTAACACTAGCATGGATAAATAAAGTTTAAACCAAGATTTTCCCTGTTGGGGCCCATCAGCTTATAGCATCCTGCTTTTCAAACTAGGGTTGTAGCCTAGCAAATGATAATAATAATGATAATAATAATAATAATAATAATAATAATAATAATAATAATAATAATAATAATAATAATAATAATAATAGTGCTCACTGTATACCTCTTCTGATTTTTCAATCATCATAAAAGGCTCCGAGTACAAGAAAAAATATGAAAAATTTATTTAAAAATTGAATATAAGTAACGACATATCCCAGTCAGCTTTAGACCAATAGGATTGACTAGAGGGCCGTTTCAAAATGAAAGCAGAGGATGAAAATAATAATATCTATGTGAGAGGAACAAGATGAGGAGTTTGATTGATTGATTTTTAAGTTTTCGGGCATCCTGACATCTAAGGTCATTGACGCCGATACAAGATAAGATGTAGGAAAAGTTTTGTTTTTGCCTCTGGCCCTTTGCTTTGTCTTTTCCTCTTCTTCAGTAAGGAATGAGGATTAACAAACCAGATTTTACTAAGGAAAAGGTTTGCACAATGCTAGCAAAAATGTCTCTTTGCATTCAAGTCCTTTTATAATGATGCTGATCAGCGTGACATTTTGCAAGAGGACACGCGAGGAATGTTCTATTCATATGATATTAGGTCGCCAACAGTGGTGTATACCATGACTGTCCATAGCAAAAGTCTTCTAATCTCACAATATAACGTCGTTATCTCAGAATGCTAATGTGGGAACGTCCCTGACTGGTGAACGCCAGACTAGGGTTCCAGTCCCGCTAACACTCGTTAGTTCCTTCGGTCGCTGCAACCTCACCATTCTAGTGAGCTAAGGATGGGGGGTTTGGGGGAGCCTATAGGTCTATCTGCTGAGTTATTGGCAGCCATTACTTGACCCTCCTTGGTCCTAGCTTGGGTGGAGAAGGGGTTTGGCCGCTGATCATAAGTATATATGGTCAGTCTCTAGGGCATTGTCCTGCTTGATAGGGCAATGTCACTGTCCCTTGCCTCTGCCATTCATGAGTATCCTTTAAACCTTTAAATGGTAAATACTGCAGAGCGAAGGCTAATCGTTACTCTTGGTGATTTCTGTGATAAACTTTACAAGGATAACTTTAGGAAAATATATATAAGGGCAATAATGTCATGCGGTGAATTGTCTTGTGTCATTTTTCCCGTAAATCAGTTGACGGACACTTACTTATATACAATACGCATAAAAGTCAAATGAAAAGAATCCAACAAAAGTTTGAAAATCTCTCTCTCTCTCTCTCTCTCTCTCTCTCTCTCTCTCTCTCTCTCTCTCTCTCTCTCTCTCTCTTTCTTTATTAAATTAACTGTGTTGTAATACTTGTAATAGAAACTAAAGATAGGTACAACCTACCTACGAAGTCAAACTAAATTTTATTTTGTAATCCATATGAATTCCTTTGTATAACCTTTAATATATAGATGTGAACAATATTATTCTTAATATGTACTTAAATGTCTGTCTAAACTTTATTTTGTATTATTTTGGCATAACTTAATCATTGTATAGTTGTAAACAATACTATTGTTACCATATATTCAAATATCTGACGCCAAGGGGTGCAATAAATGGATTAAAACAAAATCTCTCTCTCTCTCTCTCTCTCTCTCACTCTCTCGTTAGCATGTCATTGACTACGTAACGCAACGTACGTCAGGCACCCATCCTATGATGCAATCCTTTGTAAGCCACGCCCATGAACACACGAAAGTTTTAATGGGTTACATCTTCGCCCGTAAACCATGGAAGGATATTATTATTATTTATTATTATTATTACTATCCAAGCTACAACCCTAGTTGGAAAAGCAAGATGCTATAAGCCCAGGGGCTCCAACAGGGAAAAATAGCCCAGTGAGGAAAGGAAATAAGGAAATAAATAAATGAAGAGAACAAATTAACAATAAATCATTCTAAAATAAGAAACAACGTCAAAACAGACATGTCATATAATAAACTATCAACAACATCAAAAACAAATATGTCATAAATAAACTATAAAAAGACTATGTCCGCCTGGTCAACAAAAAAGCATTTGCTCCAACTTTGAACTTTTGAAGTTCTACTGATTCAACCACCCGATTAGGAAGATCATTCCACAACTTGGTCACAGCTGGAATAAAACTTCTAGAGTACTGCGTAGTATTGAGCCTCGTGATGGAGAAGGCCTGGCTATTAGAATTAACTGCCTGCCTAGTATTACGAACAGGATAGAATTGTCCAGGGAGATCTGAATGTAAAGGATGGTCAGAGTTGTGAAAAATCTTATGCAACATGCATAATGAACTAATTGAACGACGGTGCCAGAGATTAATATCTAGATCAGGAATAAGAAATTTAATAGACCGTAAGTTTCTGTCCAACAAATTAAGATGAGAATCAGCAGCTGAAGACCAGACAGGAGAACAATACTCAAAACAAGGTAGAATGAAAGAATTAAAACACTTCTTCAGAATAGATTGATCACCGAAAATCTTTAAAGACTTTCTCAATAAGCCTATTTTTTGTGAAATTGAAGAAGACACAGACCTTATATGTTTCTCAAAAGTAAATTTACTGTCGAGAATCACACCTAAAATTTTGAAAGAGTCATACATATTTAAAGAAACATTATCAATACTGAGATCCGGATGTTGAGGAACCACCGTCCTTGACCTACTTACAATCATACTTTGAGTTTTGTTAGGATTCAACTTCATACCCCATAATTTGCACCATGCACTAATTCTAGCTAAATCTCTATTAAGGGATTCACCAACCCTAGATCTACATTCAGGGGATGGAATTGATGCAAAGAGAGTAGCATCATCTGCATATGCAACAAGCTTGTTTTCTAGGCCAAACCACATGTCATGTGTATATAGTATAAAAAATAATGGGCCAAGAACACTACCCTGTGGAACACCGGATATCACATTCCTATAATCACTATGGTGCCCATCAACAACAACTCTTTGAGATCTATTACTTAAAAAATCAATAATAATGCTAAGAAACGACCCACCCACTCCCAACTGTTTCAGTTTGAAAACAAGGGCCTCATGATTAACACGGTCAAAGGCAGCACTAAAATCAAGGCCAGTCATACGAACTTCCCGACCACAATCAAGGGATTTCTGTACAGCATTGGAGATTGTAAGAAGGGCATCACATGCTCCAAGGCCTTTACGAAAACCAAATTGCAAACTAGGGAGTAGATGATTACCTTCAGCAAACCTATTAAGACGTTTTGCCAGAAGACGTTCAAAAACTTTAGATAATATGGGAGTTATGGAAATTGGGCGGTAATCAGTGGGACTTGAGCTACCACAAACACATTTACATAGAGGAGTAACATTACCAATTCTCCAA
The DNA here is from genome assembly GCF_036898095.1 of Palaemon carinicauda. Classification (NCBI taxonomy): domain Eukaryota; kingdom Metazoa; phylum Arthropoda; class Malacostraca; order Decapoda; family Palaemonidae; genus Palaemon; species Palaemon carinicauda. Next base: position 124,218,493 of record NC_090740.1, on the reverse strand, counting down.
CTAGTGCTAAAAGCTCCTCTTCTTGCTAACTTGCGCAAAATAACAGATAACTTTGGAGCTAAGAAATCTGCTGTCTTTATAAAAAACAAAGGAAAAATACCATTTGGGTCTACACCTCCATAAGCATCAAGGTCCATCAACAGAGCTTTAATCTCACGAGATCGAAAAGCTAAACTAGTTAGTTTAGCCTCAGGAAAACAGGAATGAGGAAGTTCAAGTTTTTCATTACTCTGTTTACTGTCAAAAACATCAGCCAAAAGGGTTGCCTTTTCCTTTGGACAGTGAGTGACTGAGCCATCTGGTTTAAGTAAAGGAGGAACTGTTGCATCTACACCAAAGAGTGCAGATTTAAGGGTAGACCACCATTTATGTTCCTGAGTTGTACCAGAAAGTGTTTCTTTTATGGTTAAATTGTACTCCTTTTCAGTTGAGGCATAAACTCTCTGAGCAAAAGCTCGAAGCTGAGTATAGTTGTTCCAGGTCAAATCTGATCTGTTACCCTTCCAAAGTTGATAGGCCTCCTGCTTCTCCAAAAAAGCACGTCTACAATCATCATTGAACCACGGTTTGTCCTTCACTCGGTACCTTAGCACACGAGAAGGGATACGCCTATCAATTATGTTGACTAGATTCTCATTCAAAGGGACAACAGGATCTACACTATTATATAATTGTGACCAATTCAAGCACAAAAGATCATGTAAAATCCCATTCCAGTCTGCTTGGGATTTCATATAAATTTTACAAGAATATGATATATCAGGGACAGGCTGCTCAGTCTTCACTAATAATGAAATTAAGGCATGATCAGATGTCCCGACTGGAGAACCAACCTTACCAGTTATAACGCCAGGGGAGTCAGTGTATACGAGGTCCAAGCAATTACCAGACCTGTGAGTAGCTTCATTTATGATTTGCTCACAGCCTGATTCAGAGGCAAAGTCTAAAGCTCTTAAGCCATGGCGATCGGTAGGAGAGATGGAACTTAACCACTCCCTATGGTGAGCATTAAAATCACCAACAAAGACAAAAGAAGCCTTTCTATCATCTTCTTGTATCTTAGCCATAATGGTAAGAAGACAATCGAAGATAGAATCATCCATGTCTGGATTCCGGTAGATCGAACATAAATAAAAGTTGTTATGCCTGCCACAAACTTTTATTACCTGAATCTCATGACATCCACATTGATAGCAGGACTTATGAGAAGCAGGGTACTCGGTCCTAATATACACCGCCATTCCCCTGGCCCTAGGGATGGCATCACGTTTCAACATTATTGGCTTCTTAAAACCAGTTATAAGGAGCTCAGATGAGTGCCTCATATTAGAAACCAAAGTTTCTGAGCACAAAAGAATATCATACTGTCTGGACGCAACTGTAAGGTCTTGGATATTTGCATGAAGACCACGAATATTGCAATACAGAAGACGACATTGACGAAATCTAGGACGTACTGGTCCTGGATTTCGCTCAATGTCTCCAGACAGCATAAGGATTAATAGAAATAAAAAAGACATATCATACTTAAAAACTAGATTAACAAGAATTATAACAAAAACAATATGTACAGAATTATAAACAAAGTGATTGATGATACCCATAGACTATAGTAAAAAGTCGGAAAAACTGGTCAACATGGAGGAGCCGATACACCATGCAAGGCTAAATACCCTCCAGGATAGCCACTTCAACTGAAGGGAGGACAGTAAGGATGGTTTTGAGAAGAAAAAGAATCAGAAAAAGGAAAAGACAACCTCTTGATAAACCACCAGGCATCCATGGCCCTTCTATTAAGCCTGCCCAACACACCATTTCAAAAAAACAAGAGGAAGAAAAAAAAATAAGATAGAATAGTGTGCCTGAGTGTACCCTCAAGCAAGAGAACTCCAACCCAAGACAGTGGAAGACCATGGTACAGAGGCTATGGCACTACCCAAGACTAGAGAACAGTGGTTTAATATTGGAGTGTCCTTCTCCTAGAAGAGCTGCTTACCACAGCCAAAGAGTCTCTTCTACCCTTACCAAGAGGAAAGTACACTGAACAAATTGCAGTACAGTAATTAACCCCTTGGGTGAAGAAGTGTTAAGTATCTCATTGTTGTCAGGTGTATGAGGAAAGACGAGAATATGTAAAGAATAGGCCAAACTATTCTGTGTAAGTGTAGGCAAAGAAAAAATAAGCCGTGACCAGAGAGAGGGATCCAATGCATTACTGTCTGGCCAGTCAAAGGATCCAATACCTCTCTAGTGGTAGTATCTCAACGGGCGGCTGGTGCCCTGGCCAACCTACTACCTACTGAAGCTATTCTCTTTAAGTCAGGGGTTCCTAACCAGGGGCGAGGGATGTGGGTTTAAACCACCCATTGGAAAACTCAAACTGCTAGATAAGATTTATTTTTGATTTTGAGCTACCGGGGGCAATGTAAAAATAATTCGTGTAGAATTATAAATGTATATTTAAAAAAAAAAAAAAAACAAGCATTTTTGTACCACATGCACTTTTTGAGGCAGACAATGCAGGGGTTAGATGAGGTTGAGAACAACTGCTCTTTGTCATGTAATTAATATTTTTTAGGATATTTACCATTTTCATATTTTTTTCATCTTATGTAACTAGCAGCTTCTTCAAATGATAGCTTGGTATATTCATTCTTCATTTAAAGCCTGCGGCATTTCAAAGTAATCTTGGAAATGAATTGGTGTCGCCTGCTTGTGTCAAGTATTGATCGTAATTTCATCAGTGGTGGAATACTGATGTTAAAGTAAGTTTAAGAAATTACATTTGTTTATGTGCGTTATTTTGCCAGATAAACCTGTTTTTTGTTCCACGGGTTTTTCCCGTTGTAGTAGTTTTGCCAGATTGGGATGTTGGTGTTGATAATGTTTTGTAATAATTCACTAAATTAGAATGTTAGTGGGTCTTGGATTTTGCTAGTTTACCAAATCGGAATATTATTGGGTTACTAGTTTCTGGATTGTGTCTCTAGTTTTCCAGATCATGATACTTGAGATTTTTTTATACTAGAGAATTTTTTCGCGATTATTACTAGTTTGCCAGTTCAGACTGCTATTAGTCATTTGAATTTCATTATGATTGCTAGTCCACTAGACCAAATTCCTAGATGACCCTCTGTTTTTGTAATCCTGTTGCAGTTTCACCATATCAGGATGAGTGAGCACTAGGTTTTTGCCTTTCTATTGCTAGTTTCTTAGACCATGGGAGCTGTGGAGTGATTTATTTTCCTCTGTTATTGCTATTTTACCAGATCTAGTATGCTGGCTCTTTATTTTAGCACTGTTGTTGCTAGTTTTTCAGATTGGAGTGCCATTCAAATGATGAACATTTGAATGATATCTATAAGATATAAGAAAATATTCTTATCAGACCTCTTAAATATCATCGTTATATGTATAAAAATTAATTAGGATGAAATACCCCTTAAGTAGAGCGTTTGAATGAAATGACTTGCGTAGGTTTAACACGTCCGTAAACAGCATCTCATATAAACCAATGGAACAAAGCTCCCCTCTTAGCTAGAGCGTTTGAATGAAGTGCATCACGTGAATTTAACTCGTTCGCCAATAGCAGCCCATAATCCAGAGGACCCCTCTCACCTTATGCATTTCCTTAGCGGGAAATATCTGGCGTCTCATTGGGTGATTCTTTCTCAGCTTTGACTTGTGGTTGTAGGGACAACCCCTTATAAGATGTTTTAATAACATTTTATTAGAGAGATAAATTCATTACTTTCATTCAGTCAATAGTCCGTGTGACGCCATCAAGAATAGGATTAATTTCACAACTTGTCTTTGCTTCTGTTTGCTCGTTTAAGTGCGCTATTATTACATGGATCTTAAATAGTGAAGTAATTAAGCAAATTTAATTTGTATTTTGCTACATTTCAAGTATATTGTAATTCAACAAATGATACCAAATCATATAGGAAAAATGTTGTCATAAAGGGTATGGGTAAAATACCAACAGTAGCCTATACAGATTTCAGAAAAATGATGGCTTAAAAACAGCCAAATTTTATGGAGACAAACTTGAAACAATAATTTAGTAATAAAATGGATCTTAAATATCATAAGTCGGTTAAAGAAAAGCCCCTTAACTAGAGCGTTTGAACAAATATCTTGTGTGAATTTGACTCGTTTGCCAGCAGCAGCCCGTAGATCAGAGGAACCCTCTTACCTTATGCGTTCCCTTAGCGGGAAATATCTGGCGACTCATTGGCTATTTCGTCCTATGTTGTGATTGGTGGCTGTATGATGTTAGATGTGTATGTGAGAATTTGTAAACAAAGACAACAGCCAATCACAGCTGAGAAGATACAGCCAATCAGAGGACGGGAATATCACGCCATGAGAGAATTCCAGGAACTTCTAAGTTGCTGTTCGTAAAACCTGCCCGAATTTCCATTAACTGCTTTAAACGCTCTTGCTATAGGGGCGGGTCTTTAGATTTTTTGTTTATAAGGGAATTACACATATATTTTCTTCAGAATGTATATATAAACAGTCCATTATACGATGTATTAATAACATATTTTATGAGAAGGATAAATTCTACAGTAATTACCAAATAAATATTTTTATTAAGAAAAATATGTCTTTGTGATGTCATAAGATATAGGATGAAGTAGCTTGTCTGAATGACTCATTAATTCTGTTTGCTGGTTTGAGTGAAGTATTGGGTAACATATGGCTAATATAGGCAAATAAATACTATTATTCTATCAAGCTTATATAGCGAAAGAACTACAGCACATGACTGTAATTTGTGTTTTGTTACATTTCAAGTATATGTAAATTATTCGAAAGAATAATTGACTGTTTTGGTTACGATGTTAGATATGTGTGTGTGTGAAGCTATAGTAAACAAAGGCAAAAACAACCAATCACTGCTGAGGAAGTTATAGCCAATCAGAGGACAGAACTTAACCGCCAAGAAGAAGTTCCGAGCTGTTATGCGCTGTTGTTGGAAAAACTAGCCCGAATTTCGTTGAAATTACATTCAAACGCCCTAGCTTACTGGGGAAGGAGCTCCAGATTTTTTTTTTTTTTTTTTTTTAACGGAGACATATACTTTACTTTACTTACTTTACTTTGATGGCTGCTTTTCCGGTCCCATACAGCAAGGGAACCCCACTCTCTACAGGACCTCCGCTGTCGTTTTACCTTGTTCGTTCAGAGTATTTAACGTTTCATGTCTCACATTCTTCATTTACTGTTAAATCGTAACTGTCAAAAGACTCATGAAATAAGAAAGTCTTCAGTTTCCTCTTGAAAGCCTTAATGTCTTCAATCATTCGAATGTTTCGTGGGAGCTTATCATATAGTCTCGGGGCCGCATATTTAAAGGCTCTGGAGCCTAAAGTAGACATATATCTAGGTTCCAACAGTTTGAAGCCATCTGTAACAATTCTCGTGTCGACACGATTTGTTGGCTGCGCATATGTAGCAATTCTCTTAAGTATTTTGGACGCCCGGTTCTGATAACTTGGTGGGTTATTGTAAATATTTTAAATTTAATTCTCGCTTTAATCGGCAGCCTGTGTAAATCCATTAGTATATGGGTGATCCTTTCTCTGTTTGGGACACCTTTTATCAGTCTTGCTCCTCTGTTTATTATGTTTTGTAATTTCTTAAGTTGCACTTTTGGTAAATTGTAATAGATAGAGTTGCAGTAGTTAATCCTGGTAATAACACAGCTTATATACAAGTTTCTTTACAGAATTTTCGTCTAGGTACTTTTTTTATAAACGCAATATTTCTTAGATGATAACCAGCAGTTTTTACTACATTATTTATTTGGGCATTTAGAGACAGGTTACAGTCAAGAAATACACCTAGATCTCGAACTTTACTAGATATCGGTACCGAGTCATTATTTATGTTCATTTGAATATCACTTAAGTTTCTTTACGCTGTTTCTCTTGCCCACCACCATGAATTCAGTTTTGTTCTCATTTAATTTTAGTTGTTTAAATGTCATCCATTCTCTAACACTATCAAGGATTCGGTTTAGAGTTTCAGTAGTGTCATGTATATCATTTATGGAGAAGTAAAATTGTGTGTCATCTGCAAATAGTTTAAACTTCACGCCATGCCTTTGTAATGTTTTCGATAGATGCAGAATAAGATTGGGCCAAGTACACACCCATGGGGTACCCCTCTGTTTAAGGGTTCTTTTGATGAATATGAGTTTCCAATTTGTACACAGTGATTTCTACCAACTAAGTAGTCTTTTAGGTATTCGAAGGCTTGATCTTCAACGACGATGGACCGTAGATCATTTAGTAGCAGTTCATGCACAACTGTATCAAAAGCAGCACTGAGATCAAGCAGAATTAAGATACCACATTCATTTTCATCCATCATTTCTAGCATATCATTTACAACAGAGCAGATGGCTGTCTCCGTAGAGTATAGTTTTCTGTAAGCAGATTGGTTGTCAGGCAAAGCTTCTATTACTTCTAAGTGGCTGACTAGTTGTTCAAGAATTACATATTCAAGCACTTTTGAGATAAAGGATAAATTTGAAATAGGTCTATATGAGCTCAATTCCTGGTAGTCCAGTGCATTTTTCAGAACTGGTGTGACTATAACCATTCATCAATGTTTGCATTTGCTATTCTCATTATTATTTCGGCTAGACTAGAAAAGCCTCTCTCTCCAATTACTTCAGATATTGGCATAGGATCGATCGCGCAGTTTGTTTTCTTTGCTCTCTTGATAATTCTGGTGATGTCATCTTGTGTCGTTGTTAAATCGTATTAATTTTGTCTGTGTATCATTAATCTGATGCTAAGTATTTACGAATGACCTGGTTATATTTTCAATTTTGTTTCTAAAGAATACTAGAAAATTATTTGTTAGTTCCTGGTCACTGTATCCATCAGGTAGCTTCTTTTCTTTTATATTTCCAATTATACCATTCAGGAGACGATATAACTTATTTACGTCTGTTGCTGCTTCGAGGATCTTTCTCTTATAGTATTAACTTTTTTTCCTTCTTAATAGGTAGTTATACTGACACGCAGCAGTTTTGTATTCTACCCAAGTACTTATAGTTTTAACCTATTCCACTTTCTTTCTTTACGTCTTTTTCTCTCTTCTTTTCCAAAGTCTCTCCATCAAACCAAGGAGATTGGTCTTTTACGGTTATAGTCTTTTCCATCGGTGGGCACATGGTATCATATTCACTTTTACTCACTCTATTATAAGTGGTCATAAGACAGTTAGCACACTTAGCTCCTAACAGACGTTGGTCATCATGACCACAGGGGATGTTGATAGCATCATTTATTTTCTTTTCTTTGTAACTTCTTCAATAAATACGGCAGGAGAAAAATTCATATGCCGATTCCTCTACTGCCGCTACCTCAGCGGTCACTAAGGCGACCGGAGGAAGCAGAAGGGCCTGTCGGAGTCACAATCAATCACCATTCATTCCTAATTCTTGCAAGCTCTTTTGCCTCTCCCACATCTATCCTCCTATCACCCAGAGCTTTCTTCACTCCATCCATCCACCCAAACCTTGGCCTTCCTCTTGTACTTCTCCCATCAACTCTTGCATTCATAAGACTTTTAAGACCTTAAATTTAAAATAAAACATCAAAATCTGAATTGTTGGAGATCAAAAATTTTTGTTAAAGTTCCATAGTTTATTTCACCCCTTCCTCTCACAGTCTTTTTGCAGCAGTAGGCCTACTGCAAGTGGATTAAACTATAGTTTTCTTTTACAAGAATGCAGTATTTAACGACAATTTGTCTCCTTAAAATAATGTTTGTGTTTTTTTATCAGTCATTAGAAAATCAAGAAAAATACAAAGATAATTATATAAGAAAATAAACAAAATGTCCTGGTCATCTAAAATCCCAGGAGAGTCGATTTAGGCGATTGAAGGAATGTTTGGAATTTAGGAAATATTAAACCTATCTTGATATTTCTTGTAATAATTAATTTCACTTTTGTATCAAACTCAAGTGGAAGGGAACAATTGGCATGGATCGTCTATAGAAGATATCAAATTAAAAGAAGAAAATCCTTATGAAGAGAGAGAGAGAGAGAGAGAGAGAGAGAGAGAGAGAGAGAGAGAGAGAGAGAGAGAGAGAGAGAGAAAGAGAGAGAGAGAGAGAGAGAGAGAGAGAGAGAGAGAGAAAGAGGCGTGTACACTTTCAACTCTACGTATAAAATCAAAGCTTAAATATGGTATTAAAAAAAAAAGAAACAGAGGAGCAAAATAGTTTAAAAGCTTCTTGGAAAATTTCAACAAAGAACATTTTATCGTGTGTCTCGTCCTTACAATAATTTTGACCTTTTCCAAACCAAGATTCATTCTCTACCTCGGGTGTCCTGTGGTTCAAATCCCACCTAACACTTGTCTTAAATTGTTGTCATGGTTATTTTGTATTGAATCTGAATAACCTTTCACCGAATTCTTGTTCATATCCTTGAATCACAAATAACTGTGATTTTTGCAAATTCACCTAAACTAGTTTTATCCATTTAGTAAGATATAAAATACTTAACACTGTAAAAATAACTTGAATGTAAAACTTAGGTTTTCTTTAATTTCAGCACAATTTCATGAAATGGTCAATACCTATTACTCAGTGTTTTCATTAATAAAAATAATCAACTTAACATCTGCGAAGGCATCTAGAAATTCTAAAAAATAATTGAATCTGACGAATAAAACTCACTTCGTTGAAACTATTTGCTGGAACCCCTAGGGCAGCACCTGTCTTCCCTTGAGGTAAATCATTTCTAGGTTTGATCACTCAGATTTAAAGGGAGTAGTAGTTAAAACAAAGACAGTACAAATGTCAAAGAATCTTGATACTTTGAACAGACAGAAATGGAATTAACCTGAAGGTAATTAATTTTAACATATACTGTAGTCCTTTGAATTCTGTTTATCCTACAAGATGGCCATAATGAAGCGAGCAAATGTGTAAAAGGTTGAGCTACAAATCACTCGAATGTTTCATTACAACAGTTCGAATTTAACCTGGAGATTCAAAAGAGTTTTCCATAACATGCAGCAGTACTGTCATTTGTAGACTAAACCTAAATTATCTGAAAAAAAAAATAGGAAGAAATAGTCATCATAATCTTATTTTCTTATAGAAAATTCATAGGATAAATCATAGATTTCTTTCTTGACCTTAAATCTGATGGACATGACTAGGTTCCGTGAAGTATAGAGCCAACAACTGCTTTGCAGGAACGTTCCATTTAAACTTTTATGTAGGATATCACGTAAGACATTTCGCAAATCCTTAACTATCCGTACGCCCACCTTGAATATCCTTTCAAATAGCGTTCTAAATCCTCTTCCTTTCAAAATTGGACTTTAAATAAACCTTCTATTTAAACTTTAGTGACTGTTCCATAACCCAAGTTGGTATTTGTAGCCAGGAGAATTTCACTGGAATCCGAAGAAGCGCTGGAACCGGATGATTCGTCACGCTCTTTATAAGCTGGAAAACAAAAGAGAAATAATTTCAGTTATCTGGGACAGATATATCACCAATGAGTTAGATATAAATTATAGTTTATGAATAGCTCTACCTTTACTCACTGACCATAGTTGTTTTGCCTATTTTTAATTGCCGGATGCCTTTCCTGCCGTATATTGGGAGGAGAGTAATGGAAATGGAGGTACAGGGAACGAGGAGAGGGAGACCAAAGCGAAGGTGGGTGGGTGGACTGTATCAAGGATGACCTTCGATCAAAGGGATTAACCGGTGATGAGGTGTGGGACAGAGGTAGATGGAGAAAGCTGACCAAAAACATCGACCCCACATAGAAGTGGGAAAAGATGTAGACAAAGAAGAAGAAGAAGAAGAAGAAGAAGAAGAAGAGGAATAGTTCTACCTCTATAAAATCAACCCCCTAACACTATCTTTTTAATTAACAATCAGAGGTAGCTTGAAAAGATCACAGAAACGTCACCAGCCTAAAATATCTATTTATTCAAATATGAGAGAAACTACAGATAAAGAGACGTTGGAGTATCGTATACTTTTAATATCATAATTTAGACGTACTTTTAAATAACTAAGTTAGTCATCTTTCAAACCATATTTATTCATTTTACTAAATGTGGAGTTCAAATACTCCGTGTCGAATAAATGTAGCCTAGTTTTCAGCCTTTGGATTTTCAATTATGTGAATGGTTATTTTATATATTTATGCTTTATCATTTCCTAATTAATATCCTTGGTTGTAATTATACCATTGAGTCAAATAATCAAATTTACACGCACAGAAAAACTAAATTATCTATACAAAGGTTCTATAATTTGTTTAAAAAACATGTGATGGTTTAAAGGCTACTTATGAACGGCAGAGGCAAGGGACAGGGACCATAGCTAGCAGGACAATGCCCTAGAGACTGATCATATATACATATGATCAGCACCCAAGACCCCTCTCCATCCAAGTTAGGACTAGAGAGGGCCAGACAGTGGCTGCGGATGACTTAGCAGGTAGACCTATGGACTCCCCCAAAACCCCCACCCTTCACTCACAAGGATGGCGAGATTGTAGTCACTACAAGAAACTATCAAGTTTGAACGGGACTCGAACTCCAGACCGTCAGAATGCCAAGCAAGGACGTTTCAAATAGGACATTTGATTTAAAGTGATCTCACAATACCTTTGGCAAGTCTACGGGTATGGCCCAATGATGTCTCAATCCCTCAAAAAGGATGGTGAGGTTGCAGACACTACAAGAAACTATCTATACTCAATTTTTTTAGCACCGAGTCGCGGAGGTGCCCTTCTAGCTCGGAAAAGCTTCCCGCTCTCTGACTGGTTAGAATTATCTTGTCCAACCAACTAGCGTTCAGGAAACATTTCCGAGCTAAAAAGGCAACCCTCCGAGTCTCTGCAAATCTGCCTCACTAAAAAGAATTGACTATAGTTTGAGCGGGACTCGAACCCCAGTTCGGGAGAACGACAAGCAAGGTCGTTTAAAAGAGGAGAATACCTTTGGCAAGTCTGCGGGTATGGCCTAATCTCTCTCCGCTAATGAGACACATGGCGATGAAACACAGCATCAGTGGGATGAATATCCCGAGACTCATCACGTGACGATAGTAGTTGGAACAATCAGGGCCCAAACACGCTGTCCTGTAATTAAAACAACAGTTTATTATCATTAAGGCTATACTATGTGGTACTGAATTAATATGCTATGGTATTTATTTTTCTTTTGGAACCATTAGGCTTATAGCATCCTGGTTTTCCAACTAGGGTTGTAGCTTAGCTAATAATAATAATAATAATAATAATAATAATAATAATAATAATCTTGCTTTTCCAGCCTGGGTTGTAGCTTAGCTAATAGCAACAACAAAAATAATAATAATAACTTGCTTTTCCAACCTGGGTTGTAGCTTAGCTAATAGCAACAACAACAACAATAATAATAATAATAATAATAATAATAATAATAATAATAATAATAATAATAATAATAACTTACTCAGGTAAACCAGAATATCAGTAAAGGGCAAAATAAACAAAAAAAAATCTAACAGATGGGGACAGAAAACCGCAAAAAAAAAAACTTATTTTTTTGGCACTGTCAAGCATAAAACCAGATACAAATAAAACATTTATTACAGTAACGAATGAAATAAACATTATATATGGTGCAATAGCGTTTTCACTAAAACATCTAAGGTTTTATTGCTTCAGACAAAACAACAGCAGGATTTTGAAGTTTTTATAGAGTATAAATGAAAGACCTAATTCAATATTGTTACTGTTCGTAAAATGTTTTATTTTGACTGTCCATTCCTTCTTCCTCGTTTCCTTTCCTCACTGGGCTATTTTTTCCTGTTTAAACCCTTGGGATTTTAGTCTCTTACTTTTCCAACTAGGGTTGTAGCTTAGCTGGTAATAATAATAATAATAATAATAATAATAATAATAATAATAAAGTTTGTCGAATCTTATATGTTCGAGATCTTTAATTCCATACCTGTTCAACTTCATCTAAGGTTTCTCTATCCTGCTTTCTGACAACCCAGAATTATACCATATTTTTTATCAAATAATCATCCACCATTCTTCCATCAGGATCAAACCATCTAAAACCGTTTTAATTATCCTTTCATTTTCAATTTAATGCTTATATAAACATAGATATATACACACCTACATGTGCTGTATATATAGATAAAATTAAACACTGTACAAATATAGAAATACAAGAATGTAAAGACTAATCCTAGATGAATAATTCAACTTGGAAATATAACGAATTGCTATAAAGAAAACTGTTCTATCTTCAAATGTTTAAAATATACAGTATTTTCGTTGATAAAGACAGAAAAAAAAACTAATGTATTATTAAAATCAGGACTAAACATAGAGGTTTAAATGCAGCTCATGAATGGCAGAGGCAATGGACAGTGACAATACCCTAGAAACTGATTACCGCCCAAGTCCCTCTCCATCCAAGCTAAGACCAGGGAGGGACAAGCAATAGCTACTGATGCCTCAACAGGGAGACCTATAGGCTCCTCCAAAACCCCCATCCTTAGCTCACAAGGATGGTGAGGTTGCAGACACTACAAGAAACTATCAAGCGTTAGCGGGACTCGAACCTGGGCAGGGACGTTTCCAATAGGCCCCAACAACAGAACTTATATTAATCGTGTCTTTACCTGGTGAGTTCCTGGATAAGAAAGACGGCCAGACCGTTGACAATCTTGTCCCCGAAACATAGGCTTCCATAGACGAAAGAAGAACTTTCCTGGGTGAATTAGAAGGAAGAAGAAACATTCGTTAGTGGTAGAAATATAAAAAAAAAATATCGTTATACTGAAACGTTTTATTCTGCAATACATAATTCTCTCTCTCTCTCTCTCTCTCTCTCTCTCTCTCTCTCTCTCTCTCTCTCTCTCTCTCTCTCTCTCTCTCTCTCTCTCTTTATATATATATATATGTGTATATATATGTATATATGTATATATAAATATATATATATATATATATATATATATATATATATATATATATATATATATATATATATATATATATAGTCAGATACTTGCTCATTATTCTACAGGGGATATAATACTGAACATTTAATAAAGCTTATAAAGGTAAACACCACCACTCTCTCTCTCTCTCTCTCTCTCTCTCTCTCTCTCTCTCTCTCTCTCTCTCTCTTACCGTCCTCAATCCAATGATATCACTGGTAAAAGCCAACGAGAGCACAACGAGCAAGGATCCCGAAACGCCCCACAGAACGGACAGGCAATACAGCGCCCACTCGGGCATCCATGGCAGGGCAGAGATGGTGGCTGCGACTATGCCAATCACAATGCCCACAACGACACAGGCCTGTTGAGGAAAAAATAATTGGCAGTAGGCCTACTTTCGGGATGCGTGTTCTATAGCGATATTTTACTATCCTTTTTATTAGGCATCGTTTCTTTTTTAAATTATACTAAGATGATGCATGAAATTATGAAATTAAATCATTGTTATTGAGGTAGATAAATTAAGAGTATAGTTAACGAATTTAACATTATAATAATAAACAAGTGTTAGAATTATATGATTTTGCATATATATATATATATATATATATATATATATTTATTTATATATACATATATATATATATATATATATATACATATATATATATAAATACATACATACATATATATATATATATATATATATATATATATATATGTATGTATGTGTGTATACATACATACATATATACATGAATATATATATATATATATATATATATATATATATATATATTTATATATATATGTATGTGTGTATACATACATACATATATACATGATATATATATATATATATATATATATATATATATATATGTATATATATATATATATATATATATATATATATATATATATATATATATATATATAGTATAACTGTGTGTGCCAGTATGCGTGTGTGTAAATGCATATGTTTTTTCTATGTAAGTACATAGATATATATATTCAAATATACATGCAATAATTTCCAAATGTCAATACTAACTACAGTTATCAAACCACAGCAAATAAAAATACAAAGGCTATTATAGCAAAGTCGTATCTCATAGAGCTTACTTCGAGTTCAAACAATCATTGAAGAATACTAAAATAAGTATAAAAAATCTAACAAACAAGAAATTTTCTTTATTTTTTTAAATATCTTAAGAACAATTCAATTAAGTTCAAATTACATTTGATTCCTTACCTTTTTGCCGATAAACTTCCTCATGAATTTAAGTAGGAAGGATGCACCGACGCCTGACAGACTCATGGATAGAGGAATAAGAGCTATCATCGACTGAAAGAGAAAATCGAAAGAAACCAGTTATTTAATTACCAGAGAGTATAAGCCAGGGATTCTTAAGATGGGATGGCTAGTTACTCCAAGAGGTTAGCGAGAGCAATGAAATACAACATTTGATAGTAAGATCAGTGAAGGCCAACATTTGATTGTAAGAACAGTGAAGGCCAACATTTGCTTGTAAGAACAGTGAAGGCCAACATTTGCTTGTAAGAACAGTGAAGGCCAACTTTTGATAGTGAGAGCAATGAAGGCCAACGTTGGATAATATTAACAATGAAGGGCAACGTTTGATAGTAAGAACAATAAAGGCCAAAGTTTGATAGAACAATGAAGGCCAACGTTTGATAGTAAAAACAGTGAAGACTAACGTTGGATAGTATTATCAATGTAAGGTAATGTTTGATAGTATGAACAGTGAAGGCTAACGTTGGATAGTATTATTAATGAAAGGTAATGTTTGATAGTATGAACAGTGAAGGCCAACGTTGGATAATATTAACAATGAAGGGCAACGTTTGATAGTAAGAACAATGAAAGGCAATGTTGGATAATATTAACAATGAACGCCAACATTAGATAGTAAGGACAATGGCGGTCAAAGTTTAATAGTGAGAGCAATGAAGGCCAATGTTTGATAGTGAGAGCAATGAAGGCCAATGTTTGATAGTGAGAGCAATGAAGGCCAATGTTTGATAGTAAGAACAAGTAGGCCCAACGTTTGATAGTACACGAAAGAACAGTGAAGGTCAAAGTCTGATATTAAGAACGGTGAAGGCCAACGTTTGATAGTAAGAACGATGAAGGCCAACATTTGGTGTTTGATAGTGGGAACAATGAAGGCCAACATTTGATTGTAAGAACAGTGACGGCCAACGTTTGATAGTGAGAGCAATGAAGGTCAAAATTTGATATTAAGAATAGTGAAGGCAAACGTTTGATAGTAAGAACGATGAAGGCCAAAGTTTGATAGTAAGAATAGTGAAGGCCAAAGTTTGATAGTAATAATAATGAAGGCCAACGTTTGAAAGTAAGAACAAAGAAGGCCAAAGTTTGATATTAAGAACAGTGATGGCCAACGCTTGAAAGTAAGAAGAAGTGAAGGCCAAAGTTTGATATTAAGAACAGTGACGGGCAACATTTGATAGTGAGAACATCAAAGGCCAAAGTTTGATATTAAGAATAGTGAAGGCTAACCTTTGATAGTGATAAAAATGAAGGCCAATGTTTGATTGTGAGAATAATGAAGGCCAAAGTTTGATAGTGAGAGCAATGAAGGCCAATGTTTGATAGTAAAAACAATGAAGGCCAAAGTTTGATATTAAGAATAGTGAAGGCCAACGTTTGATAGTAAGAACAATGAAGGCCAACGTTTAATAGTAAGAACAATGAAGGCCAAAGTTTGATATTAAGAATATTGAAGGCCAACGTTTGATAGTAAGAACGATGAAGGCCATCGTTTGATAGTAAGAACAATAAAGGCCAAAGTTTGATAGCAAGAACAATGAAGGCCAAAATTTGATAGTGAGAACAATGAAGGCCAAAATTTGATAATGAGAACAATGAAGGCCAAAGTTTGATAGTGAGAACAACGATGGCCAACCTTTAATAAAAAAAATTAAAAAAAACATGGCGTAAGGGCTTTTCTGTGAAGCAGGTTGAATCAAGCGTTGTTTTATAGTTACTTTTTGGTTTTGAAATAATCATTTATCTATATATACTGATTAGGCTCTATGTAGCTTATACTCTCTAGTAACGTTTTCAGGAGTGGAGGTGGGGGCTGGATCTATACATAACGGTTGTGGTGGCATATGTGGTAACGTCCTTGACTGGTGAACGCCAGACTGGGGTTCGAGTCCCACTCAAACCCGTTAGCTCCATTGGTCGCTGGAACCTCACCATCCTTGTGAGCTAAGCATGGGGGCTTTGGGGGGAGCATATGAGTATATCTGCTAGGCTGCCATTGCCTGGCCCTCCTTGGTCCTAGCTTGGGTGGAGAGGGGGCTTGGGCGCTGATCATATGTATACATATAGTAGGTTGGCCAGGGCACCAGCCACCCGTTGAGATACTACCGCTAAAGAGGTATGGGGTCCTTTGACTGGTCAGACAGAACTACAGTGGATCCTTCTCTCTGGTTACGGTTTTTTCCCTTTGCCTACACATACACCGAATAGTCTGGCCTATTCTTTACAGATTCTCCTCTGTCCTTCTACACTTGACAACACTGAGATTGCCAAACAATTTTTCTTCATCCAAGGGGTTAACTTCTGCACTATAATTTTTCAGTGGTTACTTTCCTCTTGTAAGGGTAGAAGAGACTCTTTAGCTATAGTAAGCAGCTCTTCTAGGGGAAGGACACTCCAAAATCAAACCATTGTTCTCTAGTCTTGAGTAGTGCCATAGCCTCTGTACAGTAGTCTTCCACTGTTTTGGGTTAGAGTTCTCATGCTTGAGGGTACACTCAGGCACACTATTCTACCTGATTTTTCTTCCTCTCGTTTTGCTAAAGTCTGTATAGTCTATATGGGAAATATTTATTCTAATGTTGTTACTGTTCTTAAAATATTTTATTTTTCCTTGTTTCCTTTCCTCACTGGGCTATTTTCCCTGTTGGGGCAACTGTGCTTATAGCATTCTGCTTTTCCAACTAGGGTTGTAGCTTAGCAATTAATAATTATGATAATAATAATACATGGTCAGTCTCTAGGGCATTGTCTTGCTCAATAGGGCAATGTAACTGTCCCTTGCCTCTGCCATTCATGAGTGGCCTTTAAACCTTTAAATAAAGTATAGGAGTAAGGTGTCAAGGTAAAATCAACTTTGATTTCCACCAGTGTATACAATATAACTATTAATCATTAAGATGTTCATGTTTTGTTCATGAATATACAGTTGTTTGAATATATATTAATACATGGCTATGGTTAGCTAGGAGGGTCTTATAATTCGTTTATACGGGGAGATTGTATTACCAATCACTAGATGTTTTGCTAAATTTTTGTTTTCTCTTATAATCTTTATTTGAACGTTATCAGGTACTCTTAAAAACACAATAGCTTGATAGATATTAATGAAGAATAATAAATTATTCGGAAAATACTATGCTGTTTAATATAAAACTCAATGGTGCTCTCTCTCTCTCTCTCTCTCTCTCTCTCTCTCTCTCTCTCTCTCTCTCTCTCTCTCTCTCTCTCTTAAGCATCTAGATTCTAGAGAATGGAATAGGTGCAGTACCCCCTACGTAAGCACTAAATAATAATAATAATAATAATAATAATAATAATAATAATAATAATAATAATAATAATTAAAAGAAGAAGAAGAAGAAGAAGAAAAATTATAATAATCATTATTATAGTTGATATAATGGTTTTATTATTAAGAACATAAATATTTTTACTCCGAACCTTCCATGAAGCCGAGGTCAATTGACTGACCAAGCCCTAAAACAATGATATAGTTTTCCAATGGGTTTTTGTTGAATAATATTATTCTAATATTCTAGTAGACTTTCATGCATAAGATTTGTTTTCATTACTATTTTCTACTTGACGTTGAATCATCAAAGATTTGCACGCTGGGAAAAAATCAACCAAAATGCAAACATTTTAGACATAGTGCTTGCTTGTTTCATATTATTATTATTATTATTATTATTATTATTATTATTATTATTATTATTACTTGCTAAGCTACAACCCAAGTTGGAAAAGCAGGATGCTAATAATCCCAGGGGCTCCTACAGGGAAAATAGCCCAGTGAGGAAAGGAAACAAGGAAAAATAAAATATTTTAAGAACAGTACCATTAAAATAAATATCTCTTACATAAACTATAAAATTTTTTAACAAAAACAAAGGAAAGAGAAAAAAGATAGAATAGTGTTCCCGAGTGTACCCTCGAGCAAGAGAACTCTTACCCAAGACAGTGGAAGACCATGGTACAGAGGCTATGGCACTAACCGAGACTAGAAAACAACGGGTTGAATTTGTAGTGTCCTTCTAGAAGAGCTTCTTACCATAGCTAAAGAGTCCTTCAATGCCGGAGCCTTAAATGAATATACCTATTATGCTTCTTTTTTTATTATTTTTTTTTTAAGGTCTCCCATGAATGTCAGTGGCAAGGAACAGGGACACTGCCCTATAGCAGGAAAATGCCATAGAGACTGACCATATATACACATGCTAAGCACCCTAGCCCAGTCTCC